>NC_137090.1:5081714-5240039 GCF_951640355.1 Cnephaeus nilssonii
CGATGCTGAGGGCAGGGAGGGGTGATCTCCTGAGAGACGGGGTGGAGATGGCCCGGCGGCCCCTGTTGGGGCCTCACGCTCCTGGGAAGCAGATGGACGGACGGGCTGGGTCATCGGGCGGGGAGAACGCCAGAGCAAGAGTGGCCTGGGCTGTAGGTGGGGAAAGACGGGGCGGTTGGCCGAGTAGGAGCCCCGGGTTTTTAGAACGAAGGTGTTGCGGTGGAACTACATCCCCCAGAAAGGCACGTTGAAGTCCTGAACCCCCGGCCCCTGGGCAGCAGGGTCTCCGCAGATGTAATCAGCGAAGGTGAGGTTGTGCTGGAGTAGGGGGTCCTGCATCCATGTGACTGGTGTCCTGATACGTCCAGGAGAAAAGACACACTCACAGGGGAGAACGCCGTGCGACAGACACACAGACACACAGAGGGAGGGACCTCCCGCCCCGGAAGGACAGGCAGAGGTTGGAGGGATGCAGCCACGAGCCAAGAAATGCGAGGGTTGCCAGCTGCCCCTAGGAGCGGGAGGTGAGGTGGGAGCCTTCCCTAGAGCCCGCCCCCTGGCTCCTGGATACTGGACCTCCAGCCTCCAGAACGGTGAGGCTCAGTCATCGCCGGCCTCCCAGTTGGTGGTCCCTTGTTACTGCGGCCACAGTGAACTCATAGTAGGGTCTCCCAGCCTCCTCCCCCCACCCTCCCGCCCTCCCGCTTGGCGGCTTTCTTCATCTCCCCCCACATGGACCCCAAGCCCTGAGCATCACTGTTTAATCCACCTTCTTTTCTATCCTGACACATTCTGTTTTCCCATCCTTTCATTTTTTATTTCAGGAGGAGAAGGTTTTGTTGTTTCTTCTTCCCTCCAGCCCCCCGCCGTCCCCCCGCACCCCCAAGTCGCTCTGTGTTCAGTTTGGACCAAGTGGGAGAAAAGCCCCGGCTGTCTCCTTCCTCCCGCGGCCGCCTTCAGACGCCGGCCGGGAGAGGCAGCGCTGTCCCCGCGTTGGAGCTATTAAACTGTCCTAAGAAAGAGGCCTTTGTCACGGCGGCGCGGCCCGCGGCTCCCAAACAGAGACAGATTGTGCCAGAAAACAAACAACCGAAAAAAAAAGGTTCAACCACAGAATTCTTTGGGACTTCAGTCATCAGCCTCTCGCTTGTTCTTAAAAGACAAATTTCCTTTCTTCGGGGTAATTCCATCAGCCAGGTCGTCAGGTTTCAATTCTGTGCAGAACCCAGGGCCGGGCCCTCCCGCACCAGCTGTGGCTCCGCCCGCCCCCTGGTCACATTGCCTCATGCCTGCCAGCCCGCCAGCCCGCAGGCCGGGGCGTCGGAGGCCCCACGGGGCGCTCAGGGGGCCGGCAGAGGGCTGAGTTACATACGTGTTCAGTGCAGGGAAGGGAAAAGCCTGCAAGGCCAGGTGACCAAGGCCTTAGCCCGTCAGCGTAAAGACTTTCATAACTTTGCATTCCACTGGGGAGAGACCTCAGGGAGCCTCGGTTTTATGCAGGAGACAAGTGGCAGTAAGCGACTCGCCCAAAGCCACACTGTTCACGCACCTCATACAGTGCCCGCCTGCCCAGGCCCCGCGGTCAAAATGCCACCTGACCCACCGTGGCCCTCGGGAACCAACAGCTGTGGGCCCAGAGCCTTCTCCTCGGCGAAGGGCCCTCAGCCCCCTTTCAGCCAGCTGTTGCCCTTGACCGTGCTTTCCCGCATCCAGGTTAACATCCCCAGTAGCTGCTCAATTGGCCCGGGCAAGGCCCACGTCACAGACCGCGTGGGCGTGGGCCCGCCGAGAAGATGGAGAGAGCGGGGAGGGGACTATACCTGAGCCTCGGGCTGGAGGACCAGGCCCGGTTGAGAACACAGCGCCCAGGTCTGCCCTTCAGACACTGATTCGGATCTCAGGGTCAGGCCCCCACAGCGCGAGAACCACGGATCTGGAAGGAAAGTAGAGAAGAGGGGACCCCCACCCCGTTTCCGTGTCCCTTCTGGAGGGGGATGAATGCTTCCCAAGCCCACGGCTCTCTAGGTCGAGGGAGAGGCACCGCTTTCGTAATGTTCTGTGGTTTGCAGCGTATAAGTCTTCCACCTCCTGGGTTTAATTGATTCCTTGCTGTTTTTGTTTTTTTTTTCAAGTGCTATTACAAATAGAGTTGTTTCCTTAATTTCATTTTCAGATCGCTCATTGTTCGAATGTAGAAATGCAGTTGATTTTTTGGAGGCGGGGAGGGTGGTTATATTTATCTTGTACCCTGAAGCCTTGCTCAACTCATTTATTAGCTCTAATAATTTCTTTGTGTGGATTCCTTAGGATTTTCTATGCAGAAACTCGTGTTATCGTCAAAGAGATCTGGTTTTGCGTCTCCCTTTCCAAACTAGACGCCACCTTTTATTTTTCACATCAAATTGTTGGTCGGAACCTCCAGTATAACGTGAAAGCGGAAAGAGAGGAAGGACACTCTTGTCCCGTTCGTCATCTGAGGGGGAGAGTTCTCGGCCTCTCGCCGTCCGTAGGAGGCCTGAGGTTAGCTGTGAGCTTTTCATCGATGCTTTTTCTATCAGTCAAGGACATTTCCCACAGTTTCTACTGGTGGAGGGTGTTTATCATGAACGGGTGTTGGATTTTGTCACATGCTTTCCCTGCATCTATTGAGACGATTGTGTGGCTTTTATCTTTTATATGTTGATGCGGAATGATTGCATGGCTTTTCAGATGTTCAACCAACCCTGCATTCCAGTGTTGAATCCCACTTGGCTATGATTTAGAATGTTTTTTATTATTATTATTTGGTAGGTTGCTGGGTTTAGTTTGCTAGAACTTGATTGAGAAGTTTTGCATCTGCATTCATAGGAGGTATTGGCCTTTCGTTTTATTTTCTTGCGATGTCTTTGTCTGGTTTGGGTACCAGGGAAATTAGATGCAGTCTAACGCGAGATAGGGGGTGAGAAGGACTCTTCAGGGAGGGACTCTCCCAGTGGCCAGGTACTCACTCGTGGTCCAGTCAGTGGGGATCTCCCAACCTACAAAAGAGCTCAGCTCTGTCCTGGCCAAGCGAATGGATTGAAAAAGAAAAAGGCCGAGTGTCTGGGTCTGGGTTTCTTAGAGAACAGAGCCTCGGGCAAAGTCGACACACTGACGTTTATCAGGGGGCGCACACCCCGAGAAGCAGGCGCCAGCGGAAGAAAGCGAACGGCCCGGGGGAGGCAAGAAAGTAAATCCATAGGAAGGGACACCAGCGAGTTGGTTTCTCAGAAAGTAAACCTCAGTGCTTGCTCCTGGGTCACGGAGAATGTCTTCAAAGAGGCCGAATGGCGCTGCTCCGTCCCAGACCTGTCCATTGGGAGGCGAAGAGGAGGTGACAGAAGAAAGAAAAAGCCATTTATCTCATGATTCCTTCCCATCTCCGGCTTGTTTGGTCCAAGCCCACCTCCCCCATGCTTTCGAGGTGCCTTCTGCACCCCTCCAGGCAGCTGCTGCGGGTCCAGCCCGGGATGTGGGCGTGGCAGCTGTTGTGGGTGCAGCCACCATGGGTGGGAAACCGAGCCCTGACTCCTCCCAGAGACCTCCCCTCCTGTTAGCAGGTGACGGCTGCCGGCGAGGCTTCGGGAAGGGCATGGTGTGTCGTCACGGTTCTCTGGAGAAGCAGAACCAGTAGGACGTGCATAGAGAGAAAGGGGTTTATTACAAGGAATTGGCTCGTGGGGTCATCAAGGCTGGCATGCCCTCAGGTGCGGCGTGGGCTGGCAGACTCGAGACCCAGGAGGACCAGTGGGGCAGCGCCAGTCTGAAGGCAGCCGTCTGCTGGAGAACTCCCTCTTACTCCGGGGAGGGCTGGTCTTTTTCTTCTAGTCCGTCCTTCACCTGGTTAGGGGAGGCCCACCCCTACTGTGGAGGGCAACCTGCTTTGCTCTGCCAATTAAGATGTTCATCTCATCCAAAAGCACCCTCACAGAAATATCCAGAATGATGTTGGACCCAGTACCTGGGTGCTCCATGGACCAGTCATGGACCCATAAAATAAGCCATCACGCATGAGAGTTTCTGGGGCTGCCCCAAGAAATTCTTGGCCAAGGTCCAGAGTTCAGGCCGGGCCACAGGGAACTGGGGGCGGGGGACGGCGGGGGGGGGGGGAGCAGACTGGTCCAGTGCACTGGACGTAGCAAGCAACTTGACCATCATGTCTCGTCCAAGATTATTACCTTGTAGTTATTGTTCTGCAAAACCTGTCATTGGTTATGTGTCCATTTTTACATTCTGTTGACTTGCCTCTTGATGATGAACCTTTATCGTTGGTTACACTTGGAGGATATTTTGCCACGCTCGAGTAGAATGAACACAGAGAAGCTTCCCGGTTGAACTTTGACCTTTACTTGGCAACTAACAGCCACGGCTTAGCCTCTGCCTTCCCAATCACGTTTTCCTTGGTGGGAAGACAGTGAGTTACTGATGATGCACCGGAACAATCATGCGTGTCCCTGTGGGTGTGGGTGTGGGTGTGGGTGTGCCAAGGGGGGGTGACTGGGGATTTGTGCTCCTTATAAAGGGAAATGATGAGGTCTTAAGAGGTGCTTGAAGACGTGTAGGTTTTTCTTCCGTCTTTCTCTTCCTTGATTCCTTACCGATTTCTGATCTACCCCGTAGCTCTACCCATTTGGCCTAGGGATTGAAGGGTCCCGGGTTCGATTCCGGCCAAGGGCACATGCCTGGGTTGCAGGCTCATTCCCCACTATGGGGCGTGCAGGAGGCTGCCGATCAATGATTCTCTCTCATCATTGATGTTTCTATCTCTCCCTCCCTCTGCCTTCCTCTCTAAAATCATATATACTTTTACAAATATATGTGTGTGTGTATCACAAAATGGCCAACGACATGCTTTGCATTCTATTCTTTGTGCTAATTCTTGGAAGCGCGGCGTGTATTTCCCATCGGTAGCGCATCTAGTTTGGATTTCCCACGCTGCAGGTGCTCAGTAGCCACGCGTGGCTCGCGGCTGCCCTGTCGGATAGCGTAGCCCTCGGGCAGCGGTGCCCAAGCTCCCTGCACGTTGGAATCACCTGGGAGCTTTAAAATACGCTGCTCAGGTCCTCCCCTGCAGGGATGCTGGGCCGGGCCCGGTCTCTGCAGGCGACCGTCGCACCTCTCAGGGTGAGCAGCACCGGTCTGCGGGGCGCGTTCCCTCCCCGCCCGTGAGACTCGCTGTAAACAGAAATGAAGCAAGCTCGGACTTGGGCCCTGGGTGGAGGGAAGCAGACACAGCGTGGCATTAGGTTCTGTCTGACAGGCAAGAGCCAACAAGCTGACTCGCTTGTCTTCTCCCGGCCTGTTTACCAACAGGCTCAGCCATGATTTGTTTTGCCGCTGCCCTTTAAGCCTGCGGTGTGTCTCTTGTTCTCCGGGATTTGAGGATGGTTTAAAAACACGGCAGCTTTGGCCAGATTCCCCCCGACCCCCCACCCCCCGCCCCGTGTCCCATTGGGAGCTCCCAAGGGGAACAAAAGCCTTCCACGGGGAACGTGGGTCCCGGGGACGGCAGGGGCCTGCGTGACAGGAACCCAACCCCAGGGTGTCGTGACTGCCGCACACCTCGCCCGGCTCGGCCCGCCACAGGCGGACCCTCCTTCTCCGCAAATAGAAACCAGTCCAGACAAACCGCGGGGATTCGGGTTTCCAAATGCATCCAGAAAACATTGTTTCGGGGAAGTGGACGGGTGAGGCATGAATAATTCAATCCACAGGGAAACCAACAGGGTGGCGCCCCACCCCCGAGGCCCGGGGTGCCGGCGGGCGGCCGGCGGCCAGTCCCAGCCGCTCACGGACACCTGGGCCCCGGCTGCCCCGCCGGTGCCTCACACCGAGAGGGCACTTCCCAGGGCTGGCACGGGACGAGGCGTCTCCGGCCACCGAAAAGCGCCGGGGGCTTGTTTCCTCAGGGCCGTGAACTCGGAGAACAGTCTCTGGAGAAGAGAACCATCGGGGTACTCGCCGTGATCCTTGCGTGATTTCTACTCCGTGTGGGTGGTTTCCTTCAAGAATTGGCAAGGAAGTAACCGGCCCAGGCCCAGGCGTTCTGCCTGCGGGACACGCTGGGACCGGCACACAGCCCAGCCGTGGCCGCGGAGCCAGGAGCCCTCCGTCCGCCGGGAGGCCGCACCTCGATGCTGAGCCTCAGGTGGGGGAGAAGGGCCGACCCGCCCACTCTCAGCCCTCTCTCCCCCCCCCCCCCGCCCCCCCGTCTGTCACCCAGGCCTACATGTGGCGGGTGGGGCACAGCGTGACGGAATGCGTGTCTGTGCGGCTCCACAGGGCCTCGCACAGGAACACGTTCCGTGAACGCGCTATGGTATTCGCAGGTGATCAGCTGTGCTTAGCGATACCGTGTTCAGGAAGCCGACCACATGGCCCACGCTCGCCTGAAGCGCACCTTCCCCTTGGAGATCAAGGCTCGGAGAGAGGGGCCCACCTTTTCCTCTCTCTGTTCCCGACAGGCATAGTGCACCTTTGCAGCTGTTTTAATGAGATCATTTTCATGTATACCACGTGTAAGAAGCAGAACCACAGTGCCTACTGTCCTAGGCTAAAAGGAGCACGCACTGGTTCGCAGAGCTGAAGAGCGCAGGGAGCTGGCTTCAGGCACGGCTGGATCCAGGGGCACAGATCCTCTCGTCGGGCCTCTGCTTACTTTTCTCTCCCTCAGCTCTGCTGCCTTCAGTGTAGGCTCGATCCGCAGGTTGTCCGTGGCGGCACGGCGGCCGGCTTCGTGCTGACGGCTCCAGCTCTCTGTCCTCCCAGGTTCAAGCCCAACAGGGATAGGCCATCTCTTCTCCATTGCTCCCCTGGGGTCTGCTTAGACAAACGTGTATCACATACTCCCCCCTTGAACCCCTTACTGGCTCGAGGGATGGAATTGCGCCCATTGTCCAGAGTAGGGTCACAGCCTGCATCCCGGAGCTCAGAATGCAGTCTCGGCTGAACCGCACGGGTTGAGAGTGGGGGTGGGGGGGCGGAGGGTTTCCCAGGGGAGCTGCTGGGTCACCCTGAGGTGCAAGGGGGGCCTTGAGCTCCTGGTCCTTCATGGCTGATTCCATCGCACACAGAGAGATGGCGCTCTGCCCCCGCCCCGCCCCCAGTTTTTGTTTTTGTTTGTTTGTTTGTTTCTGTGGCGTGTCCTCGTGAACAGAGGCTGTCGTGACCATCACGCCTCACAGGACCCGCTGGAGGTTGTAGTGGAGGAAGATGCTCTGTGAACTGCCCTGCACTCTGCAAACTCAGGTCCCCTTCTTGCTGGGTCCCAGGGGCCCGTGCATGTGGCTGTTTCCTTTGCTTCTTTAGCGTGAATGGCGAGTGAGGGAGTTGCTCTCCGGAGACGGAGCCCAGCTCGGTGTACAGACATGGACCCCGAAACCAGGCTTCCTGGTCCCGGGCCGGGCTCTGCCGTGAGTAAGTCACTCGGGTCTCTGCGCCTCGGTTTCCTCGTCCGTGAGTCGGGGATGGCGGCGGGCTCTCCCTCGCACTAACGCGTTAGTGACGCGTGTCCAGTGCTCAGACCAGTGTCTGGCGTGCAGCCCGGACTCTCTTGTAAAAATACCGGCGTTTACTACTACGAAGCAGGTCCCTCTGCTTGGAGGTCGCCGAGCAGAGAGTTCCTCTCTAAGCGCCTCCCAGAGAGGCACCTCGGTGGGAGGTAACTCAGCCTCCCCCCATCACTCAGGGCCCCGGTCGGCCCGGCTGGGCAGCCGGTACTGCTTGCTGAGAAGGAGTTGAGGACTGGCTCTGTCCGGTGCTCGGCTCGGCCTGAGAAACACGGCTTCAGCGCAGCGGGGACAGGAAAGCTTGCCCCGTGTGCTGTTGTCAAGACAGAGAATGTGGGTGACAGGCTCGGAGCCCTGGGGGTCGAGGTGGCCCGGGAGCCTGGCCCGCAGGCCCCATGTTGTTGCCCTCTCCCAGCAGGGAGGTGCCCCATCAGAGGCTCCGTATCGTCTCACTGTAACAGGCCTCCCCCCCGCCCGAGAGCTGCCGCAGGTGAAAGGCTGCCCGCCCTGCCCGCCGTATGACTCGGCCGTGAGGTCCCTGCAGGCTGGGACTTGCGTCCAGAGGGTTTGCGGTTGAGGAGCAGGGTTTGCGATGCTGCCGCCCTCCCTCCTGAGGCGCAGACACGACAGGAGCCTCGGCCCCACGGGCGGGACTCCGCGGCCTCACTATCAGGAAAGGATCCACTCCGATGGAAACAGATCCGAGTGGGAGGAGGCCGCGGGGAAGGAAGGCGCGCCGGCCCGCAGCCCCGGGGCCTGGGGACAGGGCGATCGTGGGGCTCAGGAGAGCAAGGGGTCTGTGTTCACCCCAGAGGCCCAGACCCTCAGGGACAGCTGGAGGCCATCCTGAAAACTCCTGGAAAAGGCGACGTTCACATCCCCTCCCAGGCACCCGTTCTGCTTCTGTGCAAAAGTGGGCGTCAGACTTGACATGATTGACATTTGGAGCCGGATGATTCTTAGTCGGAAGGCGGGGGGGTGGGGAGGATGGAGGGACATCCTGCACATTGTAGGATATTTACCAGCGTCCTGGCCTCCGCCCACTAGATGCCTGAGGCGTCCCTCCCACAGTCCTGACAACCGGAACTGCCTCCAGACACCGCCCCGTGTCCCCCGGGGCCCCACCGCCCTGGCTGAGAACCACGGCCCACCCTGGAAGGCCTGCGACGTGCCAGCACTGTGCCGGGTGCTGGTTAAAGAAAACACAGCGGCCCGGCCGGCGTGGCTCCGTGGTTGAGCATGGACCTATGAACCAGGAGGTCACGGTTCCATTCTCGGTCAGGGCACATGCCAGGTTGCGGGCTTGATCCCCAGTGGGGGGCGTGCAGGAGGCAGCCGATCGATGATTCTCTCTCATCATTGATGTTTCTCTCCCTCTCCCTTCCTCTCTGAAATCAATAAAAATGTATTTAAAAAAACACAAAGAAAAAACAGCAGGTTCCTACCCTGAGACGCAGGCTCAGGGCACAGGGAAAAGAGCGTGAGTCAGTGTGAACGCAGAGCAGGCACGGTGCCGAGGTGCCCGTGATCTGTTCGCGCCGAGCACCGTCTGTGTCCTTCCGCCGCGTTGCTTAGTTTCCTGAGAGAGCCGGGCCCGGGGCCTTCCTGCTTAGCTGCCCTCGGAGCCCTCCGTCCGCCCTCCCGGGGGAAGGGAACAGCTGCTCCCAGCCCCGACGAGCCGCACTTCAGAGGCTTGGCCAGCGGCCTCCGCGCCCCCCTCTCTCCAGGCAAAATCCCAGGTCTCCAGCCTCCCGGGGGGCATTGTGGGTAATGCCGACCTCGTGCCAAACATCTGGATGAGAACTGCAAAACGTGGCCAGTTCTCCCCGGGTTTCCCAACTCCGCCCCCGAGATGGGGCGTTAAAGCGTCCACCGCCGTGTCCTCACGCCCCGAGATGGGGCGTTAAAGCGTCCACCGCCGTGTCCTCACGCCCCGAGATGGGGCGTTAAAGCGTCCACCGCCGTGTCCTCACGCCCCGAGATGGGGCGTTAAAGCGTCCACCGCCGTGTCCTCACGCCCCGAGATGGGGCTCGGGCTGCAGTGGGCCGCCGCCCTGTCCCCCCCTTTCTTGGCTCACTTCGGATGATCTCTAGAGAGGCCGCGGACAGGGACTGTGCCCCCCCGACTCCCGTGTCTCCTCCCCGGTGGTCCCGGCCTCCGCGTTGGTGGTGGTGTATCTGGGAGAAGCTCAGGAACCCCCAACCACAGAAACCTCCGTGTCCGATGTTCTGTGTACACACGGTCAGACGTACTCTCACTCCGCGAAGTTCGGAGGAAGTGACTATATGATTCAGAGACTCAAAATCACCTCTCTCCCCCGCCCAACCCCCCCCACCCCGACACTGATGGGAAGGCACCAGGAGAACCGAAATCCAGTCCCCTGTCCCCGTCACACCCATCAGACCAAGCTCAGGATGCAGGAGACGAGCGTGACATCTAACAAGGAAGCCCACCCAAACCCGCCCAAGTCCCGGCAAAGAAGCCAGCAGCGTGGCGGCTCCTCACCCGGGAGGCACGGGCGGCACCAGCTCGACCCGAGTTTCTCGACCTTGACCTTCCTCTCCCCGGGGCTTCTGTCCTCACAGAAACCCCGCAGCTCCTTTCTCTCTGGCCGTGGGCAGGGCGTTGGAGGTGTGGTTCGAGCAGGCCGACTACAGACTCGTGGGGTCTCCCGTGGGCTGTTTTGTAGGTGTGGGCCCCACCCAGACCCAGATTCTGACAGCAGCCTTCTGAGGGTGAACACAAGTGTCAACCTGAACGCTGGGACCAGGGTTTCCTTGGCCTGCCCCTGCCCATCAGGACGCGTCACGCGGGTGCAGTTCACACAGTGGAGAGCAGCACAGGGGCTTTGTCCCCGGCCCCTCGCTGACCGTGTCCTCAGCACGGGCCTCGAAGGCCAGCCTCGCCCTGGGTCCCCGACCCCAAAGACCCGCAAAGCCAGCTGTGAGCCCCGAGGCGAGGGGTGGACTGGGCCCTCCCTGGAAATACCTTCCAGTCTAGGGGGGCGGCTGTGTTAGTGACGGACATGAACAAACAGGTCCCGGCTCGCACGGCGGCTCGCACCGCGCGGACTTCTGGGGCTCCTCTCCTCCCTCCTGCTCCAGGATTCCCGGGAGGAACGGACTGGATAGAATCACAGAGACCGGCCCAGAACTGCCCCCCACCCCCAAGGCCTAACCCCGGAGGTGCCCTCATGATTGAGGCAGCCCATCCCGGTGTTCATATTGGCGGACTATCTGAACTATGGGGATAATGTCAGGGACGGGGGCCAGGGACCCCCGTCTGTCCCGCCTGACACTGTTCCCAGCACCTAGAACAGCATGTGATACAAATAGCATTTGCTGGGTGGATGGATGGATGGATGGATGAGAGGAGAGGGGGATTTGAAGCCATTTCCTCTCAGCCAGTCTTTTCTTTTACCATGGAACATTTTGTGCAGAAATACAGGAAGGAGAACACTACAGTGATAAAAGGCATATGCCCACCACCCAGCTTCAGTAATTATCCAGCCTAATGTGCCCTTCTTCCTCCCTCCCTCCCTCCCTCCCTCCCTCCCTCCCTCCCTCCCTCCCTCCCTCCCTCCCTCCCTCCCTCCCTTCCTTCCTTCCTTCCTTCCTTCCTTCCTTCCTTCCTTTCTGCTTTTGTGGACTAGAGGCCTGATGCACGAAATTCGTGTGAGAGTAGGTCTTCCTTCCCCCGGCTGCTGGCACCGGCTTCCCTCTGGCACCCGGCACCCGGGCTTCCCTCGCAGCCCCGGCTTCGTCTGGAAGAACGTCCAGTCTAATTAGCATATTATGCTTTTATTATTGTAGATACTTGTAAACATACACAAAAACAAGAGACAATGATCACAAACCCCATAGACACGTCATTGCCGGCTTCGACATTAGGAGCCCTGCTTACCCGACATGGACACACGGGGGTGGGGTCGGGGGGCAGGCCCAGGGCCACCTTTTAGAGGTGACCACGCCAGTATATTTCTGAGCCGTTCAGAGAGACCAAACGAACATCTTAGGATGACATTCAGCTTCCTTTCTGGAAAGATATCCAGAAAAATGTGTTTTTCGTTTCCTTTTTTTTTTTTTTTAAGAAAATGTTTTTATTGATGTCAGAGAGGAAGGGAGAGGGAGAGACAGAAATATCAATGATGAGAGAGAATCATCGATCAGCTGCCTCCTGCATACCCCACACTGGGGATCGAGCCCACAACCTGGGCATGTGCCCTGACTGGGAATTGAACCGTGACCTCCTGGTTCATGGGTCGACGCTCAACCAATGAGCCACACGGGTCGGGCTTCTTCTCCTTCCGATCTGAGGAGCAGCCCCCACCCCCAGCCTGTGCGCCCGGCACGCAGACGTGGAGACGTGGAGACGTGGAGACGTGGATGTATATACATTTATGTACACACCAGCACGCCCCTCCCGCGGCTCATTATCTGTGTTTATCTTATCAGGACACCACTCGCCCAGGCCCACGGAGAACAAGGCGTTTAGTCTTTGCAGCCGGGCTTCTGTTCCCGGTCAGCAGTTCAGTTTATAAATCCACTGTCCCGGGCGGGACACAATCTGAAAGGCAACATTGTCTCTGGACAAAGCTGCGACTGTGATAAGGGCACTTGTGCGGCTCCCGGCTGCTAATAAACTGTGGGCCCCGGGGCTGCGGCCGGGGGCCTTGGCGGCCTGTGCCCGCATCTTCCCCTTCCATCCCCAGGGCCACGCAGAGGTCAAACCAGACAGAAGGGCGTTTGCTGAGCCCCTGGGGTCATGGGAAGGTGGGATCTGCTCTCGGGCGCGGTCCCCGCCCGGGTCCCCGTGTTCCTTCCAGGGAGAGCTTAGCCGAGGTGATGCTTGGATTTGGGGGCCTCTCCCTGACTCCCCTCTCCCCCAACTTCACCCCCTGGGTCCTGACTGGGAGCAGATGGAAGTGCGGTACCCCCATCCGGGGGTGGTCAGGGACGTTTTAGCTGTAAAGTGATGCCTACCGAAGGACTAGGCGACACCACAGCAGGCCGCGTGAAGGCTGATGTGATTGTTATCAGCAGAGAGGAACAAGAAGGCCGTGGGCGAAGTATAGTGGGCACCCTGGGCGCAGTGGGCATCGCCAGCTTGGGCAGGGTCCTAAGTCCTGTGCACAGAACACGTGGCCAGAGCGTGTCTCTGAGGCTGTCGTCGTACAACGCCGACGACGTGTGTAAAACGTGTACACGGTGCAGAACGCAGAGCAGGCCTCGCAGAAAGAAGGCCGTGATGACAATCACCTTCCAGTTCACGTGCAGTGTGGTTTATCGTGCTAAAAAGGCGAGCAGGTCTGTGTGGTACGTTGGAAGGTCCCTGATTGGTGGTGGCAGTCGATTAGAAGAAAGTTGAGGCGGAAATCAGAGACTTAGGGGTACTGCCCACTCCTCTAAGGAGGCGGGTTTTTACGTGAGGCAGTGGGCACCCGCTGGAGGCTTTGGAACAAAACAAGACGACAAGGCCAGGCTGGCATGGCTCAGTGGTTGAGTACCGACCTATGAACCAGGAGGTCACGGTTTGATTCCCGGTCAGGGCTCCATCTCCAGTAGGGGCATGCAGAAGGCAGCTGATGGATGATTCTCTATCATCATTGATGTTCCTCTCTCTCTCTCTCTCTCCCCCTTCCTTCCTCTCTGAAATCAATAAAAACATATTTAAAAAATTAATTTAAAAAAATTAAAAAAGGACAGCGAGGAGTTTCCCGGAAGCTCAGCAGAAAGGGGAGCCGACCTGGGAGCCTGACCTTGGTGTAACCTTGCAAGTGCCACCTACCCCCCAGCCCGGGCCTCCCATCGTAGAATGGGAACTAATAGGAGCCAGCTCACATCCTGCGGCTCACCGGGCAGGCACCTTGGCCATGGCGACTGTTGTGTGCTTTAGAAAGGTCGTCGGTGAGTGGGGCGTGGGATGGGGGCAGATGGAAGGAAGAAGCAGAGGCCAAGGTCAGATCCAGGTGAGGGCCAGGTGCAGACCTGAGCCCCGTGCCCCTCCCGTCCCTGAGCCCCCAGTGGAAATGCCAGCGCCTCTGAGAGGCCCTGCCTCCCTCCTCTCCGCCCCACCCCACCCTCACTGACTCTCAGTCCCACCAGCCAATCTGTTCCCTAAATATATATACTTTTCTCTTGGCTTAATTAGTAGGTGTCTCTCCTCGCAGACTCTCCGCCCCGCACCGGGGTCTGTCTCGCCACGCCCGCCCGGCGTCCAGGTGTTACGGATGCCCACCCCCCTCTGTATTCGTGTCTTGTGGCTGCTTTTACAAATTACCCCAAACTGGGTGGCTTAAAACAACAGGGAAGATTCTCTCCCGGTTCTGGGGGCCGGCAGTGCAACATCGAGGGGTGGGCAGGTGCCCCTCCCTCCCTCAGAGGCTCCTGCAGAGAGTCCTTCCGCCTCTTCCAGCCTCGGTAGCCCCGAGCCACCCTGGGCATCAGCAGCCTGAGGCCCGTCTGCCTCCATCGTCCCCGAGCCTCCTGCTCTGCCTGTGTCTCCTCTGTCTGTCCCGTGTAAGGACTCTCGTCATTGGCTGAGGAGCCCTCCCTGGTAACAGGGGAGGGTGTCCTGTCCAGACCCCCAGTTACATCTGCAGAGACCCCTTTTCCAAATGAGGGCACAGCGAGCCTCATCTTTCTCTCCAAAGAGCCAGACCGTAAGCGTTTAGGCTTTGTAGCAACTCCTCAGCTCTGCCCTTGCAGCTCCAAAGCAGCTGTAAACAACCCATGCGTGGCCGGGGGCGGGGGTCTGGGCTCCAGTAACTCTATATCTGCCCAAACAGGACAGGGTGGACCCGGCCACGGCCAGCTTGCCATGCCTGCTGCAGAGAGGGGGAGCCATGGAGTGTTCTTGAGCAGGGGGACTGCGTGCCCAGCTCTGGGCTCTGGGGAGATGACTGGCACTGCGGGGGCAGTGCCCAGCCTGGGGCAGGGAAGACCGGAGCCCCTTTGCTCAGGGTGGGGGGACAAGGGCCACCGTGGACTCTGCTGCTGAGTGTGCGGTTTTCCCGAGATAATGAGGCGTCTGCCCCCCTCTGGAAAGCAAGATGCTTGCTGCGCTGGGACCACCCAAGGAACGGACGGCTTATTGATCTAATTTTAAAATAGAAGACTTTAATAACGTTTACGAGGCTCGCAAGCTCTCTCCCGGCCAGGGCCCACCTGGCTTCGAGGCAGCTGACTGGGTAAAGGCTCTCTGCGGGCAGCTCTGCCAGGCTTCACGTCTGTTTTGATTAGCGGGAGGAGGGGGTGGGGAGGAGGGGAGGATGGTCCCAGGCCAGAGCAGCTTTGGAGAAGCGGGGCCTGGGAAGAGCCAAGTGCTCCCACATCCTCTTGGGCAGAGAGGACAGTTGGGGGTGGGGTGCGTGGGGGGGAGTGGTGGCCTCGATCGGGGGACACGTTTGAATTCTAACGTTCCTGGTTCCCTTTTTTTGCAACTTCCGTTTTCATGGGGGGACTCTTGCTAATTTAACCTTGATCCAGATGTTTGCTTTATAGGAAGATATTTGGCATCCGATAAAAGCCTCGGAATGCTGATGGGATTGGATATTCTTCTAGAGCTGGGTGGCCCCCGAGTGGGTGTCCCGCCAGCTCTTCTGGGCCAACTGGTCTCGTCTGAGAAAGCAGAGCTCAGTGCAGGCCACGATGAGGGAGTCGACAAGATGCTCAGAAATGTGGCCACGACCTTTCCACGTGGCCATGACCTTTCCACGTGGCCATGACCTTTCAATGCCTCTGTCTCTGCTTCTCCGTCTCCCCCCGGCCCCCCAGCTAACCAGCGTGCAGCACCTCTTACAGGCATTGGCGTGAAGATGTGCAAACCCATATTGTCCTCTCTCTCCTCACCACCCCCCGTCGCACGGCCTTGGGATTTGAGTAGTTTTACAAAACTGCACTCCGCAGTCGAGACCGGTTGTAGTCCCCCTGGCCAGGCCTCAGCTCCCGGCTCCCCTGTCTCCGGATTCCCCCGAGGCCGGAAGCTCCGCTGGCCGAGCTTGAACAGCATCACAGCCGGAAGGGAACTGTCAGGCCCAGGAGCCCATATGCGTGCACGTCTTAGAGAAAACATTCGAGAACAAAAGGCGTCTACACAAGGACTTGACTCCAATAGGAGTCAAGTGCAGTCAGTCCGTGTTCGCTGGTGAATAATTCCCCGAAGGGCCACAGGTTCGCTTTGCAATGGCCGGGAACTTCGTCTCCAGCAGCTAATGTTACGTAAAGCACCGTCTCCGTGGTAAAGACCTGGACGCCATAACAGCCCCCAGGATGATAGCGCTCCCAAGGCAAACACCTCCGCTCTCCCACTTCTTGCACAAAGTAGATGACCAGTAAATGCCTGCTGAGTTAATAGATGAATGTAGGCGTGTCCGCCGGATGCCTGGCCGTCAGTCTCAGAATGGTTGTACTGGCCAGTCGTTTTCTGAAAACATTCTACCTCTCAGAGGGGCTAGACCCAGGGCGTGGTCGGCTTCCCCTATGGAGGGGACACGTACAACACGGCGCAGTTCATTCCACACAGAAACCGGTCCAGGGGACACGGTAACTTGGGCAAGGTCACCGCTAGGAGACGCCGGAAGCGCTGCTCTCCCCGCTCAGCCATCTCATGAGGCTGCGCCGCTGGGTCCCAAGGCCCGCGTCTGTGCTCGGCACCTGCACTTGCAGCCTCGCTCCTTTAAGGGGAGTCTCCGAGGGGTCTTGAGCTGTGCTGACAAGAAGAGATTTCAGCCCTCACTGATTTGGCTCTGTGGTTAGAGCATTGGCCTGCGGACTGAAGGGTCCAGGGTTCAATTCCAGTCAAGGGCACGTGCCTCGGTCGCAGGCTCGATCCCTGGCTCTGGTCCAGGCTTGTGTGGGAAGCAACCAATCGATGTGTCGCTCTCACATCGATGTTTCTCTCTCTGTCTCTCCCGTCCCTCCCACCCTCTCTTAAAATCAATGGGAAAATGTCCTCGGGTGAAAATTAACAACAACAACAACAACAACAGACTGAAGAAGAAAGAAGGGATTTCACATAGAGTTGAGTGGCCCATTTCCTGCTGGCCCCTGCCCACTCTCAGGGCGCGCAAACTTGCATCTCCGGGGAGCCTGGTCTGGTGTATCCGCTCTGGAGACTCCCGTGTGACTGCTGCTCTTTGGGGCTGTGTGTCTGTGCCCCCCCACTCCCAGCCCCACCCTGGGCCTGGGCCTGGCCACGTTGACCTTGGCTACCTCAGGACTCCGGCTGTGACCCTCTGGAGCGCTTGACCCTCAGGAAGAGAGGAGGGGAGTGGAGCCTCTGGGGCTGGCGGGCCTCCCCGCCCACTCTGCCTCTGTTCCCTTCCTCCGCCCCACATGGCTCTGCGGCCGTGCAGGTGTCCCCGAGTCCCTGGCTGGTCACCCGCAAGGCTGCCCCCGCGCAGAGGACGCCACACCCGTGCAGGAGTCTGACGCAGGAGGTCCGGAGAGTGTCACGGCACAGGCGGCGAGCGCTAGGGCCCGCTGGCCGCGCTCGGTGCCGGCTCCGGGCGATGGCCTGGCCCAGGAGAGCAGCCCTGGGGCAGACAGAACAGAGCCTGAGGTGAATGGCCAGGTGTCACAGATGAACTGAACTTTTCACCTTGTAGCCCGGCCAGCGATGGAGGAGCTGCAGCAGCATTTCTGGGCACCCAGGGATCTACCCAGCGGGGCAGCCCCTGCATCGGCGCAGTAGCCTGGGCCAGGGATTCTCACGTGCCGGTGGGTGCAGATCCCGCCCTCTGGGGCCCTGCTGACCTTGTCTGCCTGACACCATCCCTGCCCCGGGGAAGGGATTCAGCTCCTGGAGGCCTCTGTGAGCCACCCCTGCCCTAGTGAGCTCCCCCCATGCCAGCTACACCCCTTAATCTCAGGAGCCACTAGGGGACGCCCTGGGGGCAGCTGATGCACCCCCCCCCCTCCACTGCCTGGGAGCAGCGCTCAGAGGGGGCATTTGTCCCGGGTGGAGGGCACCAGCCCCACATGCGGGCGTGTGGCCTGGCAGCCACCCATCGGCCTGGCCTGTGTGGAGGTGGCTGTCCAGCACGAGGTCACGGCGGTGGGTGTCCAGTTAGCAGAGTTGCATCGTTTGCCCAGAAAGTCTTTCCATCTTTCTTTCCTGCAGTGGTGCTTGGCCGCGGGGCCCTTTCGGAGCCTGGCACCGGCTTCCCCTCCTACAGTGACGGCACTTTGTCCTTCCCCGGGCCCTTGTTCTGTGGGCCCTGCCTGCCGAGGCCACTTCCTCGTTCGGAGGGTGGGACGGGCCCCAGCAGGCCCCGTGGAGGCCCGCGGAGTCAGGGCACGGTCTTCCCTGCAGTTCCCGCGAGTCAGGGGTGATCGACAGCCAGCGCCAGGCCTCCAGCTGCTGGCTCTTCCCGATGTGTAACCAGCCCGGGCCAGTCAGCTGGAGCCAAGCAGTCCTTACACACAGGCCTCTGCTGCCCCGAGTCCTTACACACAGGCCTCTGCTGCCCCGAGTCCTTACACACAGGCCTCTGCTGCCCCGAGTCCTTACACACAGGCCTCTGCTGCCCCGAGTCCTTACACACAGGCCTCTGCTGCCCCGAGTCCTTACACACAGGCCTCTGCTGCCCCGAGTCCTTACACACACGGCCTCTCCTGCCCCGAGTCCTTACACACAGGCCTCTGCTGCCCCGAGTCCTTACACACAGGCCTCTGCTGCCCCGAGTCCTTACACACACGGCCTGTCCTGCCCCGAGTCCTTACACACAGGCCTCTCCTGCCCCGAGTCCTTACACACAGGCCTCTCCTGTCCCGAGTCCTTACACACAGGCCTCTGCTGCCCCGAGTCCTTACACACAGGCCTCTGCTGCCCCGAGTCCTTACACACAGGACTCTGCTGCCCCGAGTCCTTACACACAGGCCTCTCCTGCCCCGAGTCCTTACACACAGGCCTCTCCTGCCCCGAGTCCTTACACACACGGCCTGTCCTGCCCCGAGTCCTTACACACAGGCCTCTCCTGCCCCGAGTCCTTACACACAGGCCTCTCCTGCCCCGAGTCCTTACACACACGGCCTGTCCTGCCCCGAGTCCTTACACACAGGCCTCTCCTGCCCCGAGTCCTTACACACAGGCCTCTCCTGCCCCGAGTCCTTACACACACGGCCTGTCCTGCCCCGAGTCCTTACACACAGGCCCCTCTGCTGCCCCGAGTCCTTACACACAGGCCTCTCCTGCCCCGAGTCCTTACACACAGGCTCCTCTGCTGCCCCGAGTCCTTACACACACAGCCTGTCCTGCCCCGAGTCCTTACACACAGGCCCTCTGCTGTGTGACAGCAGGACACACTCAGGCTCCGTGCCTTCTAGGACTCGTGTGGTCTTGGGGTGTCCCCCAGCCTCCCAGAGCCTCCGTTTCTGCTCATGTAAAATTGGAATAATCGTACCCCTTGGCAAAGACTTTGGAGGTTCAGCAACAGACTATAGAGAGTATTTAGCTCAGCCTGAGCATATACTTGCTTAGTAAAAGGCATTATTAAAAACAATATTTAAAAAGGTATCATTAAAATATCTTAAAAGGTATTAAAATGTATTTTAAAAGGTATAAATGTTATTTTTAAAGGCATTAAAATGTTTTAAAGGCATTATTAAGGTACTCTTTAATAAGGTATTATTAAAATATTTTAAATATTTATGTAAATAAAAATAGACAGGGTGGGGCAGAAGGAGGTTTCCAGCCATGAGTACAGACGGGATAGAGCGTATTCTTATGTTGTTATTTATTAACTATCGAATTATTTTCCACGTGGACACCTGTGAACCTCCGCTTGCCCCTCCTGCACTTAGTAGTTTATTCACGGTGACAAGCTGCTGTCCTTTTGCCAGCGTCCCCAGCACTGCCTGCTGCCCCTCTCCCCCCTCACCCTCGACCCCACGGCCCGTGCCTGCCCCGCTCATGGTTTCAGGCTGTCTCCCTCGGAGCTCGCGCCTTTCCTTTCCACGGTGGGGGTGTGGAGCCAGGCGTGGCTCCCGTCTGTTTTAAATATCATGCTTTTACCCAAGACTTTATTGGATAAAAGGTGGCCACGAGTTTAAAGTATCGTCAGAGTCCCAGGTGGCCTGGGCTGAGGCCCGTGCAGTAGACAGGCGGACACAGTCAGGACCTGGGGCCCAGGCTGCAGCCCAGGGTGGCAGGGGCTCTGTCAGGCCCGGAGGGAAGTCCTAGGGCAGTGATGGGCAACCTTTTGAGCTCAGTGTGTCAAACTTCGCCAAAAAACTGAGCATAACTCAGGGAGAGTGTCACTTTGAGGAAAAAACATTATTTCGCAAATGTTTCACCCTCAGGAGCAGCAAATGTTTCATCCTCGGCATGCGGCCACCTCAGCGGCCGCGTGTCATCAGAAATGGCTACGCGTGTCAGTGCTGACACGCGTGTCGTAGGTTCGCCATCACTGTCCTAGGGGTTCCCTGGGCCACTGTCAGGCCGGGCTGTGCAGGTGGCGGCTGTCCGCTTCTCTGCTCAGAGGGGAAGGTCTCCTGTCCTGGCTGGTTGGCTCCCGGGCACTTGCCGTGCACTTTTACGATGTGTTACTGGCTCATAAATCGTCTGCCTGTCCCACGAGCCTGGGCAGGGCCTCCAGGCCACATGCCGGACGCTCGCACCATTGACTTTACCAGGATGTGGTGGCGTGACCTCCGGCACCCTGAGTGCAGGGGGGGCGGGTCATGGAACCCAGGCCCTGCCTGGTGAGCTGTCCGGGGATCCTGACAGATCCTTTGGGTGTCGCCTGCGGATAATCTCGAGCTGTTAACGAGCCCAGGAAATAGCCCTGTGGGTCCTCGGGGGCCAAAACAAGAGCAGAAAATCCTCCTTGTGAGTCACTGCAAACATTTACCCTCGAAAGCCTGATTGTGAAATCTGCTGAGCCCTCGGATGGCACTACCCTTGGGACCAGAAGGAGCCCAGCAGCAGTCAGATGTGCAGTGTTGGAAGGGTTGGGCAGGGGGACCCCCCACTTTTAGCCTGGGAAGCGCCCCAGCTGCCAGAACTCCGCGAGGAACCCTGGGCTCCGTCGTCTGAGAAAATGCTGGGGTGGGGTGCAGACTCCCTGGGCGCTCAGGGAGCTTGGCCTCTCCTAGCTCGTCTCCCTCTCAGCTCCTCTTTGGGTTCTTGGCAACGTGTTGACCTCGATAGGATTTCCACCCGATCCACCTCCGCCTCTCAGTAGGAGGGCGTGATGGCTGTTGGTGGAAATTCTGTCCTTACACTATGACTGGAGCTGCAGACGCGAAGCGATCATGACCTTGGGTAGCTTCCTCTTCCTTCCAGGGGAGTGTCTGCCCCCCCCCCCCCCCCCCCCCGGCCAGCCAGGACCTAAGTTGCTTGCACCGAATGGGAATGCAGGGGCAGCCCGGGCCTAACGCAGGAGCCACCGATGTCTGGGGCACGTGGTAGATGTTCAGTCTGAGGGTCGAGCGCCCACCCCTTCCCGGACTGCCCGCCGTCGGTGCGGAATAAACGTGGAAAAGCTCGCATAGAGACCGAGCAAGAGTCCCCCTCGCAGGTGCTGGTCCCGCAGAGGGGCGGGCCGGGGGGCGCTTTAGTTTTGTTGTGTTGTGCTGACGTTGTGTTTGTGCTTTAGAAACGGTGGGTGCCTCCGAGTAAGGCTATAGGTCGGTCTCTTGCGTGACTCAGGTTTGCACTCTTACCCTGAGCTTGGGATGGACGCCCAGGTGAGGCAGTTACATGAATAACAGGGCCGACGAGAAGAGAGCTGAGGCTCTTTTGGAATGAACAGCTTCCTTTAGGGTGGACGTCGCCTCCGGTCGGAGGCAAGGCGCGGAGCCACGGCCTGCCCCCGGTGTGACGATCAGAAATGTCCGCAGACATGGCCAGTGTCCCCCGGGCCAAGGCGCCCCCATTGGAGCACCCCTGGCCTCAGGAAATAGGAGGGACAGTCCCGTTCCCAGGTGTCCGCAGGCTTCTCTGGAGCCCAGCGCTCAGGCCCCATCGCGGGAGGGAGCATTCCCGGCAGCCAGGCCCTGACCGGTGTGAGGAGGGCCCACTGGGACGCCCCGCGACTGCCGCCTGCGTGTGAAAGGAGCCTGAGCCGGAAGGTGGGCCGGGGGTTGTTCTTGGAAAGCCCCGGAGCCAAGCCCGGTTCCGATTCCCCAGACCTCTGCCCAGACAGCCTCATTCGGGCTTTTGGGAGCCCGCCTCTCCTCCAGCTGCTGCAGAGGGGTGGACTCGCGTGGCTGTCGTGGCCAGGGCTGCTCAGGCAGTTTGGGGCCCGTGGCTCTCCCCGCTCCCAAGCTGCAGAGGCTCGTTCCTCAGGCTCACCTCCCTCCGGCACCGCTTGGCCAGGTACCCATCTCCTGCCCAGGGGGAGGGCAGCTGGTCGGTGCTGAGCTTTCTCCTTGCAGCGTCCTCTGTGATGGGCCGGGGCCACCTTGTCTCCAATGCGCCTCTGTCCCTGGTCTCTGTGGCCCCAAGGTGGCCTCCGGCCCTGGGTCTTGTGTACTGAGCCCTGAGCCCCCGCTTCCACCCACTAGGCTCGGGAACCCCGGCTACCTCGCACCCGTAGCTGAGGATACAATGGGTCCTTGAGCGGCTGCCCTTAGGTCCAGCCATCCGGCACCAAACCATCACTTCTAGGGGCCCTCAAGCTCACACCTGCCTGGATTTGGTGATCCGCCACAGGGACTCAGTGCTCAGCACATAGTCACATTCACGGCCAACAGGTGTCACAGCGCGAGGAGACAGTAAAATCGGCCAAGGGAAGAGGCACTGGCGGAAAAGATGGCTTCCTTCGATGCCTTCCCAGCATCTCGCCCGAGCTCCTTCCCAAGTGGGGGGGGGGGGGGGGTGGTTGGGGGGGGGCTGCGGCTGCGGGCGGTGTGCCTCCCCTGTTGCTAGGCTTCCGAGTGGAAAGCAGAATGTGCTGAGTCCTGGGAGGGGCTGGCGTCGGAGACCAGGGCTCTGAGGTCCTGCCTTCACGTGTCTCGCTCCTGCCTCCTCACCTGCACCCTGAGAAGTCTAGGGAACGAAGAGAAAGGAAGGCCCCGGGGTCTCCACCCACCTTCCTGCGCTCCAAGGAGTCTCAGCCGTCACGCCGGTGGCATCACTGGCCGAGAGGTTGCCAGTGGGTAGCACCCCCTCCCCCATTTCCCGTAGAACCCCCCATTCCCCTGCACGCTCTCGCCCTCCTGACATGGCCTATCCGTGCTCGCTGTAGAGATAGCGGCATGTTCAGAGCCCCTGAAACGTGTTTCATTTGCAAAGGAGTAGCATTCCTCTCCGTCCTGGGAGCCCGGGTGCGTGTAGACAACAGACTGCAGACCGCCGGGCCGCTCTCCCCCCAGCACAGAAGGAAGGGAGCACAGCCCGCGGCTTCTCAGCAGAGCCCAGAGCTCCCTGCAGGAGGAGGAGCAGGTGGTGGCCGGCTTTGAACCTGGCCCACATGCCCCGGGGATAAGGGAAGGTGCAGTTCCTTCTCTGTGAGGGCGTGGGGGGAGCATCCCTGTGAGTTTTGCGTTGGCCGGGAGCCAGGCAGAGAGCGATGGGCCTGGGGCTGCCGTCGGGGGATATTGGGGGCTCGTGTCGCTCAGCAGCAGGGCACCCGCCCCTCTGATCGGGCCCAGAAGATTGTTTTGCGGGTGGAAATGAAAGGGGCCTTTCACCCCGTCTCGTGTGGCCCGCCCTGCGATTTTCGCTGAGCAGCCGTTTCGGAGTTTCCTCTCGGAGCGGTGGCTTTATGCTGTCCAGATGTGTGCCATGTGGCGGTCTTGTGTTCTGGCGTTCCAGATGTGCACGGCCAGGGAAATGAGCTCTGGCAAAGGCAGGGCCTGTCTCTGGCCCTGGGAATCCGGCGAGGCTACAATGGGCTCGTTGTGTGGGGATCCCAACGAGCTCCTTGAACCTCCTGATTCTACAGCCGAGGACACTGAGCCCCGGAGTGAGGGCTGGGGGGTGGCGGGTGTGTGAATGCTCACCGCTGATCGATGGCCCGCAGCTGGGAGCAGCGAAGACACCAGCTTTGGTGGAATTCCCGGCCCTTATCTGCACGCACGTCTGTTTCAGTGCCGTGTGCACCTGGCGCTCTTCCAGGTGCTTGGGCCACGTTGGTGAAAAAACAAAGATTCCTAGCTTACTCTGATGGGGAAAGAATGAGCAGTAAACATAAAAAATGGGCACTTTATATAGTGGGTTGGCACGTAGGAATTGCTATTAATAAAACGAGGAGGAGGAGGAGAAGGAGGAGGAGGGAGAGGGGGAGATGAAACTAGGGTTAAGGGGGATGGCACTGCAGTGGTGGTTGACCATTCTAGCTAAGTGAGGAAGGGTAGATTTCATTGAGAAAGTGGCTATCTTAGTCACCTATTGTAGAACAAAAGAGCTCAAAGTTCAGTGGCCTCAACCAGTAAGCATTCTGTCACGTTGTTTGTGGGATAGGAGCTCACGAGCGGCTCTGCGGAGGGTCCCTGCTCAGGGTCTCTCTGGAGATCAGCCGGGGAGGCCGTCATCTGAAGGCCCGACTGGGGCTGGAGGACCCGCCCCCAAGGTGGTGCCTCACACGGCCGTTGGCTAGAGGCCTCGGCTCCTTGTTGCATGGGCACCTCCTCCCCCAGAGCACATGGTCCAGAGGGACAGATGGCAGTCGCCGTGTCTTCCATGACCCAGCCTAGTCTTAAAAGAGGGGAAGAAGCAAGCCACAGAGATCCCAGAAGGAATGCTCCGGGGGAAATGCCCTCGGGTGGGAGTGACAGCAGTGTTTATGGGAGAGCATGGAGGCCTGAGGGCGGGACACGGAGGTCATTGCCGGCCAGGGGAAGGTCATGAGCACAGAGGCAGCACAGCGGACAGGGCAGCTGTGCTGAGAATAGACCGCAGGGCAAGGCGAGAAGCCAGGAGACGGGGCAGGAGGCCGTCACGGAGAAGCAGGCGGGAGATGGGGAGGCTCCCACCTGCCTGTGGCAAGGGATTCTGGACCGATTTTTTTTAAAAAAAAAAGTGTTTTTATTGATTTCAGAGAGAGGAATGGAGAGGAAGAGAGAGAAACATCAATGATGAGAGAGAATCTCCCCACACTGGGGATCGAGCCTGCAACCCAGGCATGTTCCCTGACCGGAATCAAACTTTGACCTCCTGGTTCATAGGTCAACAGTGCTCAACTGTTAAGCCACGCCAGCCGGGCTGGCCCCTTTTGAGGTGAGATCCACAGGATCCCGTCAGATTGTGGGAGGCGTGATGGAGCGAGTAGCCACCGAGGATGGCCCCACAGCTCACAGTCCTCCTTCCCAGCCTGCCACTGGCCACCTCTCCTCCCGCCTCCCGTGGTTTTGCAGGGAGAGCTGGGGGGGGGGGGGGGCTGTGCTCTTCCTCCCCCGCCCTCTGTGGGCCTGGTGGCTCCGTCCACCCAGCGGAAAGGAACGTATGCCTCCTGCGTGAGAGCAGTAGTAAGTGTTTATGGAGGCACTTAATGCTCTTCGGAAGAAAGTGCCGGAAAATTTTCTGGTGGTTGGCAGTGGTATTTTGCTGGAGGACGAAATGTTTTTGTTGCAGCCCCTCCCCCTGAAACGTTGATTCTGCAGATGGATGGACTCTGGCGCTCAGCAAAGAAGGAACTGGGGTGAAAGAAGATTTCAGGCGGGGGGAGCAGGGAGGGGAGGAGCGAGCTTAGGGATCCTGAGGACATGCCCTACGCAGAGCTCCAAACCTGTGGTCGAAGGAAACCACCCACAGGCCAAGTGTGCAGGCGATGAGAACGCAAAGCCCTCCTCATCCAGACCCTCCCGTGACCCTCTGGCGGGTCTCACGCGGCCGCCTCAGCTGGTTTTATGAGGTCCAGGGCAGGCACGGCCCCTCTGTGCCTGAGAAGTGAGGGTGGTGTGTCCCCAGGGCTGGGCTCTGCAGGGCAGGGAGGAGCAGGAGGCCCGGGGTGGGGCTCTGGGGCTGCCGGCCACGTTCCGTTTCTCGATCTGGGTGTGGGTTTCGTGAAATGGGTCAGGTTTCTGACAATTCATCAGGAACAACACTTAAGAGTCTGAGCCCTTCTCTGCTCAGCGTTCAGCTGCAATAAGACACCTTTGTTAAGAGACAAGGGCAAGTTATTTCTTCCCCAAAAGGGTGAGCCGACCCAGGCAGGACCTGAATTCCCACCTTTAGAGATTCCTTGTCTGCTCAAAGGCATTGTTTTTAAAATGCCAAATATCTTGCCCGGTCGGTGTGGCTCAGTGGTTGAGCTTTGACCTATGAACCAGGAGGTCACGGTTCAATTCCCGGTCAGGGCACATGCCGGGTTGCAGGGTCGATCCCCAGGGCGGTGTGCAGGAGGGAGCCGATCAGTGATTCTCTCTCATCATTAATTTCCTATCTCTCTCTCCCTCTCCCTTCCTTTCTCTTTAAAATCAATAAAAGTATATCTTTTAAAATGCCAAATACCTTAAGGAGAAATAACCAGCAAGTTGTTGCCATTGGCCATGGGCACGCATCTCAGCCAGTGGACAGGGGGGCGTAGCTTAGCTCTGCCCGCTCAGGCCTCTGTGTGAATCAAGTCCACCACGTTGACTCTGTTGTGTCTGTTTCACTCAGAATGGTGTCTCTGAGGGGCCTTGTTCACTCTCATCGCTGGACACAGGATTCCATTGTGTGAATGGAACACAGTTTATTCATTCATTGGCTGCGGGCATTTGCTTCGTTTACACTAATAGCACTTCTCTGACCTCCTAGTGTGCGTCTTCTCACAGCTACGCAAGCAGTAAGCACGTTGCTCTTGGGTAGACAAGCCCAGGGGCCTTGTACATCACACAGGCAGCCTCACGCCGGGGCTGTGCAGGGGGACTGCGTAGACAGAGGTCCCCAGGACACCCCACAGGGAGTCAGAGATCCAGGTGTACCTGGGAGGCTCTCCACCTTTCAGCAAGGGAGGCAGCAGCGAGGGCCTGAGTCACCCTCAGACACCCCCGCCCTGAGCCTTCCTGGGCGGGGCCCCGCCCCCTCTGAGGGAGGGTGGCAGACCAGAAGGGAGCCCATGGGTCATCTCCTCTCTCCAGCCTGTGGGCTGGGGGAGGATCCCTTGCGTGCCAGGCCAGCCCCACTGAGCAGGTAGGGCGGGCGGCCCTTCGGGGAACATCCAGCCCCTTCCCACCTGCCGGCTCATCAGACGCCTCCCCAGGCCGCCAAGTGGGAAGCCGGTGATGTCATCGCCAGGCCCCAACAATCAGGCCTTTCACGGCAGGACGATAACAATCAAAACAGTATGTCAGGGCCTGCCACGCAAGAACGCACACGCTCGTCCGCAGGGAGGATCTGAAGGCGGTGAGCGGGCCCGCCAGGAGTACGCTGTCTCCTTTCGCGATCCCCCGGCCCGAGAACATAGCCCGGAGAGCAGGCCTGCGCACATGGACGCTCACTCGCCAGTTCTCTGAGAAACCAGGATGCTGTCCAGCACCTCCCCCGGGACTCCCCACCTCCAACCCTAGAGCTGAGCTAACCCTGCACGGAGCAATACTCTGAGGCTGGGGTTCGAGCAGGAGTGTCCCGTTGCACAACTCCAGGGGGCGCCGTTCGCAGACAGAACGTGCGAGGTGCCCCGGAGTGCGCAGCGCTGGGGTTCCGAGGCTGCGGCCTTCAGGGTGAGGGAGCAGACTGTTGTCTTGACCTTGACCCCCAGGACTCGGTCTTGCCACAGCCAAGCTCCCTGGCCGGCCCAGCTCCCCGGAGCCTAAAATTCTCAGTGAGCTGTGTTGAGAGCGATGTCTTCCTTGCCCGGAGGGGAAGTTTCTGGTGTTTGGATGTTTGCCCAGGAAGCGAAGTCACCTGCACTGTTGCTTAGTCTGGCGGGGGGGGGGGGGGGGGGGGAGGGGGTTCCTCAGCCAGGGACGGTTTGACCCCAGGAGACCTCGTGGGTCGTGTCAGCTGGAAGGAGGCTACCGGCATCTAGTGGGTGGAGCCGGGGATGCTGCTAATGGTCCTGCTGTGCAGTGGGCAGGCCCCACGACAAAGAGTGACCGGCCCAAATGCCAGGAGTGCCAGGTGGAGAAGCCCTGCGTAGGGGAGGTGCCCAACCCCGCTGACCCTGGGGCCTCTGGTTCCCATTCTCCCCCCGGCTCTCCTTGTCCCCCAAGGGGCCAGGCCCTCCGCTCACTAGCTGAGCGGGCCTGAGGCAGCGCTGCCTATCCGAGGGGGATGTGAGCCAGGTGACCGTCTCTCTAGGACGGCGTGACGGCTCTGTGTGAAGCCCGGGGAACCGAAGCGTAGGGAGTCGTGGTTAAGAGTCCCCACTGTCACTTCGTGGCTGGGTGACCTTGGACGAGTCACTTAACCTCCCCGTGCACCACCTTTCCCATCTGTAAAATGGGGATAATAGTGGCAGAAAGCACGTAGTGGGTGCAGGAGAGGGCCACGCTTGTGGCCACACATAAAATGGGTAGGACCTCCTTTAACAGCATCTGCGTAGCTCCCAGGATGGTGCGAACGTCCTCTGTGGCAAATTAGAATTCTGGCCCACGGTTGCCTCTGCCATGTCCTGGGCTCCTGGGTGCTCCCAGGGGTGACCAAGGGGGACTTTCCGGGGCTCACCACTGAGCGCCCAGTGTCCCCGGGCAAACTTGGGCAGTCGTGCACCCAGTTCCCATCACAAAACTCAAGCAGCACTCAGGGACTTGTAGTTCATTTCCTGGGATGGCAGGGAAGGGGCCCCGAGTCGGGGCAGGTGCAGCACCGTCCTCATCCTCATCCTCATCCCCTGGTGACGTCTTCGGTCCCTGGTGACTGGAGTGTGTAGCCAGGGCTGGGAGCTCTGGGTTTAATTCATGGTCCGGAGTTGACGCCAGTGGGATGGGGCGCAGAGGGTGTGGGGGGACTGAGCCCTTCCAGGGGGTCACCCCTAACAGATGCACGGCATGGAGCAGAGCAAGGGGCCCCGGTGAGTGTGTGTGTGTGTGTGTGTGTGTGTGTGTATGGAAGGAAGCCATGTTAAGGGATATCTATGAAGGGAGAGGGTACGGAGAGCCATGGTCCAGCCCTTGCTGGGTATGTGTGTGTGTGTGTATGTGTGTGTGTATGCGTGTGTGTTAAGTTAAAGGATATCTATGAAGGTGGAGAGGATGGAAAAGCCATGGTCCAGCCCTCGCTGTCGGGGGTGATGGAGCCAGGAGCCCCCAGAAGAGAGCCCATGACCACCCAGTGAGGCAGCACCCTCAGGGCGACCTGGCAGCATCCCAAGGGCGGGCCCTGGCTGGGCTGGAGGCCCCGTGCCGGCGCTGGGCAGGGCAGGGCAGCCAGGCGTGCCGGGACAGAAGAATGGCGCTTCTGTGCTGCTTATCAGGACGGTGGCTCCGGCAGGATGTGGCGAGGCTTCCCCAGCCCGCCCGGCGGCCGGCCGCAGCCAGCGCCCCGTCATGGCGAGGACTTTGGCCGGGGAGCCCCACCTTGACTTGCTGGTGACACTGGGCTGGCGGCTCTCCAAGGTCAGGCTGTGATAAGTCACGAGGACATGAAGGCAGGTGACGGCCGTGGACAGCGAGCCACCGAGTGCTGTTTCCACACCGGACAAGGCCCCAGATCTGGTCAGACCCCCCTGACCTTGCTCATGGGAAGACCCTCATGGGGTTGTGGGTCCCATCTGGTCAGACCTTTCTGCAGCTGCTGAGATATGAGGGCAGAGACCAGCAACCACAGTCTGTGGGCCTACTCTGCCCATCACCTGGTTTTGTAAATAAAGTTTTATTGGGACACAGCCCCACTTGCTCACTTACATACTGGCTGCTCTCCCACTGCAGAGGCAGAGCTGAGGAGTAGCCACAGAGACCCGGTGGCCCTCACTCAGAGCCTAAAATACTCACAGTCGTTTCCTGTGAGGCGGCCCGTGGCGGAGGTCAGAGCCTGCCTGAGCCTCTCCTCTCAGAAATAAATGGAGAGAGCCCGGCCGGCGTGGCTCAGTAGTTGAGCATCAACCTATGAACCAGGAGGTCACGGTTCAATCCCTGGTCAGGGCACATGCCCGGGTTGTGGACTTGATCCCCCAGTGTGGGGCATGCAGGAGGCAGCCCATCAATGATTCTCTCTCATCATGGATGTTTCTCTCTCTCCCCCCTCTCCCTTCTTCTCGGAAATCAATAAAAATATATTTAAAAATAAAAAGAAGAAGAAGTAAACAGAGAGCTGCCTGAGATGAGGTGGGCGGACCCGAGGGAGCCCAGGGGAGAGGCCAGCAGACGGCGGCATAGCCAGGGCCCTTCTCGGACATGCCGTGGGCCACGTGGCCACGTGTCTTCTTGTCTGTCCACTTCATTTCATGAACAGGTGTCCTCAGGGCATGACCTGTCGTCCCGGGACACCAGACGTTTCCTTTATTAGAGAACGAGTAATAAATCTGCAGACGCCATCACTGATGAGCGGGTGGTGGATGTTGAGGGGAAGCGTGAAGCTGTCGGCAGGAGACGGGATAAGAGTTCGTTAAACGAACGGCGTGCGAGCTCCATGCTCATCAGGCCGAGGCTCAGCGAGGGCCAGTCTTCTCCTCAGTGTCTCCTCACCTGGCGGGCGGCCCCCAGGTCAGAGAGTCTCTCAGGAAAACATTGACCCCAGAGCCTCCGTGTGTGTGTGTGTGTGTGTGTGTGTGTGTGTGTGTGTGTATGTGTGTGTGTGTGTGTGGCTCCGAGCCCCGGTGAAACGTGTGCACGGGCCGGGGATGAAAGCAAACACAGGCTGAGGTGCAAGCCCACAAATAAAAAGGTGAGACTCTGAGGTCGGTCCCCAGTGCTCTTGGCCGGGGGGTAGGACAGGGGGCCGTGGCCAGAGCTGGCCTAACGGGACCGTCCAGGCAGCCAGTGCGTCCCCGTCCCGGGAGCCTGGCGGGTGAGTGGGCAGGAGGAAGGGGGAGTACCCCCCTGTTGCTGAGCTGATGGGTGGATCCCTGTCGGCAGCAGAGGGACAGACGTGAGCAAATGGGCCGGAAAGACAAGTGACAGTGGATGGAGCTTCCTTTTCTCTCTAATCCTCCCCCCACCCTCCGGGCCACGTGCCCAGCATCGCCTGCCAAGCAGCACCTCTTCTCACGCCCTGGAGATCCGTGGTGATCAGACGGGTCCCCCGTGGAGGGGCTGCCCACGGACCTGTCCAGCCGGGGTCGATGCCCAGGCACCGCCTCCCCTCTGCCTTCAGACCGGCCGGCGCTTTCCTTTCTCTGAGAGTGGACGTCGGTTTCCTGGCCGTCGCTCCCGGTGCGCAGGAGGCGGGCTCTTCATCCGGGCGCGTGCCTCCCTCCCCGGGTCGCACGCTGCCTTGGCACCCGTCCGTCTCCTCCCGGGGCTTCCTCCCTCTGCACTCGGGTGGCTGGTCTGCGCAGGAAGCCGGCTCTCAAGGCCTGGCTCCGGCCAGCTGGCCAACCCGCACAGCACCGTGTCCTGCAGAGGCCGGAGGAGAGAGGGCCGCGGGGAGCACCACCGGGGCCGAGGATGCGCGGTGCCAGGTCCAGACCCGCCCAGGGAGTCCGTGGAGAAGCCGAGCCCAGACCCAGGCGATCCGGGCCACTGTCCGATTCTGCGTCGGGACTCTCTTGTCCCACTTCTGAAGTTGCTTCTCGATAAAATGTGACATATCCACCCCCATGCCCTAAGGGGAAGGAACCTAAGCGTGCTGGCCCCTCCCAGGTGCTGGGAACCCCAGAGGCCTCCATCAGGCCATGGGGTCACAGCAACCATCCTGGGGGAGGCTGTGGCCCCAGGCAGCTCCTTCCACGTGACAGGCGAGGACCTGAGCTGGGACAGTTGGGTGATCTGGGCAGAGCTGTACAGTTACGTGGCGGAACTGGGGCCATCCTAACACGCGAGCAGCAGGGAGGGGTGGTGTATCCATGACACCCCTCCCTCTCCTGTGCCCCCCTCCGACCCCGGGCCCTAACCTTCCTCCTTCCTCCGCTGCCCCAGCTCTTACCTGGCCGCTGACACCAGAGGAGGCCCTGGGCCCAGGCCAGGGGCCCTGCCTGCGGGGCGCGTGGTTCCGGACGCCCCTTTCATGGGTCTTCTCGGTCTTTCAGGAACTTGGCCATCGGCATCGGGATCCAGAACTTCCCAGAGGGTCTGGCGGTCAGCCTCCCCCTGCGAGGGGCTGGCTTCTCCACCTGGAGGGCCTTCTGGTGAGTGCGCCCGAGCGTCCTGTCCCAGGCCCTGTCCCAGGCCGGGGTCACGGCGCCGCAGAGCTCAGGGCCGTCCCCTGGGCCGCGTCTTTCTGCCAGGCGACCCCTCTGACCTGGAAGCGAATCAGGCGCTTCTGGTGAAACGCCGAGGACCGATACGTGTCTGTTCTCCCTCAGGTATGGGCAGCTGAGCGGCATGGTGGAGCCCCTGGCCGGGCTCTTTGGGGCCTTTGCCGTGGTTCTGGCCGAGCCCCTCCTGCCCTATGCTCTGGCCTTCGCTGCTGGCGCCATGGTCTACGTGGTCATGGACGACATCATCCCCGAGGCGCAGATCAGGTAGGAGACCTGCCCCTCCCGCATCGGTCCCTGCCCCTGTCCCTGCTCCTGCCCCTGTCCCTGTCCCTGCCCCTGCCCCTGTCCCTGTCCGTAATGGACCCAGCCTCCTTTCTTTATTCCCACCCCTTCCTGCCCCTTCCAAGATCCTCCTCAGCCCCTCGAAGCCGTGCTGTCTGACACTGAAAGAAAGAGAAGCAACGGGCAGGTGGGTGGAGAGAGAACAGGGCGTATGAGTATCAGGCAGTGGCATGAACACCATGACCCCCATGCCAATGAAACAGACTGCTGTTTTTGAATATTCTCCCTCCCTCTCTTCCTCTTCTCTTTCCCTCCCTCCCTCCCTCCCTGTGTGTGTTACTCTCCCTTCCTCCCTCCCTCCCTGTGTGTGTCTCTCTCCCTTCCTCCCTCCCACCCTCCCTCCCTGTGTGTGTCTGTCTCCCTCCCTCCCTTCTTCCCTCCCTCCCTCCCTCCCTCCCCCCGCTCCCCGTCTATGTCTCTCTCTCCCTCCCTTCCTCCCACCTTCTCTAGATGTTCCCGGGCCTGGAACGAGGAGGGAGGTGGGCATCCATGGCCTCACTGTCTGGCTACGGCCCAGGCGTCGGGGGCTTCCTCTTTCTGTTTATTTTGGTTTCATGGCGGGATGGTTTGGAGGTAGTTTACGGTCAGATTACATAAGATCTCCAGGAGCTTCCTGGCCACCATGCATCACTCGAGCATGGATTCCAGAGCTGCGAAGGCAAGTTCTTTAACATCCCCGTGCCTCAGTTTCCCCGCCAGTAACGTGGGCATAACGGTCCCGTGGTTGTCCTTGCTGCGGACAGGAGTTTCTCCGGTGGCCTGGCTCGGTGTCAGCCGGGCAGTGTCAGTTGTCAGTGTCAGTCTCATCGTTAATCGAGGGGGTGTTCTCTGCCGGGGCGGGACCCTGCAGCCCATGGGTCCTGCGTCGGGGGCGCCCAGGGTGCCCCGAGGCCTCACCTTTCTCCTTTCTTTCCCTCCTAGTGGGAACGGGAAGCTGGCATCCTGGGCCTCCATCCTGGGGTTTGTGGTGATGATGTCACTGGACGTGGGCCTGGGCTAGCGCCGAGCTGCCTGCGAGCCCAGGAAAGGCTGCGCGAGGACACGGACACGGACACGGACACGCCTGGCTTCCGCGGGACCACGGACTCCTCCTTCCCGTCAGAACCTGTTTGCTTTCTCTCCTCCTCATCTCCTTACCCCGACTGATTCTGATCAGACGACGATTTGTCCTTTTCTTCCGAGGGGGAGGCTGGTGTTATTTTTGGAATTCCCAGGGGTCAGTGGGACCACGGACTCCCGGTTGGCCTCCGAGTGGGACTGCAGCTCAGGGAAGTCTCTGCTCTCGGACCTCCAGTCGCTCTCACCAGACTCCAGGGCAGGTCCCCGAAGTCACCTGCGGAAGCAAGCTACCCACGGAGAAGGCTCTGAGCCTGTGCGCCTAGCGACGCGGAGCAGAGCGGCCAGGACACCTCTCCTCTGTCCCTCCCGATCTGGGACTGGAGCATCGCGGACAGAGCCACCTCCTCCTCTCCAAGGCCCAGCGGCCCCAGGAGGAACATACCTTCCCCGGCCTCCCTGAGGGAGACCCTGAATGGGCTGGGGGCACAGACAGAGGGGAGAAGATCAGCTAGTCTCTCTCTCTCTCTCTCCCTCTCTGCAAAGATTGACTTTTTGAAATTGAAGGAATCGGGGGATTGCGACAGCTGTGGACACAGTGAGCCCTGTGGAAAGAAGAGGCTGTGGCTTTGGTCGGAGACCTGTGTTCCGAGTGCACAGCAGTTGCCATGGTTTCCAGGTCCCCATGACATTCATGTTGATCAGTTTAGAGCCTGCATTTTCCTAAGAGATTCGGGACACCCGCCAACCGCTGGAACTCCAGCCCTTCGTTGACGTGTGGACGGAGCCACTTGCGCTCATTTAGGTGCAGGGAAGGCCTGTGGCCTCTGGGGTGAGTCCCTTTCTGCGGGCCATTCGGTCACTTGGAACCTGACCCAGAACTCCTAAGCCCGGCAGGCTTTGCTGGAGTTCAGCTGGAGCACTTAGAATGAGAAAGGAAGGACAGGGGAAGAAGAGAGATTTTTTTTTTTTACATTTCCCTTTTAAAAGGAAGTTTCAGCTAGTCATTGCTCTGACGTGACCCTAACCAGTGACTTGAACTAGACTAGAAGCCAATCTGTTCCTCCATACGCGTAGCTTCTCCAACAGGGGTGAGGACGTGGCTGCCTCAGATGCAGCGAGGGGCCGCCGTCCTCATGGGTCACAGGAGCCCACAGGACCCTGGGCCCCCCCCCCCGGGGACACGGCAGGCGGCCCCGGAGGCCGGCGTCCAGGCGTCGTGTTGTCCTCGCCTGCCCTGCCCTCTGCGTTTACATGTCCGATTGCTTCCGAGGGTGAAGGAATGCCCAGAGCCCAGCCTCCCTGGGGCCGATCAATGTATGTTTTCCCGAAGCCCTGATGGTCAAAACTGAAGACACGTCCAGGGGTCTGCGGGGCGAGAGGATGTGCTCTGGTGGCAGGGTGTGTGTGTTTTCGTGTCTCTGTCTGTAGTTTTCTACACGATGCTTCTTTCTGATGGACAAGACCTCATAACTGTGATTCAGGCCAATAAAGGGGATACTGTTGTGGACGACCCGGGCTGCGCTCAGTCCTTCTCAACGCCGCCTCTTTCCAGGGTGGTTAGTGGAAGAGCCAACTAGAAAGTCAGTGCTGCCCGACCGATGTGGCTCAGTGGTTTCACGCTGACCTACGAACCAGGAAGTCACTGTTCGATTCCCGGGGTCAGGGCACATGCCCGGATTGAGGGCTCGATCCCTAGTAAGGGGCGTGCAGGAGGCAGCTGATCAATGGTTCTCTCTCACCATTGATGTTTCTCTCTCTCTCTCTCTCTCTCTCTCTCTCCTTTCCTCTCTGAAATCAACAAAATTATATTTTAAAAATAAAATGAAAAATTAGTCCTGACATCTCTCCTGCCTGACACCAGCAGAAGCCAAGGAAAGCGCTCAGAGGACAAAGGGGAGTTGGAGTCCCGGTTGAGTTACAGTATCCGTCAGACACCAGCGGACTCAGACAAGGGACTCCGTGGAAGGCTGGCGGGGGTGGGGAGGTGGTGAAGCTCCCAGCACCCACAGGGGAGCCAGGCTTGAAAATCGGTTCCATCCAAGAAAGCTAGAGGACTGGGGTCCCCATGGGCCCATCACATCTCAAACTCAGCTTGGTTCGGGTGCCATGGCCCCCAGTGCTGGTCCCCAGATGCTGACCACGCACCCCTCAAAGCACTGCAGCCCTGGGCGCGCCCCCCACCCCACCCCCATGCAAATGAACTCCACACTGACCACCTCTCACCACCTCCTTCAACCCTCCTCCGCTTCCATGCCATTAACCCCACTTGACTGGGGAGGAAGGTGGGGGCCGGGAGTGTTACCTGCCCAGGTGGCCAGGATGCACAAACTGGCTTCTACCCTCCTCCCCAGAGCTCTCCCCAGCAGCGCCCGGCCACCCCTCCGCCCCCAAGAAATGTGGGTGGAAGTGGGAGCAATGGGACCAGGGGCTGTTCCTTTCCCCTTTGACATTGCGGTGTGACCACGTGTAACAGAGTCACAGGTTTTAAGTGTGTAGAGAGCCACTCATTTTTACCTACTCTCCCTTCTCATGTGGGTCTTCTCCCAACCCCATCCCCCACCCCGCCCACTCCACCCTGGCCACACACGCTGAGCCCAGCCACCTGGCCCCAGGTGGATCCCACTGCCTGGCTGGAGGGGGGGGGTGAGAGGTGAGAGGTGAGGGGGGCCGGCCTGGTACCTAGGCCAGGTGAGGCCTGACTGCCTGCGCCTGCGCACATTCCAGGGTGGAGGGAGCCTCTTAGAGCCCAGGAGGGGCGGGGGCGGGGGCGGGGCCGGGCGGGGCGGGACTCGCAACGGGCCCTGAGCTTTGCACGCAACTGGCAGCGCCCAAGGGACGCCTGCGGAGGGAGCACCCCTCATCCTCCGTAACCCCCTTGGCTATGGTCAGGCCCGCCTGACGCCACCAAGGTACCCCGGCTTTCCGGGGCTCCCAGCCGTCCCTCCAAGGCCGGCTTTGGGGATGTGAAGTGAACGATTTCAGGAGCGCTCTTAGGGGAAAAAAACCCACAAACGCAGGCTCAGTACTTTGGAAGGGGCGGGCTGTAAGGTAAGTTCGCCTCTGGTCCCGCAGGGCGGGGAGGCTCCCCCACAGCTTCCCGCGTCCTCCGCGGTGAATTCACTTTCCTGTCAGTCATCCTCCTAACAGTGCAGCCAGTGCAGTGAGGAGCGGGGAGGCGGGCAGGGTGTGAAGAGGCAGCTCACAACGCCCTGCGCTCCAGTGGGGAGAGCAGCCTGGGGGCTGCAGCCGCCTCCTCCCAGCGGGATGCAGGAGGGAGGCTGGCCCCGCACCCCACCTCCCTTCACCCCCGCCCCGCTGCCAATGAGAGCTGTGGCCAGCAGCACCCCAGAGTCTGTCCCACCCTCTTCCCTTCTGTGTCCCATCCTCTTTTTAAAAATATATATATTTTAATTGATTTCAGAGAGGAAGGGAGGAGAGAGAGATAGAAACATCAATGATGAGAATCATTGATCAGCTGCCTCCTGCATGCCCCACACTGGGGATGGAGCACACCACCGGGACATGTGCCCTGACCGGGAATCGAACCATGTCCTCCTGGTTTATAGGTTGATGCTCAACCACTGAGCCTTGCTGGCTGGACCCAAGAGTTTTTAAAAAATATACCTATCTATTCAAAAGTTGTATAATCACCTGCCTTGTGTATGAAAAACAACAACACACATCTTGTAGGTCCAAGTCAAGGCTTACCCCTCTGGCTTTGGGACCCAACCTTTAACGTAAGGGAGATGTTTCAGGTCGTCGGGCGGAGATGAGAACAGAGAACGCTCTGGAAACAAAAGGTTCCTGAACCATCTCATCCTCCTTCCTAAGAGCTGGCTCCTCACCCAATAAGTTTCGTCTGTTTGGGAGGAGGGGTGATGCAGGTGTGTGTGTGTGTGTGTGTGTGTGTGTGTTTAATGTAGAATCCTTAGCAACTGTAAAACCCTTGGCAGACCCATCAGGCTGGCAGGTGCTGAAAAGTAAAATCCTCTTTTTTCCAAGCTGATGCCAGTTTCCCATCATCGTCCTCACAGCTCCATCCGGCAGCCGCCGCTCAGCCCCTGTGGGTCCAGGCCCCGCACACAGCGGCAGTCTGGCTGGGTGACGCAGCCATGGAGGCTAAAGGGAAGGTCAGGGTTCGATCTTTGCCTCCGTGAGCTCTGTCCTCCTGAATGTTCACTTCCCGGCCGTGAAAGATAAGGGGGACAGTGGGTGGAAGGTTTGGGTTGGGGTCAGAGGGGCAGCTGAGGGAGAAGGGGAGAAGGAAGTGAACGGAGACGCAGGCTGGCACCGTTGGCCCCCGGAGGGCCAGGCAGCGCGGCTCTGGGAAAAGGCGGGATGCGATGAGGCCCCGTGGATGCACGGTCCTGACTCCGTGTCTCCGTAGAGATGACAACGCTGATAGCGAGGCGGATTGCGATCAGCCTTGGCAGGGGAGCGCCGAGCAGGCTTTGTGGTTTGGTAAAGTGCGGCCGACAAGTAGGGCAGAGGCTCCTGGGAAACACGCCCTTCCCTGCCGGGGCTGCCAGCACCACCCAGGCCCCGGCTCCTCCCGGCTCCAGCTCAGGTTCCATTTTCTCCTCCGTGTCCTGGTCTGGGAGGCTGGTCCCACCTGTTGGGCTCCTGTGTTTATCACCCATAAACACCTGATGCTTTTTGCTGGGCCGTGGACTTCCTGGGTCGCCCATGTCCCATGCATTGGTCAGCACGGATCTTCACGTAGAGTCTGATCTTCACGTAGGTACCGTGAGGCATGGCGCCAGCCCAGGGCGGTAGGTGCTTACGTGACTTGAGAAGGAGCTCAGACCTTGCCAAGCAGACGGGAAGATAACCTGCGCTCAGATGGGACTGTTAGGATTTAGGGATCGAACTGGTTCTTTCTAATATTACCTCTCTGATCTCTAAGAACAAAAACAGTAAAGGCAGGCCTGGCTGGCGTGGCTCAGTGGTGATCGTCGCCCTATGAACCAGGAGGTCACGGTTCGATTCCCGGTCAAGGGCACGTTCCCAGGTTGTGGGCTCGATCCCCAGTAGGGGACGTGCAGGAGGCAGCCAATCAGTGATTCTCTCTCATCATTGATGTTTCTGTCTTTCTCTCCCTCACTCTTCCTCTCTGATATCAATAAAAACAAATTTTAAAATATTTTTAAAAAAATAGCTTTGGCTGGTTTGACTCAGTGGATGGAGTGTCGGCCTGGGGACTGAAGGGTCCCAGGTTTGATTCCAGTCAAGGGCACATACCCGGGTTGTGGGCTCGATCCCCAGTAGAGGGTGTGCAGGGGGCAGCCAATCAATGATTCTCTCTCATCATTGATACTTCTCTCTCCCATCCTCTCTGAAATCAATAAAAATATATATTTAAATAAAAATTAGCAAGAGGAAAAGCCTCAGTGGATAGCATTTGCTTGAGCAACATACCAGTTAATAATATGTTCCTGTGAGGAGAATGGCCGTGTGCTTGTTGGAGGACTGGGGACTCAGTGATTGATGCCAGCCGGCTTGCTCTGCTTCTGGTCCAGGAGTGTCTGTGACAGTCTCTCTTAAACCAGCCCTACGGCTTTGATCGCAGTGTGCCCCGAGTTTAGGAACTGGCTCCGGTCCCCCGATGTCCATCCTGACAAACCTGGTACCACGGTACAAGTTCACGGGGAGTCAGTGTCACGCAAGCTGCCCTGGAATCCTACTCAAAATGGGGAGTGGTTTACTCTCTGACTCCGGCAGGCGCTTACTCACCTTTTTTACTGTCTGGTTTAAAAAAAAACAAAACACAAAACCGGATCTATGTTAAAAGCAAGGCCAGATATGATCGCTGCCGTTACGATGCAGACATAAGTTCTGTTTTGGTCCCTGACATTTATTTCTGTTCCGCTTTTTATTATGGAGGATTTCGGACCCGCACTCCCGTAAACAGAATGGTGGCGTGAACCCCCATGTACGAATCACCCAGTTCCAACAGTCCCCAACCCCTGCCAACCTGGCCCTCTCACCTCCCTCTTCCTCGTTATTTTTTTTGGGGGGAAAAAAAGCACATCATTTTATTCATAAACAGGTCAGTACGTATCTCAAAAAGGAAAAGACATTGTTACACCAAGGGAAAAAAAAAGTGGCATTATGTAATTTACTTTAAATATTGCACGCAACTCATTCCTTCCCTTTAAAGTGAGCCACGGCCTTCGGTGAAAAAAAGGTAACTTCTTACCTGATATTCTTCAGCTCCAATATCCTGCATTACTAAGGGAATTTGTGCTTTTCTCGAAACTCATGCACTAGCTTATTTCATTCCCACAAAGACGCCTGTGGGGTGAGCACGGGGAGGGAGATCCAGGGAAGGAGACGGAACCGGCAGGAATCCCAGCTCTGAATGTGCTTGTGCCCAGGGCCGAGGCAGAGGGTGCCAGCGACCCCACCCCAGAGGGACGGCGGATCTGAACCTGCTCGTCTCCCCTGTCCCCTCCTCGGTGCTGGGTGACTGGCGGTCCTGTCAGTGGAGGCGGGGAAGGGAGGGGGCTGACCGGACAGAACAGGCCAGCCGGGAATGGTTTGCAGGACTTGTTAAGAAATACACATGCTGCCCGGCTGGTGTGGCTCAGTGGTTGAGCGTCAACCTATGAACCAGGAGGTCACAGTTGGATCCCCAGTCAGAGCACAGGCCTGGGTTGCGGACTCGGTCCCCAGTGTGGGGCATGCAGGAGGCAGCTGACCCATGATTCTCCCTCATCATCGATGTTTCTATCTCGCTCTTCCTCTCTGAAATCAATAAAAATATTTTTTTTAAAAAAAAAAAAAGGAAAGAAATGCACATAACATGGCAGCCATCCATAGACACCACTTCCAGGTTCTCCTAGGACCGTGGTCGGCAAACTGCGGCTCGCGAGCCACATGCGGCTCTTTGGCCCCATTGAGTGTGGCTCTTCTACAAAATACCATGGCCTGGGCGAGTCTGTTTTGAAGAAGTGGCGTTAGAAGAAGTTGAAGTTTAAAAAATGTGGCTCTCCAAAGAAATGTCGATCGTTGTCCTGTTGATGTTTGGCTCTGTGGACGAATGAGTTTGCCGGCCACGGGGCTAGGGCACACAACCCCCACACTCCCGGGGAGCCCGCCGCCTCGCTGGCTGCAGGGGATGGCCTCACGCCTCCTCGGTTGGAGCTGCATTTGTAGCAAATCTCCTTTGGGAGTTTCTGCTTCCATCCCGCCTCTTCCCAGGCGGGGTTCAGTCCTCCCAGCGGCGGGCCGCGTGAACCAGGGGCGTGCCCTGCACACGTGCGCATGGTGTTTGCCCAAGGAGCCGGAAGAGCCCGGTGCCAACGTGAGGAAGGATTTTTTTTTTTTTTAAAGCAGCTCTCGGGGCCGGTTTTAAGAAAGTATGTGTCAGAGTTTCAGGGGCACCTTCTCTGGCTCAGGTTGGCTTTTCGGAATGGGAGCCCAGGGCCCCCCTCCTACCTCCCCGGGTCCCCACCCTGGGTCTGAGGAGGTTGACTGACACTTTGCGTGTCAGCGAGCGCTGCCTGCTCGGAGCCTGGGGCTTGGCTGGAGAAGGTGGATCATGACTCGCATTGTGTGTATCGAGGGCCCTGACAAGTGCTGATGGATTTGGCCTCCCTGCTGATCCCCGGCTCTGGGCGGGGACAAGGGGAGCATTGTTTGGCGGGGCAGGCCTCTGCCTGTGAAGCCGCTCATTTGCCTGGTGGTGGAGACAGGTGTATCACACACTCGGCGTGCCGGAGCGGTGCTGGGCGATTAAGATCTTGGCCGTGTTCCCCAGGGCCCGGCGCAGAGAGGCAGATGTGCAGAGAGGGACGGCCGGATCGCTCTTCTCCGCCCTGAGCCTGTGCCCTGACTTTTCTTGCCCTTCTGCATGCACTCTGCTCCTGAAAACAGCGTCGTGAAAACAGCGTCGTGTTAGGGATGGCAAAGGGGGTCCTGTCCTGACGACTTGCCCTTTTTAGCTTGGGGAGCAGCGGGGCACTGGGCCTCCTCACCAGGGAAGGCAAATTTGGACATGGTTGGGCCAAGGCTGAGAGAGCACCTCCTGGCTGAGCTCCACGTGGGCGCCTGGGGGCACCACTTCACGTCTCCCAGCCTGACCCACCCCAGCAGGGGGCATTTTCCTGATGCCTTCTGGGTTGTGGCCATAAGTGCCCCAACCCATTTTTGTCATTTTTTTTTAAATTAAAAAAAAATTTTTAAATATATTTTATTGATTTTTTACAGAGAGGAAAGGAGAGGGATAGAGAGTTAGAAACATCGATGGGAGAGAAACATCGATCAGCTGCCTCTTGCACACCTCCTAGTGGGGATGTGCCCGCAACCCAGGTACATGCCCTTGACCGGAATCGAACCTGGGACCCTTCAGTCCGCAGGCCGGCGCTCTATCCACTGAGCCAAACCGGTTAGGGCTAAAATTAAATTTTTATTCTTATTAAATACCAGATAAATAAAGCTTTAAAAATCGAACCACATGGTAACATTTTTAATGAAATTAAGCATATTCCGCCCTTCTGTTCTTCAACTATGGAGCCCTTGCAGCCCTGTGAATTATGTTCCTATCTGGAATGAGTTAAATGGTGTTCCCCCAAAATTCAGGTCAACACAGAACTTTCGAATGTGACCTTATAGGGTCTTTGCAGATGTCCCTCAGGTAGGATCGAGATGAGGTCAGATTGGGTTAGAGTGGGCCCTGCTCCAAGGAGCGTGTCCATATAACAGACAGAATGGAGCACGTGGAGCCAGGAGGCCGTGTGAATGAAGACGGAGGCTGAGATTGGGGTGATGCTGCCACAAGGCAAGAAATGTCAGGAGCTGAAGGAGGCAAGGAAGGGTTTTTCCCTAGAGCCTCAGGGAGAAATGCACCCCTGCTGAGACCTTGATGTTAGATTTCCGGCCTCCACGCTATGAAAGAATTAGTTTCTGTTGTTTTAACTCACCCAAGTTTGTGGCCATTTTGTTGTGGTGGCCCTTGGAAACTAATACACTAACCAAGGCTGAAAGGCGAGGGGGTCAGGTGCAACCCTCCCTCTTGTCAGGAAAGCGAAAGATTTCCTAGAAGCTCCTTGGCCAACTTCCTGTAACATCTAATCGGTCAGGAATATGCATGTGGCCAATCCTAGCTGCAAGGGAGTCTGGCAAGACTAGAGTGGAGTTTTATTTTTCCAAATGTGGCAGTTCTGAGTTTTGATGGCACGCTGCACACTCTGGTTGTAAAAATGACCAGGGCACCCCAAGAATTCAGCTTCCGTCATCTCCTTTTCCTGTGACCTCCTGTCTCCTTGTTCTCCCGACTCTCTAACTGCCTCCATCCTATGCCTAACTCAGAGGCATGTCATGAATGTTAAATAAGAAAATATGAGTCAAACTCACCCAGCATATAGTTTGTGCTCAATACAGGTAAACAGCAAGGAGGCTTAGAAAGGTAAAATTGGATGTAAAAAAAAGAAAAAAAGAAAAAAAGAAAGTTGGAAAAGACTCACTGAATCCTGAAAAATATGAGAAAATATGCAGCCTCAGAGATGTTTAAGAATTGAATCAACAGTCACGTATCTCAGGTGAGTAGGTGTTGCTCTCCCAGAAGCCAGGTCACAGTTTGGACCAATACTTCTCACACTTGAAGTGCATTAATAACAAAATCACCATAGAGCTGACCAAATGCAGATTCCCACACCCACCCCTGCTCACTGACTGGGCAGGACCTGGGACTCTGTCTTTTAATAAGCCCCACCAAGGTGGTCCATCCCCTTCCCATTTGTGACCAGATTCCTGACATTCTTTCTAGTCCCAAGATTTTGAGATCCACCCAGCTGGTGTGGCTCAGCAGTTGAGCATTGACCCATGAACCAAGAGGTCACCGGTCCGATTCCCGGTCAGGATATATGCCCAGGTCTCAGGCTTGACCCCCAGTAGGGCGCGTGCAGGAGGCAGCCGATCAATGATTCTCATTGATGTTTTTTTCTCTCTCTCCCTCTCCCTTCCTTTCTTTCTAAAAATCTATAGAACATATTTAAAAAAAAAAAAGAGATTCTGAGATTCTGCAAGAGCTGCCCGAATTGACTTCCAGATACTTTCTGGAAGAATCAGGATGAAGCTCTCTATTCCCGATTTCTGGTAGGGATTCGGCGTCACAGGCCTCCAGTCTCCCAGGAACTTCCCACACGGGGCGAGTGCTTCCTGTCGTGTTTCCGGGCTGCCTGCGTGCTGGCGGCCGCCCAGCGTTGCTTGCATATGACAGGCTGGGCAGGGAGGACCATGGCATCTCTGGTCTGTTACTACGGGTCCCTGTAACCCCCGTGGGCACGCACACGCACACACAGACACAGCCACCTGCTGGAAGGGAAGGACTGGAAGCTTCTGCCAGGGCATCCGTGCCTGCCTTCGGAGCACACGACCCCGGGGGCCTGGGGAATTGAGCTGGGTAGAGAGAGAGAGATGGGAGGCCGCCGTCCCCTCTTCACGTTCCGACAGTGATCATTTCTCCGCCTCGCCCTGTCCAGGGCTGAAAATGTGCCCTGGTTGCGGTGTGGATTCCTCCATCTCCCCACCGCCCCTCTGCTTCATTCGGTCTCTCTGTATATCACACCGCACATCCTCTCAGACGTCTGTCTCCCTCTCTCTGACCGTCTCTTAGATTTTCTTTTATGTAAATAAGACACGAAAGATAAAGCGCTTAGAACAGCCCCCTGCACAGAGGAAGCCGAGGTAAGTGCTGGCCATCATGCACTGTTTTACACCAGCGGGCACACCTCTGGCTGACCTCGCTCTCGCACGTCCTCCTCCGTCCTCCTGGCCTCGTCCGCCCACCTCCCCCCACCCTCCGCCATTCCCAGCTCTGCAGGGTCGGGGCTGTTTTATTGCCAGCCCATTTCCCCGCTACACAAAGGGGGCCTTTGTAGCAGGTCCTTCCAGATGCCGAGTTTTTGGAAAAACATTCCGATCAGAAGGTGTTTGTCCTCCCGATGCCCTCGGAAGAGGAAAGAATCCAGGACAGGGGTTCGGGAGTGGCGGTCCCAGCCCTCAGAGCTGGGACTCTCTGAGGGAAGCGGGGGAAATCATAGGTGCTTTGTGGTATCTTTTCCCCGTCCTCACCGATCGGTCCCAGTCAGTTCACTCACCACTTACCTGATGTGCCAGCCGGGGTCGCCGTTCCCTGCCCCTCTCCCGTGTGTGTGTGTGTGTGTGTGTGTGTGTGTGTGTGTGTGTGTGCGCCTTCCAGTTAGCAGAGCTTGGTCACATTCCCCACTAATTTGACTCAGCAATCCATGAAAAGTGCCAAGTAACCTGTAATGGCATCTCCTGGCTCTAGGGGGCTCCCTTGCTCACCTTCCCAGTGATTTCTGGGAGTTCAGGAATCATGCATACACCGGGAAACTGAGGCCCAGAGATGTCAGCCAGCTTGCCCCAGGTCACACAGCGAGTGAGTCTGCGGTCAGGGCAGGCCTGGCGTCTGGCTCCGGTGCATCGGCTCAGGGCCTTTCCTGAAGGCCCAAAGTCACAGGAGGGCTGGGTTCAGGCAACCTCCGCTCAGGAAGCAGCAGGATGCCATGCGCAGGTGTGTGGGTGGGCTCGGTCTGCGTGTGCGTCTTGGTTTGTCTCTCATTTAGGTCTTAACCTCCTTATGCCTTCGTCTCCTTCCTCGTCTATAACATAGAGATTGATGGCGACCTCTAGAATTCTTAGGAGGAAGTGCTTCAAACAGTGCCTGACACCGAGTGTGATCAGTGGCGGTTAAATGGAGGAGTTGCATGTGCTGTTTTGTACGCATCCGCTGTTACGCGGTCAGTTAGACTGAGTTGGAGCGGATGCTGCTCTGTGTTCGTTCCACTGACTAGGCACCTGCTCTGAGCCGGGCACAGGGCTCACGCGGCTCCGTGGAAATAAGCCGGCGAGTTATGTGGCCTGACACCGCTTATTGATTTACGAGGAAGGCGGTGTGAAGCAGCAGTGTTGTTACAAAGACGACTTTCACTGAGTACCACAGACAGACAGACAGACGGATGGACAAATGGAAGGGTTGGGAGAGGCTCCATGGAGGAGGAGTTTCACGCCGTGGCCCCGAGCCCCTCTCCGGGTGCGGGGCTGAGTGTGGTCCCCGCTGCGGTCTGCGGTCTGTGACGATGGCCATGGATTCTGCCTGGGCCCTGAGTGGGCGTGACCCCAGTGGGGAGGAGCTGGCCGTGGAGTTCAATAATTAATTGGCCACAATTAAGCCCGAGACTTCTGTCTCCAGCAGCAGATAAGCTAGCGGAGAGCCAACAATGGGGGCGGGAGGGGCGGCGTTGACAAACGGGTGGTGACGGGCAGGGAGGCTGATAGAGTGTTGATAGTGGCCATCGCGGTTTATTGTGGCGATAACGTTGTCATCAGGCACCTGGGGCATCTGGGAGGCTGGCGTCACCGCAGCGGAGGGGAAGCCCCAGCCCGGTTTCTTCACAGTCTGCTGGGCGCCGAGGCGGCCGCGGGTCCTCGAGGGGGCGGCGGGTGATGGCTCGCCCGGGCCAGATGGACTGGGGACAGCTGCAGTGTGAGGCCTGACGCTCCGGGGTGGCCAGCGCAGAGGGACTGAGTCCCCCGGGAGGAGGGGAGGGAGCAGGCAGTGCTAGGCTAGACTCCAGGAAGAACCCCTCCCCCCGCCCCCCGCACCCAGCAGGGTGCTCCCCCTGAGGTCACACATTCCTGTCACCCCAGGGGGTGCTGTCATTGTCCCTTTGTAGAGCTGAGGACGCCAGTCCGGCAGAGGTTAAACACCGTCCCACGGTCACGGAGCTCCACATAGAGAGACTGGAATTGAACTCAGACTCTTCTCGGAGCCTCTAGGCCCAGGTGTCCAGTCTCCCCAAAGTGCCCACCAGTTAGAGATGTTTTAGCACAGTCTTTTTTTTTTTTTTTTTTAGAGAGAAACATCGACCAGCTGCCTCTTGCACACCCCCTACCGGGGATGTGCCCGCAACCAAGGTACATGCCCTTGACCGGAATCGAACCTGGGACCTGTCAGTCTGCAGGCCGACGCTCTATCCACTGAGCCAAACCGGTTTCGGCTTAGCACAGTCTTAACTCTGGAATCTTCCTTGGTCCTCTTGTTGTGGCATTAATCAGTTAGTGTGGCCATACACATGTCACACACATGCACACACCACATACATGCATGTACTAGTATGCACACACATACATCACACATGCACTTATACGTCACACCTGCTGCACATCTGCCACATGCACTTACCATACACATGCCACACACCTACACAATCACACACATGTACACAAGACATCATACATGCACCTACATGTCATGTACCACATGCATGCCACATATACTTGTCACAAACATGCCACATACTTGCACAATCACACACATCACATACACATATGTACATGCATATATGCAGACATCACACATGCACTTACACATCACACTGCACACATGCCACACACACCCATGTCACACACATGCACACACATCACCCTCTCCCACCCCACAGGCACCTTTGAGGAACTGGCAGGACTGCAGCGGGACCGTGACCGGATGGCGGGCTCCCCTCCCGCAGCGGCTGGCCTTCCTGGAACAGCCCGGCTGTGCAGAGCCACCAGCCCGGGCCACAGCCGCCCCCAAAAGCGAGCCTCACACTCACTGCACGCGTGGCCGCAGCCCCCGGGCGGCGCCGTCTCGGCGGGAGGTCCTTCTGGGAGCGCAGTCTTCTCCGCCTCAAAGAGCCCATTAAACTTGGCCGTGGTCTCGGGACCGTGACTGGGGGCCGCGGCCGCATGCCCCCAGCCTGCCAGCGTTGGCAGAGATTCTAAGCCCGAGGGATGGGTGCCCACACCCCTTGGTACCAAAATCACTCGCTCAGCCTGCGGAAGGCTCCGGCCGTGACCAGGAACGCGGGCTCGGTGGGCGCGCCCCCCTGCTCCTTGGTGGGGTCCTCTTGCTCTGGGCCCTGTCCCTGAGTTACTCAAAGGGAGGCCAGGGCATCAGTGCCTGGTGGGTCCAGGATTTTCCCCGCTGCCTCACCGAGGAAAGCGGGGGGGGGGGGGGGGGGGGCATGCATGGAGCCCGGACTGGCGCCATCTGCAGCATTCGCGGTGGGCTCCGACACAGATCCTGGACATGGCGACGCTGGGGGCTGGATCACTCTGGCGCGGGGGGTCGTCCTGTACATCGTCGCATGTTTAGCAGAACCCCGGCTTCTACCCACTGCAGGCCAGCACCACCCCCACCCCAGCTGCGACAACCCAGAATGTCTCCCCACCTTGCCCCGCGCCCCCTGGGGAGGGGAGCGCTCACCCCTGGTTGAGAACCCCTTGTAGGGATAGGTTTACATTTGCAGATGGGCCTGTCTTCCCGCCAGCAGTCGCCTGGCCTCCTAGGCCCGTGGTCGGCAAACTGCGGCTCGCGAGCCACACGCGGCTCTTTGGCCCCTTGAGTGTGGCTCTTCCACAAAATACCACGGCCTGGGCGAGTCTATTTGGAAGAAGTGGCGTTAGAAGTTGTTTAGGTTTAAAACATGTGGCTCTCAAAAGAAATGTCAATCGTTGTGCTGTTGCTATTTGGCTCTGTTGGCTAATGAGTTTGCCGACCACTGGCCTAGTCCCTCGGCCCCCTGCATCCACCTCTCCCTGTCCACCCGTCCAGTGGGACCCGTGATGGCCGTGGGCCAAAGCGTTGGCTTGGAAGGTCACAGGGAGGCAGCCTCCTGTCCTGTGTCCCCGTGCCCCCATCCGCCTCGGATCCTTTCCAGGAGCAAGCCCTGCCTAGGAGGGCTGGGGGCTGGAGAAGTGAGACTCTCTCTCTCTCTCCATCAGTGTCCGCCTTCTCTGCAGGGCCTGTGAGTGGCCCGCGGAGACCCGGGTCCACTCTGCAGGCAGAGGACAAGCCCGCAGCACAAACGCCCCTCTGTCCTCGCTCCAGAGGGAGTTCTCCTTCCTCCGTCCCCCGCCCCCTCCTCCTCCCCTTCTAGAAACTCTGGGTGTTTTTTTTTTTTTCCCATCAGGCCGCTTGCACTGCCTCCCTTCCCCCACCTCCCCCCATCCCCTAGTGGAGTCCCCGTACACCTGACTTGTTTATTTATTTACGGCCGGAGCATTTGAGCCCGGGGTTAGTTCGGGTCTATTAAGTTTGCTCCTTTTCCTGCCCGGGGAGCGGGGTAATGAGTAACCATTGCGTGCTGCAGGCAGCTGTCTCGGACAGACCCGGAGCCGCTGGGGGAGCCGCATAAGGGAGCGTTTGTTCTGTTCCTTCTCAATAGTTCCTTGTGCAGGAGGCAGGGTGATGGGAGGGAGGGAGCGAGCGAGGGAGGGAGAGAGGAAGAAAGAGACAGACACTCAATCACTGAACTTCTGACAGGCCCTCCCCCCATCCTTCCCCCTTCCCCCCATTATCATGGACTTAAGACTTTCAGACTCTTCCCACCGACTCCATGAACCTGGGGACCGGCTCCTCAGAACCTCGTGGGGTGCTTTTTCGCCGAGTGGTTGATGCCAAGGAGCTGAGGGCTGAAGGGGTCACACTGGGTGGTTCGGGGGCCCTGGGTCCCTCTCCCTGTGCAGCTTCACACAATGCTGCTTCTTCTCTGGTTCCTCTAAGAATCCAGTAAACCTCTAGGCATCCCTTCCCACCCCCGAGTGCCTGGGTTTATTGAGACGTCTTCCACCGAAACGTAGAGAATTTTAGCTGGAAGATAGTCGCTAAGCAGCACTCTTATTTTTTATTTTTTTAAATCCTCACCTGATTTTAGAGAGAGGAAGAGAGGGAGGGAGAGTAGAAACTTTGATTGGCTGCCTCTCACACACGCACAGACCGACGACTGAACCCAAAACCTAGATATGTGCCCTGACTTGGCATTGAACCTTCGACCTTTTGGTGTGCGGGATGATGCCCCAACCAACCGACCCTCACCGGCCAGGGCAGTATCACTGACTGGACGTATGCACACCGATTGCTGTCTGTCTCAAAAAAACTTGCCATGGCATGCGTGCTTTCTCTCTCTCTCTCTCTCTCTCTCTCTCTCTCTCTCTCTCTCTCTCTCCTCTCTGTCTGTCAATAAGAAGGCTCTTTAAAAATATATATTTTTTATTGATTTCAGAGAGGTAGGGAAAGAGAGAGATGGAAACATCAACGATGAGAGAGAATCATCCATCAGCTGCCTCCTGCACGCCCCCTCCTGGGGATTGAGCCCCCATCCCAGGCATGTGCCCTTGACCGGAATCCAACCGGGGACCCTTCCGTCTGCAGGCAGACACTCTATCCACTGAGCCACACCGGCTAGAGCTGCAGTGGCTCTCTTTATCACGCCCTCTGCCACGTGGTTTGGGACCTGAACTTCTAATTGCAATTGAGAGGCACCCAAATGGAACTGGCATGGACCCAAAGGGGAGCTGAGCCGAAGGATCCCGGGGCAACAAGGAAGCCCCAAATGAAAGAACGAGACAGGTCCATCTCCCGAGCACACGTGGAGCCTCTTCCCTGCTAGCTCTTTTCTCCCGCCATCGATCTGCTTCTTCGTGTGATGGGAAGAGCGTTATTCTCAAAGGATGGAGGCCACCAGGCAAACAAACGCTCACAACAGGCATGCTTAAACAGCACTTATTAAAAAACAGCATCAAGCTAACCACCATCCAGAGACTCTCCCGGGCTCCCCAAACGCCACTGGGCATATTCCCCATGTAACAGAAGCTATCAGTTAAGCAAATATGAAAATTGGGTAATCTGGTATATTCCTGGGGTTGATTTTCTTACGTGACATCAACTTTGCATTCCTGGGGTCAATCCCAGTTGGTCATGGTGTATGATCTTTCCAGCTGTTGCCGGATTTGCGTTGCTCGCATTTTGTTGAGGATTTTTGCATCTGTATTCGTAAGGGATATGGATGTGTAATTTTCTTGTGTCTGTCTTGTTTTGGCAACAGGGCAGTCCTGGGTATTGCTGGGTACCAGAGTGATACCGGCCTCACAGAATGAGCCTGGCAGTGGTCCCTCCGCTGCTATTTTTTGGGGAAGCGTTTGTGAAAGATGACTGTTAATTCTTCCAAATGTTTGGTGGCGTTCATGCGTGAAGCCACCTGGTCCCAGGGTTTTCTCTGTGGGAGGTTTTTATTATTTTTATTACTAATTCGATCTCTTTTCTTGCTATACGTCTAGTTGGATGTTGCAGTTCCCGGATAATTTTTGAAAACAGGTAGGTTAAAGGTCAATTTGTGGCATGAAATGGAGAGTTCTTTCCGGTTGAAATTCCGGCTGTGACCGTGTTGATCCAGTGGAGTTTCCAGTGGTCAGGCCGTGGAATGCGGCCCCTCCCTGCTTCTCCGGGCCTGCTCGCTCCCTGCTCCTGGGATTTCAGCAGAGACCCATCCCTTCCGCTGGGCTGAGGTCTGGCCTGCCCAGAGCCCGGGGACGTCGAGGGAAAACCCACAGGTGGTGCCGTCAGAAGAACTGGACCAGGTTCAAAGACCGGTCGGCCTTCTACTCACCACATGACCTCGGTCAAGTTCTTCAGCCACTCTCAGCCAGCGTTCTCCCCTGTGAGGCAGGGCAGCGAGGGAGGGTGATAATGGCTCCGCCACATGGGGCTGGGGGACAGGCTTGGGTGTGCTGAGCCTCCTCTCTGCCCCTCTCTGCCCACGCTCCTCCTGCCCTCCCATCTTCAGGGAAGGAGAAGGAGGAGAAGGCACTGATGAGGTAAGCGAGGAGGCTGCACGTCCCGCAGACAAAGCCTCAGTGTTCCAGGGCAGCGCTGTGTGCCTCCTCCTTGCTGGGGGCGGGCGGAGGAGGCCGAGGGTGGGGCCCGGGCGTTTTCCCAGCCCTGCCCAATCCCACCATCTCCCACCCTCTGACCCGATCCCTGGAATGGAGGAAATGGCCCAGCCGAGAAGGGAGGGCCTCTCAGGTGAGTGGGCCCACCTGGACCTGTGCTTTTGGGGATATTTGCATTACAAAGCTTCTTGCCAATGCTGGGAGGGCTTCCGATGAACGTGTGCACATCCCAAACTCTGGTCCCCCCATGCACCCCGGTGGCCCCCCCCCCCACGTGATGCCAACATAAGGCTGGAAAGGATGGGTGTTTGTTCAGCGGCTCCCTTCACTGCCTGAGGGTTGTCCTTGGAGGCTTACTCCCCTGGCCCTTCTGAGATGCTCCCGTGAGGAGCGGAACAGGCCCCAGGTGCACGCGAGACAGAGCAGGAGGCAGAGCTGCCGGAGAACGGAGGCAGCACTTTCTAGAATGGCCCACTGGGCCACAGGGGGACTCGGTGGCGAGGGAGTATTGGGCGAGGCAGCAACCGTGCACGGGGAAGATGCTTGCTCCCAGACGGCCCAGGTTGAGGTGGTGTGGAAACATCCGGCAGGCAGGGGGCAGGCCTGGAGTCCAGCCAGCCTCCCAGTGGGCAGGATTGGGTGTGAGAGCGGTCAGGGGTCAAAGGAGGGAGACAAGTGGACAGCTCAGCACCGAGCTGGGATGTGTCCCATGTCTCGGGGGCAGGGAGGGGGACAGAGTCAGTCCACAGGGCAGAGACCCGGCTGCGTAAGAGAAAGGACCTGCGGAGAGATGAAACTAGGATGCCTGCAGCAGCTCTGGGGAAGGGGGAGTGGAGACTAGGGTGACTTGGTAAAGCCGGGGGGGGGGGGGGGGGGGGGAGGGGAAGGGGGGCGGAGGGAGGTGAGGGGGAGGGGGGAGTAGGAGTAGAAGAGGCGGCAGGGCTGTTCAGCCACAGGCCACAGGCACATTGCTCCGTCTGTTATCTCACCTGGGAGGCAGCAGTGATCTTACTTCCCACCTCTCAGGGGTCCTGTGAGCATCCGCTGCTTCAGTGCCTGGCACAGAGCCCGTAGTCCGTGCTCCGTGAACTCTCGTTCTCATCCATCACTGAGAAGCGAGCTTGCTGGGAGAGGAAGCCACAGTCTCGTGAGGCGAAGGAGAGAGAGACCCGGGCTCCGCTGAGCCTCACCTGTGAGCGCTCACACTCGGCATGTGCCGGAAGTCTAAGGCCTGGACGGCCCTTTCTAGACTTTCTGGTGGCGAGGCCCTCGCTTTCATTACATGATCGCATTTAAACAGATACTTTTATTGATTTCAGAGCGGAAGGGAGCGGGAGAGAGAGCTAGACACATCAATGATGAGAGAGAACCATGGATCCGTTGCCTCCTGCACGCCCCACACTGGGGATCAAGCCCACAACCCAGACATGTGCCCTGACCAGGAATCGAACCCTGACCTCCTGGTTCGTAGGTCTACGCTGAGCCACACCGGCCGGGCATCATCATCATCATCATCATCATCATCATCATTATTCTTATTATTATTTTGACTGAAATCTGTCTGGGTTTGCCTCTTCGTTATTTTAGTCTCTGTCCCAAGCATAGCAAACCCAGCAACCTGGGTTTTATCACTAGTGAGAAGGTCTCCCCTTCTCACTTCTGAAACCTGCCCTTCCTCGGCAGACCCATCTCTGACACGCTTGGACATCAGCACCAAGTTCACCTGCATGTTTCCCCGGTCAGGACGCCCGTCCTGTGGTCTGAGGGGTCCTCGCCCCCCGCGGCACCCGGTCAGTCTTGGACTTGTCTGCGTTCCCACCATGTCAGGCTGTTTCTGCCCGCCATCCCGTGGTCCCCTCTCACTCCCTCGTTCTCTTCCCCTGGTTTCAGTTACCTGCGGTCAACCGTGGTCTGAGAATATTAAGTGGAAAATTCCAGAAATAAACAACTCATCAGTTTTCAGTTGCTGACCGTTCTGAGTCCCGTGATAAAATCTCGCTCCGAGCCTCCCGGGATGTGAATCATCCCTTTTGTCCAGCGTCTCCGCGCTGTAGCTGCTCCCTGCCCGTTAGTCACTGGGTAGCCGGCTAAGTGTTCAGATGGACTGTCGCAGTATCACAGTGCTCATGTTTAAGTCACCCATGTTTTACTCAATCATGGCCCAAAGCCGTTCCCATAATTTCTATTATAGTATGTTGTAATTGTTCTATTTTTAAAATAAATATTTTATTGATTTCAGAGAGGAAGGGAGAGGGAGAGAAACATCAATGATGAGAGAGAATCATTGATTGGCTGCCTCCTGCACACCCCACACTGGGGATCGCGCCTGCAACCTGGGCATGTGCCCTGACTGGGAATCGAACCATGACCTTCTGATTAATAGGTCGATGCTCAACCACTGAGCCACGCCTGCCAGGGCCCCTTCCTTCTTTTATACCCTCAATGTCTCCTCCACACAGACAGCTCTCTGCCCTCCTTTGTTGTTGGTGCTGGTTTGGGTTTGTGTGTCTTTTAGATTGTTATTCCCTACCCACTCCCACTCCAGACTCAGCACAGACCCACCCTCAGGACGCCCTGACGGATGTCCCCAGGCAGGGTTAGGTGTCCCAGGTCCCTACAGTCTCACATCCTCACAGTGACCAGGTGCCCCTGCCCCCTCTCGCTGGACTGTGAGCTCCTTGAGGAAGGACTTCCGCCTTCCTGCTCCCAGTGTGTGCGGGTGCTCAGGGGTGAGTGAGTGAGGAGGCGGCTGCAGAAACTGAACCTGCAATAGGGCAGTGGCAGCTCCAGAATGTTCCTGATTTTTTTTCTTTTTTGAGAGACCAAAAGGGAGAGGGAGAGAGATAGAAACATCGATGATAGAGAAACACCCATTGGCTTCCTCCTGCATGCTCCATACTGGGGGATGGAGCCGGCAGCCTGGGCATATGCCCTGACCGGGAATCGTACCAGCGACCTCTTAGTCCATGGAACAATGCTCAATCCAAATTTCCACACTGGCTGGGCTTGCTTTTTTTTTTTTTTAATTGTTTAATATGTTTTCATTGATTTGTTTTTGAGGGAGAGGACAAGAGAGGGAGAGCGTTAGCAACATCGATGATAGAGAAACATGGATCCAGAATTTTAATCCAGGAGGGTCTCACGGTGGCGACTGGTTTGTGGAGCCATGAAGCCGAGTGTGTTTAGCAAGTGTGTAGGGAACAAGTGTAAGGAAGTGCAGTTAGTGGCAGGCGGGACTGCAACCTGGCTGGTTTCTCTGGCTCGGGAATAGAAGCTTGTCATCCTGGGAGGCATTAGGGGCTTGGTGCTGCCCACCTTCTGCACAAAGACCAGCCTCGACCTAACGGAGTTGACGATGAGGCTGGAATCCCATCGAAGGAAGGGTGCAAGGGAGGACAGCTGTCACGAGTGGACCCGAACCCTTCCTACCGCGGCTCTGGGTTGTGCCTAGGAAAACAGAACTACATCTCCCAGAAAGCAGTTCGGCCGCTCGCCGTCCCACCCCACGCTCCCCCCTCGCCCCGCCCCCCCCTCGGGCTGCTATATAAGGGCCGAATGGCCAGGCCCAGCACAGAGCGCGGAGGCGGCGCTGCACGTTGTGCGCCTTCAGAGCCGGCTGGAAGCGGCCGCCGCAGCTGGCACCCGCCGCTCCGCACTCCTCCACCCTCCGAGGCCTCCCCTGCCCCGCGGGCGCCCACCCTAAGCTCCCTGGGCCCTGCAGACCTGCAAACCCGAGGCGGAGAGCGGATTTGCCTTTGGCTTTTCCCCCCGGACTTGGCAGAGAGGTTCCGGCGGGAATCGGGGCTGGCGCTGGCGGTGCGCAGCCAAGGAAGGCGAGGCGCGGCGTCCATGCGGGGTGCTCTCCTGGAGCGAGGAGGCGGGATGCCCTCGCCGGGTCCGCGGGGCCCTCTGCACCCGCCTGAACCGTGCGCCCACCCCCGGACCCGGGAACGCGGCCCTTGGGAACCGCAGCCAGTGAACTCCGCGCCTTCTCCGCGGGTCCCGAGCGCAGAGGCCGGCCACCAGCTCCTTGACCTTGGATGGAAAGGGGGCCATGCGGCGGGGTGCTGCGGACGCCCAGTGTGGATTACTTGGTGTGTATCAGCCGGGCTCAGAAGACTCCCGACCCCGTCTCCGTCCACGGATTGATTCATTCTGCCTAGCGGTCGGGCCGCTTACCTGGAGGTAAGTTTTCTGGCACTTCCTGGGGGAGAGGTTCGATTTGCCTCCCCACCCGCCCCGCCCCGCCCCGCGTCGCTCTCTGAAGGTCTGCGGGTTCTGGGTGGAAATGTTTCTCCTGGCAATGGACATCTTCTCGGAGGACCTTTGAGCCACCCCGCTGTCTCCAGACAGAACGGATTGCTGGGGTCACGGTGGTCAGCGCCCAGCCCTCGCCGCTGGCTGCCCCCACCCCGGACCGCCCTCAGCCTGGGGAGAGTCCTGGGCGCACTGCGCGGCTCTTGCACTTACCTTTTGGCCTTGTTGCCCTGGGGGGCCCGTTATTTGGGGAGCGGAGCCACCTCGGGAAGCTCCTGGCATCTGGCCACCATCCACTCAGAATGCGCCGGGGCGCAGCGCTTGGGGAAGGCGGCCGGGCCAGCCCCTCTCACCTTTGGGCACGGAGGACGGTGTGTTTCTGGATGTCCCTGGTCGGCTGGCTTTACTGCAAGGACTGGGTCCTCCGTCAGGCCGATGCTGGAATGATGGGGGCCGGTCTTTGAATGGGTGGAAGGTGGCTGGAACTCGGTCCCCTGCGTCCCCCCACCGTTCCCTGCACCCTTCGCCCAACTTGTTCATGGGAAGAGGTTTCCTGGCCAAGGTGGGGAGGGGGCTTGTCGTGAGTCCTGAACTGAAAGCAAACCGCTGGGTATCCCGGACCCCGCTTTCCTCCTCCTTTTGGGTCCCCCTGTTTGGGGCCGCACGGTGCCTGTCCCTGGGCAGGCCAGGAAGAGGTGTCCACTGAATGGATGACCGAGCCAGGCCCCCGTGATGTGCAGATAAACCAGGGTCCTCTTTGTCCTTCCCCCTCCTTGGCGCTTGTCCTCAACCCATGTGGGACCCCCTCCCCTTCTCCCAGCCCTCCTGTCTGTGATGATCCATTTCCTGCCCCAAAGTCCCTCGCGCAGAGAAAACTTCTGGAAGCTGCCATTGGTCTCCTCGCTAGGTGCCCTGGGTGCTGTTGCCTCCAGTGAGCACCTGCTGGGGGTGGGGTGTGTGTGGGGGGGCGAGGAGAAGGGCCAGGCACCCCAGAAGAGGAAAGGTGAGGTGCGTGTCCTGCCCCTCCCCCAGGAGCCCTGCCTCTGGCCGCACCAGGTCCCTGGCGCTGCCCAGTTGCTGCAGCAATGGTCCCTGTGGTCGCCCCCCCCTCACCCCCATGGCCTGTTGGACACTTCCTGGGGTGGAAACTGTCCCACTGATGGATGACCCCCTGCCCCACCCGTGCACCCCGTCTGATCTTAACCTCTTTTATGGAAAATGACAAAAAAGTGCAAAAAGCAGGAAAACCCACCCAGTTCCCACAGCAATGCTGGCAATCAGGCACACGTCCTCCCTGCGGAACCCCCGCGATGGACACCACGTCGTTCCCCACTTTCCCCTGGCCCCCCTCGATTTCACTGGGACGGTTCCCCACGCCAGGACTGCCCTCCTCCGCCCCAGGTACTGAATCGTAATTGCTTGACAATCCCCCATTGTTGGGCACTCGGGTGTTTCCGGGTTTTTACCCTGAGAAGTCGTGCATGGGGAGCACGTCTGTACAGAAGGATTTGTCCACCTTTGGGACATTCCCAGAAACCACTGTCTTTGCCTCAAGTCCGAGGCCTGTCACCCTTGGCGGGCGGTCCCCAGGTGGGCTTTCTGGGAGGGAGCACCACTTGCCCGTCAGGGAACCCACGTCCGGGAGCCAGAACACGGGGGCTTTTTGGTTTTGTTTTTTTCCTGCGGCAAAGAGCTGGTCAGCATCGGTCTGAGATTGGTCAACATGTGCCACTTATGTTCGTGAGACCACAGAGGAAAATGTACTAGGCAGCTGGGTTCAAAAGCCCGTCACTGAGAAAAGGTGTCGACTTAGATAGAAATCTAGGTTTGCAGGAATGTTGCACCCACAGTGCCTGGGGTTTCCCCTGGACCCCGCATCCAGCTCCCCTGAATGCAAACATACGCACAGCCCCCGTGCTCACACCCAGGTTCACGCGATTACTGATCAACCCCCGGGCCTTGCTCAGGGGCTCACGAATGTTGGTTTTGTGAGTCAGGATCCTGCACCGCAGAAAAGGCTGTTTTGTAAAAAAAAAAAAAAAAAAGGGGGGGGGAGTTGAGAGGAGTTCAGCAGACCCCCTTTTTAAAAAGAGGCCTCTGTATTGAGGTACGACCCACACCAAAAGCCGTCCATAGTTGAGGTAGAGACTGGATGAGTTTGTGATACGCGTACACCAACCACCGCGAAACCCCGCCGGATCTGCCATAAGCATATTCATCACCCCCACAAGTTCCCTCCCGCCCACTTTATTATTATTTTCATGTGTGTGTGATAAGAACACTTCATAAGAGATCTACCCTCTTAGCAAACGTTTGCGTGTACAATGCAGTATTGTTAACTCCAGGCGCTCCGCTGTGGGGGAGGCTAGGGTTTATCCCAGAGAAGGTTTACAGTTGAGAAACCCCCTCATCTTCTCCTCCAGGTAAACTCCCCCCTCCGCTCTCTGCAGGGCCAGCAGGGCAGATGGGAGACCACCCCCCCTCCCCCACCCAGAGGGGAGGGGAGCAGAGCCCTGGCCACGGGTGGGAAGAGCATCCCCGGGTACCCGCCTCCCTCCTCCCCACACCTCCACTGGGAAGGAGTCGGGCAGTGAGAATCGGGTCGCAGCCCTATCTGTCCCGACACGTCCCCCGTGGGGCAGACAGACGGATGACACCTGGTGTGCGTGAGAGCAGCGAGCCGCCGAGCCCGAGCCGCCGCTGACGAGCCCTGCGTGCCAGGCCTGTGCGGTGACTCACGCCGAGTGGCAGGTGTGCCCGGTGCTCGGCGTGCAAACCCAGCCAAGAGCATTTCCTGGTTACCTGGGCAGGTTTAAAGCAACACGGGGTTCCGCTCTCACCTTGGAATGGATGCAGGGGATTGTCAGTCCTGGGCCAGGAAGGGATCCCCTTTCCTTTGGGGGGACTTATTTCATCAAAGAGGGGTGAGGAGAGCCAGCCTGATGGGTTTGGGGAAGCAGCCGATGGGGATGGAGTCTGGCCTGGCCGCGTCTTTGCAGGAGAGGCTTGTGAGAACTCGGGGAGACCAGGAAAGAGGCTCTTGTCCTGCCCCCCGCCCCCCGACCAGGACCCCACGCGTCCCCACCTTCCTCCACATACACCTGTGAGCTCCAGCTTCTCCGGCTGCGCCAGCTTGGAGTGGCCGCCACCGACTGCGGGCGATGTTTGTTGGGGAGGAGGAAGTTCTGAGGTTACTTAACTCTCAACAAAACAGACTTCTGTTGTCCAGATAGAGTTTCCCTGTTACCGCGAGGGTCTGGTCACCGCGGCTCGGTTTTCCCTTTCCTCGGTACAGCGCTCCCCGTCTTCCTATGCCGGCTTGTAAACGGGAAGCCCCGTGTCCCCTCTGCCCTCCCAGCTCCCCAGCTCACAGACGGTTTCTGCAGCCAGCCCGCTCCAGCGCGGACCATAACAGGAAGTCTCGGTGGGAGAGGGGCTGGGGATGTTGTGACCGAGCGGCTCTGGAACAGCCTTCTGGCTACACCTGCCGTGTCCCCCTGGGGGCCCTGGCTCCTGGGAGTCGCCATTCTCCCCCGATCCACGTGGGTGCAGTTCAGACTGTATGCCCAACGCTGCTCCACCAGGCCCCCTGGCCTGCAGATTGTTGTTTGTATAAGAATAGATTGCTTGCCCAAGCTGGTTTGGCTCAGTGGATAGAGCGTTGGCCTGTGGCAGACTCAAGGGTCCCAGGTTCGATTCCCGTCAAGGGCATGTACCTTGGTTGCGGGCACATACCTAGTAGGGGGGTGTGCAGGAGGCAGCTGACCGATGTTTCTCTCTCATCGATGTTTCTAACTATCCCTCTCCCTTCCTCTCTGTAAAAAATCAATAAAATATATTAAAAAAAAAGAGAATAGATTGCTTGGAGAACTTGGTAAAAATGAGTATTCTTAGCAGCCATCCCTACCCTCACCCCGATTTTAGAGGTGCTGTTTTGGTTTATGTGGGGGCAGAGATCTGCATGTTAAACAAGCTGCCCAGGGCACTTGAAGACACAGGGGGTTGACTGGCTTCTTGGCCAGCTAAAGCCCAAATGGAACCTTTTCCTGCTGAAGCTTGCTTTTTCTCCTCCTTCAGGAAGCCTTCCAGGCTTGCCTCCACCTGGTCTGGGTCCCCTCAACACACACACGTATTTGGTTTGCTGGTGAAGGTTTTGACATAGAAGTCTTGAAAGCAGGTGCCCTTTGTACTCGGTTAAGACAGAAATGGCTGCATGGGGGCAAAAGATAAAGGACCTGCATTTCTGGGCTTGAGGAGTAAATGATATCTGCAGCCTCTCACATGGGCGGTGCGGTTGTGAGTCCCCCGGGAGCCTGGAAAATGCCCTTTCCTAGGTACCTTCCTGGTGCCTATGCCCACGTGCCCATGGAGACACGGCTGCTTCTGGCCGACGTCGCCCTAGGCGACGCCCACGGGCACCTCGGGTCCCCCCACCAAGTTAGCACCCTCTTCTTCCCATGATGGAGGCACCCAGCTCCCTGCACAGGAGGACGAGAACTTTGCCGCTTGGACCCCTCCCTCTGAACCGTGCCGTTGGCCAAAGACGCCCTGTGCACCATCGCTTGGGTTCCCAGGCTTCCCGGACTCGGTTTGTGCCCAGAAACATGTCCGTATCAAACCGATCTCGGTCGATCAGAGGCTACGCGAAAGGCCTGGAGGGAGCGTGCAACCCCGAGGAATGCTGAAGCGGCGGGTTTCCGTCAAAGGCCGCTCTTCGGGGGTGAATCATCACCTCCGCCCGTATCGGGTCTGTCCGTGCAGGTCCTTCCGTACGAACCAGGTGCCTTTGTAGCTGGGGAAGGCCGACGGGGCCGCATCTGGGCGCAGGACGAAGGAGCAGCAGTTCTGCAGAAATTGATCCGACCGCAGTCTCTCCTGAGCTCGGGGAGCCTCCCCCACGCCCGGTGGGTTGGAAATGCCCCTCACGGGGTCTGATTTGAATGGCTTTCCGACCCGCTTCCTTTGCCTGACACGTGGGCCCTCGGCCTCATGCTGCTGTAGCGATGCCCTTCCCCCGTGGTCAGCAAACCGCGGCTCGCGAGCCACAGGCGGCTCTTTGGCCCCTTGAGTGTGGCTCTTCCACAAAGTACCACGGCCTGGGCGAGTCTGTTTTGAAGAAGTGGCGTTAGAAGAAGTTTAAGTTTAAAAAATTTGGCTCGCAAAAGAAGTTTCAGTCGTTGTACTGTTGACATTTGGCTCTGTTGCCTAATGAGTTTGCCGACCACTGCCCTTCCCTTCCCGTTCTTCTCCTTGGACTGAGGAGCCTGCGTGGGGCAGGGCGGGAAGGAGCACCCCTCCCTGCCCAGCGACCCCATCAGATAACCCATTAGGGGTTTTGGCTGGATCGTGCTGTTGAGCCATCGATGGCATATCCCCTCTCTCTTATTAGGGACGCCTTTCCAATCATTTGCCAATTCTGCACTTATCGAGCGCCTGCTGGATGCTTCTTCACATGTCGGTGACACGGCTTCTGTTCTTTGGCACGTGGGCTCTCGTGGCCCTGGGCCCGTGGGAAGCTGGCTGGACGTGGCGGTCTTGGTGGGAAGGGTCTGCTGTGCTTCAGGCATGAGAGGAAGCGTCTGAGATGCCGGCCTGTGGGACACACTCCTCAGTGAGTGGGTGAAGCCCTCCGGAGCTCGGGGTCACGATGCTCACGTCTGCCTTTGTGCCTCCTTCACTTTATTATTATTTTTAACTGTAACCATTTTTTTTTGGTGGCAAAATGTACCTCACATGGAGTTTACCACCGTAGCCTTTTTAAGTGTGCAGTCTGTTGCATGATGTCCATTCACATTGTTGTGTGACCATCACCACCATCTACCTCGAGAACTTTTCATCAGCCCACACGGAAGGAACTCGGTCCCCACCTCGCCTCCCCCCGCCCCTGGCCACCTCCATTCTGTTTCCCGTCTCCGTGACGTGACTGCGGGTATTTCGTCGAAGTGGAGCCAGACATTTGTCCTCTGTGACAGTATCTGACTTACGTCACGTAGCTTCATGGCCCCAAGACTCACCCGTGCTGGAACAGGTGTCCGAATGCCCCCCCCCCCCCCCGGCTTCCCCATGTTAAGCCTGAATAATGTTCCACTGCTCGGATAGACACACTCGTGTATCTGTTTACCCAGGGATGGGCACCTTTTGCCTCTTGTGAAGGATGCTGCTGTGAACCTGGCTGTAGAGAGACCTGTCCGAGTCCCTGCTTTTGGTTCTTCTGTGTACGAACCAGACGTGGGGTTGCCGGGTCAGGTGGTCATTCTGTGTGGAACTTTCTGAGGAACCGCCATCCCGTTTCCATAGCAGCTGCACCGATTTCCATCCTCACCAACAGTGCACAAGGGTTCCAGCTTCTCCATAACCTTGCCGACATTTTTTTTTTTTAATATAATGGCCGTCCTAGTGGGTGTGAAGTGGCCCCTGACTAATTGCAAAGGCAGGTTGACCAGGACGGTTGGATTTTTTCCCGGGGACGTTCCAGGAGCCCGTGGGAAGGATGCCCACTCTGCCCCAGGGGCACAGGAGCAGCAGAGGGCACGTGGGGGCACCGGCTCCCAGTCTGCCGCCTCTGTACTCTCTGAGTTAAGAGGTCTGGTGTTCTAGCATGTTCTGCAGGTCCTCACGATTTGCTGGAGCTGTCCATGTGCTTCTGTGCCCACAGCCCCCCTCTCACCCTCAACCCGGTGCCGTGCTCAGGTGTTGCCGCCTTGCTCCGAGGGGGCATTCGGGCACGGGTGAGTGCAGTGACGCAGAGAGAGACTGACCCCTCACTCCCGACGGGGTGCGTCTGGAGAGAGACCATCGGGGGAGCGTGGGGGAAGCCAGGGCTGGAAGGATGGAGCTCGGAGCCAAGACCTGGGAGAACTCCAGGGGCGCCCTCTGGGCCCGCTTGTCCTGTGTGGTCACATTTCACCCACGGCATTTGCTGAGTGTGGGTTGTTTTTTTTAAAAAAGGGGGACTTATTTTTCTATAGAACTCTTTCCTGCGCTGTCGAGAGGCTTAAGAAATGCCCTCTGAGCTCAGTGTGAGATGCCAGGGCCGCGGCCCCGGTGACAGGAGCACCTCCTCTCTCGGGCTTTCTTCCCTAAGCTCAGTCTGCGCCCCGTTGTCATCAGACGCCCGAAGTGTGTCTGGCCTCCAGGTGGGGGGCAGGCGTCGGCAGGAAGGGGTTTCATGGGCCTCGGGGACCCACTGGGTCTGCTCCACGCTTTGCGCCTCTTTTCCTCTGCGCCCTTCCCCATGGGGCGGGGCAGGGCGGGAGGGGAGGGACCACGCGCCCCGGAGCCACCGTAAATGAGCCTCTTAATCATTTTTTACTTTTTTTGTCGCGGTATTTCTTTTGATTTTTACAACGAAGCAGCAAGAAACGGGCCTGTGGCTGGGCGCCCGGTGGCCTTCTCGGGGAGGGGAGGGGAAGAGAGAGGGTGCCCGCCGCGACCTGGCCCGTGACTTCACGCCGGACTTGCCTCCGGGCCCCAGGGCCACGCCGACGGAAGTTTCTCGGGATCTCAGGGAATCCGTGGCCACTGGCGGGGGCCCGTTGGGGAATTTGGATGTTTGGGTTTTTAATTAAATTTCTTAAGTGGAGAGCAGGACTGTGGTTAACCAGGATGGTCCCGTTCTCGCTCCACCCTGACCGCGGGGCTGCCCCGCTGTTCCTGGAATCGCCCTCCTCACCCCTTTGCGCCGCCTGCTTTTTTTTTTTTTTAATCCTCACTCCAGGATATTTTTTCCATTGATTTCTAGAGAGAGTGGAAGGGAGGAAGGGGAGGGGGAGATAGAAACATCCATGTGGGAGAGGCACGTGGACTGTTCGCCTCCCGCACGTGCCCCCACCGAGGCTGGGGAACCTGCCACCGCCGGACGGGCCCCGGACCGGGATTCAAAGCTGGACCCCTCAGTCCACAGACCAGCGCGCTAACCACTGAGCGGCCGGCCAGGGCTCCGCGGCCCTCTTACCCCGCGTCTCTCCCCTCACCTGCTGGGCTGTAGTTGAGCCTGGCTCGTCCTCCCTCTTCCAAACCCCTCCCCTCCCCCCTGTTCCTGGGCGGAGGTCTGTAGGGCGCCGACTTGGTGCCGATGGCCGTCTGCAGCGTTTGATGTCACCTGCCCCTCACGCTATACCCCGGCCTATTCCTTCCACATCCTGCGTCGGGGTCCAGGAAATACGACGTGCCGAGCGGCGCTGGCTGCCTGAGCAGCGAGCTGCGTTATGTTAGGAAGGAGAGGGAGCCAACCTCTCGCTGGCCTGGGCAGGGGGTTCCAGAATTTTCCTCCATCCCTGCAGGCCCTGCCTGCGGGCATTGTCATTTCTGACGTTGGAGGCTGAGAGACTGTAAGGGGTACGCTTGGAGCCCCAAAGCTCGGGAGGACGGCGCCATGGCGTACGCGCAGGTCTTGGCCCGGGCCCCTTGCCAGAGCCTGTGTGTCTTTGTGCGACTGGCTCAGCCTCTGCGGGCTCACCTCCTCGCCCGGGAAAGATGGGTGTTTGTAGGTTGGTGGCGTTTAGTGGCAAGTTCCAGAAAAGCCAATTCTAACCTTTTTAAACGGTTGAAGTTTTGGTGGTTCCTGTAACTGAAGGCGCGGGCCTGTGCTTTTGGGTGAGCTGTTGGCTCTCTGGTTTTCTCCAGTTCTTTTCACCGTAGGTTTACTTTCCTGGTTGGAGTGTGTGTGTGTGTGTGTGTGTGTGTGGGGGGGGGGCGGCGGGGGGAGCAGGAGCCTTTGCAGGCCTCCTGCTTCTGCAGACCCAGGCGAGAGGCGGCTTTGTGTCGGCGTTCCTGAGGGCGGACCCTGGGGTCTGCCCCGTGCCCAGCAGGTGGACACGTGGACGGCCCTCCTGCGGCCATGAGCCTCACACCTGGGTCTGTGGGGCCAGCGTCCCTCCCCAGAGCCCCGGGGGTGTCTGCAAAGGGAACGGAGGCCCTGAGGAAGCCGGGATGGATGGAGGGAGATGACGCCACACGTTGACTCTGAATGGATGGGCTGCGTGCGGGGTGAACCCCGCAGTGCGTGGTGGGGGCAGGGAGGCCATCGTCCACCTTTGTGTACCTGGTGCCTAGAGAGCCAGCGCAGGGGCCCGCCAGTGCCCGGCGATCGTCGGCGAATGAAGGAACCGCGGCGGCGCTTTCCTCCTCTGCCCCTCGGGGCCCGGGAGTCCGTGCTCCAGGGAGCTGGCTCTTCGGCTCTTGCATCTCTGAGTCCAGCCTCGCAGTGGCTGGCCCACGAATGGTTTCTTGTCGACCTGCGCCAAACAGTTGTTACTGGAATAGCAATTTATGTGTGTGTTTTTAAAAAAAAAAATATTTTTATTGATTTCAGAGAGGAAGGGAGAGGAAGAGAGAGATAGAAACATCAATGATGAGAGAGAATCATTGATTGGCTGCATCCTGCACGCCCCCTATTGGGGATCGAGCCTGAAACCCTGGGCAAGTGCCCTTGACTGGAATCGAACCCGGGACCCTGTGGTCCACAGGCCGACGCTCTATCCACTGAGCCAAACCAGACAGGGCAATTTACGTGTTTTTAAAAAAATTATGTTTTTCCTGATTTCAGCGAGAGGAAGGGAGAAGGGGTGAGAGAGAGACACATCAGTGATGAGAGAGGATCATCGATCAGCCGCCTCCGTTTCGGGATGGAGCCCGAAATCTGGGCGTGTGCCCTGACGGGGAGTCCCACCGCGACCTCCGGGTTCATGGATTGAGGCTCAGCCACTGAGCCACGCCGGCCGGGCGGGAACGGCCATCTGACGCCGGGGATGGCACCTCTCGCCTGAGATTTCTTCGCAGCGAAGGAAACTCCTCGAATCCTGAGCTTCTCGACACCAGTGGTGCTGCCCCTGGTCCGCGGCGGAGGCAAATTGTGGTCCGTTCCTGTGGGCAAAGCCCGGCCGGTGCTGGGAGGGGCCGATGGGTTGGTGTCGACGCCTCGCCTGGCTCCTGTTTGGCAGCCCAGGGAGAGACGGAGCACACGTGGGTTTGTTCAGACGGTTCCACCGCGTTCCCATGTTCATGTGCCAACCGGTGCCCCAGCTTTCGGGGGCTCCCTGTCAGACAGGCGGCCTTGACCCCCAGCCCGTGGAGCCCGAGGTGGGGGACCCTGGTTTGCCGGCTTCGCCGGCGCGTTACACAGGTGGGCTCTGTGTGAGGAGCGGGGAGTCACGCTGGGGGGTGGTGCGAGCTCTGGGAGGAAGCCCGGCTGCCCGGGCAGGTGTCACCCGCTGTCCTCCATGGGCACCGTGAGGAAAAGGCTCGTTGTCATGGCGATGGATTATTTCTGTTCGGAAGCAGGCGTCTGAATGGCCTTTGGGGAGGGGGGGGGGGTGACTTGGGAGGAGGGGGCCATCGTAGTAGAGACGGATGTCCTGGGAAGCATGCTGGCTATGTAGTGGGTATTGCCCCATTTAACAGATGAGGAAGTCGAGGCTCCCAGGACGGAAGTTCCTTGTGCTGCTCAGCGGCGGAGCCAGAACTTGACTTGCCTCCCGGTTGGCGCATGACCCCGGGTGCAGATGGGGGTCAGCCTGTCTCTCAGAGGAGCAGGCTCCCCGCAGTGTGTCCTGCCCCTGTCACTCGGGGGGTGCTCATGTCCGAACAGCACCAGCAGCGGGGGCCCTTGTGGGGATTCCAGGACAGACGCTGAGCTGAGGCACCCTGGGCTGCATTTCGTTTTCATTTCCCGTCTCCTGCGATCGCTGGCATTTAGAGTGAGTTCCGGGAGGCCTCGCAGCCTCGCTGAAGGAGGCTGGGGAAGTCGGGGTACACACGTGTCAGGGGACGGGAAAGTGGACAGTCCATTGTCGTGGCATTTAATGCGAGTGCCGTGATGAGGGCTCCGGCCGTCCTTACCAGGACGGGGCCGTGGGCTCGTCCCTCTTTGAGCCCCAAGCTTCGTGAGCCTCCAGGCTGACCCGGCCCAGCTTGCCCTCCCAGGGTACGCTTGGGAATTGGAGAGCGCTGTCTGACGCCGAACCGGCATCACCCCCAGACCGGATGAGGGCCGGATGAGACATCCTCGCCCACCTGAGCTGCACCCCCATCGGCCCCCGTACACCCCGTCCTGTGCACAAAGAACCGTTAGAGTGACATGATTGGAGGGTGGACACGGGAGCCTGGGTGGCCTTGAGGTTGGGGCGGGGGGGCTGTGTCCCATTGATGGGACTGACCCTGAGATTCTCCTCCCTCTTACTTCCTCTCCCCGTCAACGCTGTGTCCATCGCGGAGGCGTGGACTGTCTGCTGGCCCTGCGCTGCGTCCTGGCCCTGACGTGGCTGGGCTTGATTGGGGATGACAATTTCCATGTTCCGCCCGGGAGGCCCAGGCCACGGCTGCTTCCTCCTCCGCGGTGTGGGATCCGCCGGCTGTGTATGCGACTTATTTCGAGGTGGCGTGTGCACTCTGTGGGCGGGGCAAATGTGAGGGACCAGCCCCAGGAGCCTCCCTGGACTTGAGTGGAGGAAAGACGGGGTCGGGGTGGGGGGGATGTGGGCAGAGGAGGCAGCGAGGTCAGCCCGTCCTCTCCGGGGTCTGCCTGAGCCTGTCTCAGTGCGTTCTCCCCTGCGGCCTGCTAGCGGCTCCTTCCTCGTGGCCGTATTGTTCTCCCCCCTCCTGCTCCCCAGAGCACACTCGGCGGCACTCCCACATGGAGGGGACGTAGGACACAGCATCCAGCATTGCCCACGGTTGCCCAGGTTGTAGCTGAATAAACTAACCAATGGAGGGCCTCTATTTTTGCAACATTTTCATGGTCAGCCAATCGTTTTCTTCCCTGAGCTTCTATAGGGGAAACAACCTATAGGATTACATGTCATTATTAAGAAAGACGCCCAGCCGGGCATAGCTCAGGGATTGAGCATTGAGGTATGAACCAGGAGGTCACGGTTCAATTCCCAGTCAGGGTACATGCCCAGGTTGCGGGCTCGATACCCAGTGAGGGGCGTGCAGGGGGCAGCTGGTCAATGATTCTCTCTCATCATTGATGTTTCTCTCTCTTTCTCTCTCTCTCTCTCCCTCTCTCCCTCTCCCATCCTCTCTGAAATCAATAAAAAATACATTTTAAAAAGGATTAGATAACCACCATGACTATGTCACACGCACAGATCTCTGTTCTTCAGTAAAAGCAGAGGGTGCATTTCTGGTGTCAGAGCGCCTGGCTGATGCTGACGGTAAAGACAACATGCGTATTCGGGGCCCGGCAGGGCGAGAGCCCACGCCTTCCTGCTGTGTCCAGGCTGCGTGGCCGTGGATGCTGGGGCCACAGGCCCTGCTGCCCTATCCCGGCACGGTCCATCGGAAAAGCAGCTCCACGTCCCGCTTCCGAAGGGTTGCTGGTCTCTGCTCCGAGGGGTCCCGAGCATCGCATTATCCAAATGGGGGCTCAGCCCCGAGCCCTGGTTCCCCCCACCCCCGTTTCAGTCCCCTCATTTGCCTCGAGGCGCTGGGCAAGCTCACCCCCATCTCGGGGCCTCCGTGTCCTCCTGCGTGCCTCAGGTGTACGCCCGCTGACCCCCGGACTCATTTCCGCGTGGAGGGACGTCTCCCCGTGTGGCCCCGCTCTCTGCGGGTGACCCCGAGCGAGGCAGCAGAACAAACGCCCGGCCGCTCCCCGCTTTTTCTGCCGCACCCTCCATGCCGGAGAAGGACCCGTTAGACATCAAGGGAATGAACACTCGGGCCAGACCCTCGGGCCGTCTCTATAAAACATCATCTGTGACCGTCCGGGAGGTCGTCAGCCATCTGCTCGGGCGACCTGGTACCAACATCAGCAGCCCATGGGTCCATTACGCCCCCCTGCCCCCCGCCCTGTGGCTGGAGGGAATTTTATTTACTTAAGGGCCTTGGGGTGCTCTGCCTCCCCCTTTTCCAGAATGAAATTTGGACTCACACCGCCCTCAACGGCGCCATCTCTCCGGGCAGCGGAGGCGGGCCCTCCGTCCAGGTGAAAGCGAGATTGTCCTTGGCTGCGGGCGGGCTCAGGGCCGGGGCCGGGGAGGCCGACGGCAGCGGCAGAGGGAGCAGCCCGCAGTGGGGTTCTCTCCGCGGGGCGCCCATCGCCGGCCTTTCCTGGCTCTGGGGGCCGAGGTCCTTGTTCCCATCTGAATTGTTCTGGGGAGCGAGAAGTCCTCCCTGCACCCCTTCTCCTTCCTGCCCCAACTGCCCTCCCCCGCTCTCAGGGGAAAGAAAGCCCTGCCCCCTGTCAGCATCCGTGTCTTGAAGAATTCCCTCCATTGTCGCCCCAGGACAGAGACCCTTCTGTGCGCGCCCGCTGGAGGCCCGTCCGCCGCGGCCCCGGCCCCCGTATGAAAAGACCATCGAACAAGCTGCCCAGTCTCCTCGGCAGAGGGTCCCTCTGTCCCCGGCCAAGCCACTCGGAGGGCGCCTCTACCCCGGGCGGGACACTCAGTTTACAAAGAGGGCTGGAGTGTCAGATAAACGGCTCAGACCCGGGAGGAGCACAAAACCCCCTTTATCCGGCCCCTTCCCTTCGGGGACACCAGCAGGGCTTGTGGGCTGAGCAGGGGTCTGAGCGGATGGACGGGGAGGGGCCGGGCCGGGCTGGTGCGGAGAGCAGAGCGTTCAGGTCTTTATCTTATCATTTCGTTTCTCGGGGAGATCTCAGCGTGGGGGTGGACTGTGCCTCTTTCAGGACCCACCCTCCCCACCCCCCACTGCTCTAGGCCTGAAGTCCCCAGGGACACTTACACCACAATGGCAGATCCACCCCATCCTTCCCCCCCGCTGCACAGGTATGCCCTGGTCATTCCTGGTCACTTCCTCTTTTTTTATAAAAATATATTTTATTGATTTTTTACAGAGAGGAAGGGAGAGGGATAGAGAGTTAGAAACATCGATGAGAGAGAAACATCCACCAGCTGCCTCCTGCACACCCCCTACCGGGGATGTGCCCGCAACCAAGGTACATGCCCTTGACCGGAATCGAACCTGGGACCCCTCAGTCCGCAGGCCGACGCTCTATCCACTGAGCCAAACCGGTTTCGGCCACTTCCTCTTTTTTTAAAAAAAAATATTTTTATTGATTTCAGAGAGGAAGGGAGAGGGAGAGAGAGAGAAACATCAATGATGAGAGAGAATCATTGATCAGCTGCCTCCTGCACGCCCCACACTGGGGATCGTGGCTCTATCCGAGTGTGTGGATGTGTGGGAGGGCGGGCTGGGCAGGCAGGTGGGGCCGAGATGGTGAACCCGCGTTGCTGAGCGTGAGGTCAGGGCCGGGGGCAGCTGGGGGCAGAGGGAGGGTGGCTGCCGTCCCCTCGTTTCTCTTCCACACCAGAGGCAAGCGGGAGGCTCCGGGAACCGTTTCGTAGATTCCAGAATAACCCCGTGTGAGTCTGTTTGGGCAGCGTGCAGGTCCCCTTGCTCCTGCGCCCCGGTGATGCCCCCATTCAACAGCCCGGGACCGGCCCTTAGTGATCAGCTCGGCCCCTGGGGCCCACAGTCCCCAAGCGCCTGATCCCGCTCATTGATGAGAAAGGCAGGCGTGGGGAAAGGGCCGGTCTGGGCTGGTCCTAATCCCCTTTCTGCCCCTTTCCTCGGAGGAGCCTGGTCGATGGAGGCTGTGCTTGGGAACACTTACCAAACACCCCTCTCTTTCACCACCCGCACGGTTAAGGACCACCCTCTGGTGTCCCTGCACTTCCAGGCCCTGTGTGTGTGTGTGTGTGGGGGGGGGGGGGCTGGGCCCTGGAGCATCCCACTGATGCTGCCCCTCTTTGGTCCGAATCCCCACATGAGAACAGCCAGGGGGAGGCGCTGTCGCACCAGCAGGTCCCTCTCCCTGGCCATGAGCGGCCTGTGCAGTGGCTGGGGGAGGGCGACCCTCAGCACAGGGAGACTTCAGCCGGGAAGGGGGAGCGGGCGGGCGGCGGGGTGAGTGGCGGGAGGTGGGGCCGTGTTGTCATTTATTAGGCCTATGAAAACAATACGGGGTTTGTCTCCAGGGCACGGTGGTGCCGGGGGAGGCAAGCCAAGATGGGCCCGAGCAGAAGGCAAACAAGCGCAGGTCTGACGAACATGCGGTGGCTCCGCGGAGCCGGAGAAAAGCACCTTTGTTTGGGGAGGTCAGAGCCCGCGAGGGCTGGGGGCAGGGAGGAGGCCCGGGAGGAGACTCGGTGCCACAGACTCGCTGTCTCGGGAGGGAGCCTGGGCCCTCAAAGGGGCTAACGAGGAGCAGGTGACCGCGTTTCCGGGGTGGCTGTTCCAGGGCATTCTGGTCTGTTTGGGGGACCACTTTCTTTCCTTACCGGCGGCGGTGAGAAGACCCTAGTGTCCCGGGGTTTGGGAGGGAGCACGGGTAGAGGGCTCTGCCTCGATTCGGCGGCTCCTGGTGGGCCTCAGTTTGCTTCCCGCTCACATGGCTGGACGGTCTGGCCCGACAGGGAAGGCCCCAGAGCCCGGTGGCAGGCAGCTATGGGATCTGGGGAGAGAACACTCAGGGGGTGCCCCTCAGCTGGCCATACTGTATCCGGAGGCTGCAGGAGGCGGCGGAGAGGCCTACCTGCTTGAGTGCTTCCCCCTTGAAGCCCTCCAGGACGACCCCCGAGCACCTCCCCACAAGTTCATCTTTTTCTGCAGACACCCCTGCTGCCCCCAAACCCAGGGACGCACTTTTGCTGCCGAATAATGTCTGTTTGTACATCAGAGGGTCTTGATTGGCCCCAGTCACCCTTCCCTTGTCGGCACCAGCGTCGCCCGCTCCTCTGTGACCCGTGGCCCTTGGTGAGTCTGGCCTTGCTCCCGCCATGTGTGTGTGGCCGGGAGGACTCTGCCAGCACAGCAGCCCCGGAGAGCCGGCGTGGTGGCCGTCCCTCTGGCGAGGGCCTCGTCCCCAGGGCTGCAGCCCCGACTGCCCGTGAGAAGCCGTGCTGGGGGGACCTGCCCGGCCGCGGGAGCCGGGGTGGGGACCCTGGTGCTGGCCGTGCACCCTCAGCTCGGGCAGACTCGCTCCGGGCGGCAGGTCCCATGGGGGCAGCCTCTCCCGGGCGGGACACACTCTGAGAACGCCGTCCGTCCGCTCCGTCGGGGTTGTTACGGCCTCTGCTGCGGCTGAGAGTCAGCGGTTAGGTGCTGGCCGTATTCGCTCATGGCGGCCCGTGCTCACACGGTGCAATTCTGTGTCCCACGTATCGATCGTTTTAAGACATACCCCCCACCCCCGTGCACATACACACAGTGGCCCCCCCTCATCCAGGCCAAACAGGGTGTCTGGGTGGTAGTGTGAGAGCGGCTGGCATTTTCCTGGCCTCTGGTTCCACCTCTTCCTGCCGGCAAATTCTACATCCCGGAAACGTGGCGATCCCGCCGTTTTGTCCTCAGACCTGCCCCCACTCAGCTGGTGGGTTCCAGGCGCAGGGTGGGGGGCGGCGTTCTCCATGGGGTCTTCGGCAGGCCTGTGTCCCTGTGGGCTCCCTGTCGGCTCTGCCCCGTCCCTCCTCTCTCTCCCTCCCTCCCTCCCTCCCTTCCACCCTGGGAGGACCGCTGGACACAGGCGAGCTGGGAGGAAGGGAACGGCCCGTGTGGGGACTCCTTCCACGCACTGAAACTCCCTCCTTCCGTCAGCCCGGTCCCGTGCCGGCGGCCTGGCCTCAGGGCCCCCGCGTGCCCTGGCTTGAGAATCGCTAGGTGCCCCTGCAGGGTGTGTGCGTGCAGGTGTGTGTGCACACGGGGGATACACGCGGATGCATGCGTGTTGGGGGGGGGCAGGCTTTCACTCCGGGAGAGCTCTTCCCGGCGGTTGCTTTCCCACCAGGAGGGAGGCGGTGAGGAAAGGCCGGGGGCGAGCAGGCCGCAGGCGAGTGATGCTGAGGCTGTTACGGCTCATCCTCACGCCGGGCACCATAGTAGGACCGTGTCGGGAAACTCAGATTGTCACGCCCGGGATGGAAGACGTCCGAAGTTTCCTTGACGCCTCGGCCAGACAGGACTCCACGTCAGCCTGGCGATCCGTCCGTTTTCCTACAGGACCGCGAACCTTGGTCACGACCATCCTCGGCGTGAGGCCCGTGAGTCAACGGACCTTTGTTTCCCAAGTCCCCACGGCCGGGCCTTTGGGATTCGGGGTGTCACCACAGGCTGCTTTGGAGTCTTTGTACTGTTGCATCTTTTCATTTTATTTTAAATAATAGGAGCATCTGGACTGAGTCGAGTCTCTGATCGGGCGATTGTAACCCCTTCCCTGGATCCCCGGCGAGGTTGGGGGAGAGGAGAAAGATGTGCCCCTTCCTGGTCGCCTGCCCGCGTGTGCAATATAAAGATGTTTACAGCAGCCTTGTGGTGACAAACTAGTGTATATATATATATATATATATATATATATATATATATATGTTTCCGGTTTCAGTTTGTCACACAAGGCTGCTGTAAACATCTTTATATTGTTGCCAAAAAATGCATATATATATATTCCAACGATGTCGGTAGAAACATGAATATATTAATTTCACACATCAAGACATTTCCTTCACTCTGAAGTTGGTGTTCATTTTCCCTCGGGTTTCAAACCAAAGCATGTCAAGGGCCCTTAAAAATACGGTGGGCGCCGGCACGGGCCCTCTGCGCCCGGCTTGCCACGCGAGCTTCTCACTCTGCGATGCAGGGCCCTGGCCGCAGCCTTAGCCTGGGGCCACCCCGAGCTCGGCCGGCAGCATCGCCCAGATCCGTCCCGCTCCGGGTCCCCGAGGTCAGGGCTCCTGACCGCGGTTCCCCGTTTGCCTTTGGGGAGATTCTGCCTGAAACAAGAACCTCCCGGCCGAGCTGGACTTCCCACCCGGCCCCCACCCGGCCCCGACTTCCGGAGTAGAAGTCACTGTGCACTTTTGAGACTCGCGTTCCTCATCTGCAAGGCGATGTTACGGTTCATCCTCACGCCGGGCACTATAGTAAGACAGTGTCGGGAAACTCAGATTGTCACGCCCGGGATGGAATATGTCTGAAGTTTCCTTGATGCCTCAGCCAGACAGGACTCCACGTCAGCCTGATGATCTGAACATTTTCCTACAAGACCATGAACCTTGGCCATGACCATCCTTGGGGTGACGGAGGGCGCAGGGGGCGGTGCCATGCGGCCGTGTGCACGCGTGCGTCGGGTGTGGGAAAAAACGCCCTGCAGAGTCCCATGCTCTGTGCATGTCCCATCTCTGGCACCCCGTGGGGCTCTTGGCTGGAGGAATTTAATACCGTTGCAGACCGCATGGCCCGGGTTTGCAGCTTCGTGTGCCCAGGTGTCTACTTACTAACCCCCCCTCCCCCCGAGGGTGCACATAGGAACGCGGGGGCTCGAAGGTGCGAGGCCAAAGAGGGGCTGGATCCCGCAGCATCTTGCAGCTCCGAGGGGCCTTTCTCATTGGGGCGTTTCCGCGGGTGGAGCCTGCCAGGTCCGGGCCAGCCAGACTCGTGGGCTACGGCGCCCTCTAGCGCTGAAGTCAGATGTTGCAGGCGCTAATACAAACTCTCCAACTTCAGTTTGGACCAGTGGTCGGCAAACTCAATTGTCAACAGAGCCAAATATCAACAGGACAACGACTGAAATTTCTTTTGAGAGCCAAATTTTTTAAACTTAAACTTCTTCTAACGCCACTTCTTCAAAATAGACTTGCCCAGACCGTGGTATTTTGTGGAAGAGCCACACTCAAGGGGCCAAAGAGCCGCATGTGGCTCGCGAGCCGCAGTTTGCCGACCACGGGTTTGGACAGAAACACTGAAAATCGCGGCCGCCTTTCCCTCACCCCAGTGGGACACAGCTTTAAAAAAGGCACATGTCTTTGCAAACCATTCAGCATAGTCCTAGTGGGCCTTGCCGCCAAGAGAATTTAAGGCAGTTCATTTAGAATTTTATTTTTATAAGAAAATAAAGGTAGGAAGAATATGCTGGAACCATGAACAAAGCTAAAATAAAACAGTCTTCTGTAATCCCTATATAATTGCTAAGGATGGCATTGATATGGTCTAGTCTAGTGCTTTCTAGATCAGTTCTGTTCATCCTCGTTAGATCACATTGTCCGTGGGCTGTCTGTCATCGGTAGAGATGTCTGGGGACTCTGGGCTCCCCAAGAATGCCAGGTGGCCGAGGCATCTTTTTCTCCAATTCTAGGTTCGGCCCCTGCTTTTTGCCCTGGCGGGAGCTCCTCTCCTTGACATCGGTGGGGTCTGTCGCCACCTAGTGGTCCTTCTGTGTATCAGCTCCGCAAAGCACACCTCACTCCAGTGGCTGAGGGTGTGAATGAGCTACTCACCAGATGGGGACCCCTCCTAGGTCTCCCACAGGCACGGAGGGGCCTGCCGGGAAGAGGCGGGTGGGCCTTCGGGGCTCCAGGCTCGGAAGGGGCACTGGGGCTTGTGGAAGAGACCTTGTGCTTGGAGCCAGCCCCGGCCCAGATGCACACCCTAATGCTGTGTGCCGTTGTCAAGGTTACTTCACATTCCCACCGTCAGTTTTCCTGGCGGGTGGAGGATGGTTTGAGCCAGTGATACATACACCTGTTATATCACGTGCATTTTAAAAAATCCTCACCCGAGGATATTTTTTTTCATTAATCGAGAGAGAGAGAGAGAGAGAGAGAGAGAGAGAGAGAGAGAGACATTGATGTGAGAAACATGTGTCCTGATCTGGGTAGGAAATTGAACCTGCAACCGAGTGACATGCCCTTGACTGGGAATCAAACCTGCGACCCTTCAGTCTGTGGGCTGATGCTCTTACCACTGAACAAAATTGGCCAGAGCTGTCAATTTCATTTTTAAAAATAAAACATTTAGTTTGGAATAATTCTAGATTTGCCCACAGTTGCACAGTGAGTTCAGGGTTCCTGCGCACACGTCTGCACAGCTAGTCCCTCCTGGTGTTCACAGCTCCCATAACCGCGGCGCCCGCACAGCTAACAGGTGGACGCTGGTGCAGGGCCTGAACTGGACCATAGACTTCGTGTCGCCTAGTCTTTCACCGATAGCCCTTTTCTGTTCGGGGATCTAACCCGAACCCCGCACTGCGTTTAGCCCCGTCTGTGCAGTGTCTCTCAGTCGTCCTTGTTTTTAATGACCTTGACGAGCTTGGAGGGTGCTGTGTGGGGTGCGGCTACAGCGTTTGGACAGGTTCACGCCTCGGATTAATGAGAGGGCACGGTTCTCTTATGGCCACGTGCAAGGCCCAGCTTGGAGGGCAGAGCCTCCCAGCACAGTGATCGCCAACAGCTGGAGTTGTCAGCTTGAACCTACGGTCCGAACACGTGGCCCCACGTGCCTGAGTGATAGAGGCTGCAAGTAAACAAAGCTGGATCAGGTGCATGTAGTTGAGTGGGATCGAAACCCTTGAGAATGCTGTGAACGTCTTGACCATGCCCTTCCTTTGCCTCGTGGCATCGGCTATAAAGTAAAGACTCGGCTTGTGGGCGTCGGCGCTGTCTCTCAGGGAGCAGCGTCCCACCCAGACCCAGCTTCATTCTCTGGTCTGTCTGTTCTAAGCCTTCCAGCCGCCCCCTCTCACGGTCACCCTTGGCCGAGCAGGCGGCACAGTGCTGGTCCTGTGTTTTGAAGGGTGCCTTTTGGATTCTCTGTTTTCCTCATAATAGACTGGGGTTTGGGGAAGAGCACCACCGGTGTGGAGCATGCTCAGTGCACGGAGTCAGGGCACGTGAGAGCAACACGATTCATCCCCGGATCCCTGGTGATGTTGACCTTGGTCACCGGGATCCTGGGGTGTCTGCCAGGGTCTCCACTGTCCACTGGCTGTGATTTCCCTCCCACAGTCTGAGCACTGGGAGAGAGACACGTACTGTGTCCTGAAGGGAATGGGAGAGGCGGGGAGGGGAATGTGCTTTGGGAAGACACACCTGCCCCCTGTCGGTGAGGGTAGATTGCGCATGAGCAGTGAGGAAGAGGCGGAGACCAGCCAGAGGGGCTGGGCCTAAAGGGGGGTTTGTTCAGAGAGGTCGGTATTTCTGCACTTAATGTGTGCCCTGCCTTAACCTAAGGGAGCTTTGGAGTAGTCAGTCCTCCCTTAGAATTCACTTTTCTTTCTTTTCATTGACGTGTTTAGCAACGATCCCAGTACCTAATGCGTGGCGGGCACTGTTCTTAGCTCTCCACTGCCGTGTTGGTTACCTAATGCTGCACAACAAGCGACCCCAATGTGGCAGCTCAAAGCAGCAACACCTGTGAGCTCCTGTCTCCAGGAGTGGGGATGTGGATGTGGTTCAGCAGTCAGGGTGGTGCCTGGTGGGTGGGGGGGTCATTTGAAGATTCAAGAGGGGCGGGACCCACTTCCAACCTCACCCAATGGTTGTTGAGGGGTGGGACCCACTTCCAACCTCACCCAATGATTACTGAGGGGCGGGACCCACTTCCAACCTCACCCAATGGTTGTCAAGGGGCAGGACCCACTTCCAACCTCACCCAATGATTACTGAGGGGCGGGACCCACTTCCAATCTCACCCAATGATTACTGAGGTGCGGGACCCACTTCCAACCTCACCCAATGATTACTGAGGGGCGGGACCCACTTCCAATCTCACCCAATGATTACTGAGGGGTGGGACCCGCTTCCAACCTCACCCAATGGTTGTCGAGGGGCAGGACCCACTTCCAACCTCACCCAATGATTACTGAGGGGCGGGACCCACTTCCAATCTCACCCAATGATTACTGAGGGGCGGGACCCACTTCCAACCTCACCCAATGGTTGTCAAGGGGCAGGACCCACTTCCAACCTCACCCAATGATTACTGAGGGGCGGGACCCACTTCCAATCTCACCCAATGATTACTGAGGGGCGGGACCCACTTCCAACCTCACCCAATGGTTGTCAAGGGGCAGGACCCACTTCCAACCTCACCCAATGATTACTGAGGGGCGGGACCCACTTCCAATCTCACCCAATGATTACTGAGGGGTGGGACCCGCTTCCAACCTCACCCAATGGTTGTCGAGGGGCGGGACCCACTTCCAACCTCACCCAATGGTTGTTGAGGGGCGGGACCCACTTTGAACCTCACCCAAAGGTGGTTGGTCAGACTGAGCTCCTTGCAGGCTGCAGGATTGAGGGCCCTGGGTCCTTTCGCGGGGCCTCTCTGTGGGCGGGTGACAGCGGGGCACCAGATAAAAGAGCGAGAGGGAGAGAGCGGCCCACGGTGCAGCCACAGCCACTTAGGACGCGCCTTGCCCGGATGCTGCTGTCCCTGTGCCCGCGTCCAGGGAATGCTGCAGCCACGCTGGGCACGGCGCGCTCACCTTTTGTTTGTTGAAAAATAAGAGTCACTGGTGTTTGCCGTGTGATCACCGAGTTCTGGGCGGATGTCCTCAGTGACCTTGGCAAACCGCGAGTCCTCAGTGACACGGAAAGAACGGCCCCTGTGCCTTGGGGAGGAATTGATAGAACATTGGGCTTCTAAGCTGTAGCGCTCACCTCCTCTGCATTGCTCACCCCGTCCCCGCAGGTGGCGGCCACTGACGGTCAGTGGGTGCTTACCTCCCTCCCGGAGTGGCCGGCCGGCCTGGGAGGCCGCGGTGAGCAGCAATGGGCTCCCGTCTGACTCTCCTCAGATGTCCCAGTGGCTTGTGGACCCACGGGTGCAGGGGGAGTGCCGGAGCCGGAGGGCCCAGCCCGCTCTGCAGACCCCGCGGCCACACTGTCCTCCTGAAAACCGCGAATGCAGGGAGGCCCTTGGTCCCTGGTCCTCAGGAGGCTGGGGACTGATTCCCGTGGAGGGAGGACACGCGGAACCAGCAAGGGGACAAGGGTGCGTGCGTGGCCGGGGGTCAGGAGCCCTCTCCGGGGGCCGGGGCCCGGCAGGTGCCCAGGCAGCAGCCAGCAGCCAGCAGCCACCGGGCCGGGAGCATTGCACACACACAGCCGGCGTGGCCCGAGAGACTCCCGGTGTCAAACACACACCGGTTCCAAAGACTCGTATGAAAAACATCACACAGCTCCAGAACGATTCCTCGGATCCTGACCTCCTGGGGCAGCGATGGGACGTGAGGTGTGTTGGGTTAAGTCAACATTCCCGAAATTAATTTCAGCTCTTCAGTGTGGCTCCCGGAGCAGTGGTCGGCAAACTGCGGCTCGCGAGCCACATGCGGCTCTTTGGCCCCTTGAGTGTGGCTCTTCCACAAAATATCATGCGCGGGCACGCACGTACAGTGCGATTGAAACTTTGTGGCCCATGCGCAGAAGTCGGTTTTCGGCTCTCAAAGGAAGTTTCAATTGTTGTACTGTTGATATTTGGCTCTATTGACTAATGAGTTTGCCGACCACTGGGCTAGAGCATTGCAGATGACTTAAGGGGCGGGCTGAGGTGGTCGGGGTTCTGAGCTATTTCACCCCCCTCCCCCTCTCCGGGTGATCCCCCCTTATCCCGTGATACAGATGAGCAGGTGGAGGCGCCAGAGGGGATGGAAGGTCACCCAGCTGTGGGCGCAGAGAGAGCGAGAGCCGGGATTGGTCCCCAGGGTGTCCGGTTCCAGAACCCGCCCTCCGGACCACTGCCTTCTCGCGCCTTCCAAGGTGTTGCTCTCCAAGAACTCGCCACGTAGCCTGGGAAACAGGAAGTACACGCTAACGTCACAGGGTCGGGATAAGGCCGCGGTCCGGGTATGCACAGAAAATTGGTCCTGGACTTGGAGAGGGCACTGTGGAAGCTTTCCACGCGGAGGTGACATTCGAACTGGGTGTGTAACCCTAATTGTGCAGAAGAGAGACCGGGCTCAGAGAGGGTGACGTGTGTGCTGAGGGTCACACAGCTCTCAGCCAGGAGTCGGGGTGGGACCTCAGGTCTGAGTGTCTCTGAGCACACGCACCTGGGCATTGAAGGAGCAGGTGGCAGACATTCCACTGACGCGGAGCCCAGAGAAAGAGGCCAGACGAGCAGAGGAAACCCAGGGAAGTGAAGTCTCCTGGCCTCTAGCAGAGTTTCCAGGAGGGACAAGTCGGGGTGAAGCCTCCTCCAGAGCACCCCTTGCACTTGGGGTGTCATCGGGGGACCTGGAATCCAAGCAGTTTCAGGGGACAAGCAGGGACATGGCTGTCGGTGGCAGAGGCCAGAGCTGGGAGGGGTTAGTGACTGCAGCGCGTTTCAGGGGAGCCACCACAAGGGGGCGCCGGAGAACACAGGTGAGCTGCCCTGGAAGTAATGAAGCAACAGCCCCCCCCCCGACCTTCCCTGGGGTCTCCATGCTTTGTACCTAGCTGCATATTTATAACCTCACTATTTTCCTTTTTTTTTAAAAAAATATATTTTTATTGATTTCAGAGAGGAAGGGAGAGGGAGAGAGAGAAACATCAACGACGAGAGAGAATCATTGATCGGCTGCCTCCTGCACGCCCCCTACTGGGGACCGAGCCCACAACCCCAGCTTGTGCCCTTGACTGGAATTGAACCCGGGACCTTTCAGTCCGCAGGCCGACGCTCTGTCCGCTGAGCCAGTCCAGCTCGGGCCTCATTATTTTTCCTAAAGAAGCTGCCCCACCTCCAGAAAGAAGTGTCAGCTGTGGGTCTCACAAAGCCTGGGTCGCCCCTGGGGGAGGGGCTTGGCTGGAAGTGGGTGCCGGAGGGCATGGGAGTAGCAATGGGCTCCCGGCTGTTGAGGAAGGAGGAGCCAGCAGTAAGCCACGCGCCAGCACCGACCTTTAACCTCTGGTTACACCCTCCCTTTCCTTTTCCTTAAAACCAAGGTTATGTAAGCGCCCGTCTCCTAAGGTGGTGGCTAAGATTCCGCGAGAGGATGTGCAATGGAGTTTTAGCACCAGGATTCACACGTAGCAACAGGCTGTCCTGGTGTAGAATATTCTTAGTAATGGGTATACTCCTGGCTGGTGTCCTAAGGATTTCCCCCCCAGAGGTTGAAATCACATACGTTGTCTCTGAGGTTCCAGTTCTGTCCGGGGAAGCACATGGAATCACGTGCCGTGGTCCAGGGGGAGAAGAGAGATGGTCCTGGGTAGGTGGACGGGGCAGGGCTATGGGTGGTGAGCCAAGCCCACGTACCCGACAGCCCATCTCACAGGCCTGGGGCCCGTATGTGACCCATGGCTGTGTGTGTGTGTGTGTGTGTGTGTGTGTGTGTGTGCATGTGCACGTCAGCCCCTGAGCAACCCCGGAGGGTGTGACCGCAGCCCTGCTGCCCATCAGACCTCCCTTTGCGGGCCCCACTCTGGTTGGGAAACAAACCTTTTCCACTTGGAGCCGGTTGCCGGGGGAGGGTGGGTCCCGCCTTGCAAAAGCAGCCCCTGCACATCTTCTGGGGCAGCCGGTTCCAGGCCAGCCCGGCTGTGTGCGCGCCTGGACAGCTGGTTTTCGTCTGCAGGCTTCTGCCCCGGGGCCTGGAGTGACAGCTCGGCGGGCCAGGCCCTGCTCCAGACCCTCCCTCAGGGCCGCCGCGGCTTCCAGCCCTGGAACCTCTTCCCTGCTCCCTGCGCCGCCGTTCCCCGAGCGGCCGCTTGGTGGCGCTGTGGCTCCACCGCACGCGGGCGGCCCCTTTGCCGGCAGCTGCTGGCGGGTCCTGCAGGGTTACTCCAGGCGCCTGGCTCTGCGGCTTGAGGGGTGCGGGCCCCTCAGGAGCCCAAAGCTTCAGCCCTCCGCCTCCCCACCTACTACCCCGGGTGGATGGAAGGAGCCTGGGTCTTTGGCGTGTTTTTGCCCCTCCTGGGCCCAGCAGTTCAGAGGCTCCTGGCCACTGATTTTATTCTGAAAACACGTTTCTTTTCTCTTCCTCGTTTTGATTTATTTGTCTGAGCCACGTCTCTGCCGTTCTACCACCAAGAGCTGTTCACCAGGTCGGTCACCCCGAGCCCCGGGGCCTGCCAGAGACCTACCGTTTAATTTAATTTCCACTCTGAGTTCGGGGAGAAACAGCCGGGCTGGCCTGCTTCCTCTCCCCAGGCCTCCCCGCGAAGGAGACTGCCTTCGCTCCCGGCTTGTGTTGGCGGGGGTTGGGGGGTTTGGAGGGGTTGGGGGGTGAGGGGGTGGGGGGGGGGGAAGGTGTTTGGACACAGCGTTCAAGCAGGCTGGCTAGCGTGGCATGCAAAACTAGAAAATAAGAAAGACAAAAAGGAGGCTTTTCAAACATGAGCGTTTGCACTTTTCTAAAACGCCGAGGAACACAGAGAAAGAAGCAACCCAGAGAGGACTTGGCGATGTCCCTGTCTCAGTTCGAGGGGCGTCGTCATTGCCCAGATCTACCCTACCCCCCGCCCCCCCCCCCCCGCCCCCTGTCCCCGCACCCCCAGGTTGGCTCTGTTCATCCATCCGTGTGGTGGCCTGACTTTTAAGGTAACACACCGGGTCCGCTTTTCCGTGGCTTCTGAACGTGGGACTCGAGTGGGTCCGCGTGAAGTGTAAGTGCCGAAGGCTCTCAGCGGGGCTGCCATGAGGATGGTCTCGCCGGAGCCGTGATTCAGACGTTTGGGGAAGGCGATGGAGCCGAAGCAGCCGGAGGCCAGGACGGGGTGGCCGCCTCCGGGAGCCCCACGATGCCCGGTTTCCCTTGGCAGAGTGAGTGGTCTCCCTTTAAATCGGCAGAGCCCAGAGCACCCAGAGCCCCGGGCCGGGCCTCCAGCGCGGCAGGCGTCTGGGGCCTGGGCCCGGGAGGCAGGGCTCAGGGTCACAGAGCCAGGCCCCTTCCCCCTGCAGGGCTCTGGGACAGATGCACAGGCCCGGGTGTGTGTGTGTGTTGGGGGGTGGGAGGGGGACTGCGGGGGGTGAGAGTTCAGGCTCTGGCTTCCCCCCGGGGCAGGCGCATTGGGCCAGCCTGCACAGACCCTCTCCCTGCCTCCCTGCGGCTCCCAGGTCCGGAGGCCTCATCCCAATGCAGGTCTCGAGCTGGTCCCACCTGGAGCTGCACGGGGCTGGGGCCCAGAGAAGGCCGGGTCCGCGTGGGGCACCCCTCCTCCCCGGCCACCGCGGGGCGCCTCTCCCCGGGAGGAGGAAAACTCTCTTTCCTTCTCCTTCCCCCCGGCTGCTCTTGGTCTCCCCACACACGGCCTGGTGGCCTCCCGAGGGTCCCGTGGTCGCTCGGGACTCTGGGAAGAAACCGCAGGGGACAGGCACCAAGGAACCGGCACCGCGGTCGCCAGAGCCCCGGCGTCCCAGGCCGGGCGGACGCAGGCCCCCAGGCCCCTGGTGGCCCTGGGCTTGGCACTCGCAGCCACCCCGACCCGTGTGCAGACCCGGCTTCAGCTTCTTGTCCATCGAATGGGGCGGAGGCCAGCCCTCCGTGGGGTGGGGCAGAGGCAGCCGAGGTAAGGGAGGGCCATTTCCTGAAAGCTGGTGGGTGTGAAATCCTCCCCAGGAGCCGGGCACTGTGCTGAGGGCTTTGCAGATTCTCCCAGGCCGTCCTCACCGGACTCCAGCACGGGCTCTGCCCAGCGTCACCCAGATGTCCACCCCTGGCCCAGGACGGGGGAGCTGGACGCTGACCCATTTTGCTGACTGGCCGTCGCCCCACCCCCCTCTGTGCTCCTCCTGGGCGTCTCCTGGGAGCATCCGGTCAGAGGGCAGCCCCCGCCGCCCCCCGCCAAGGACACTGGTCTAGAGCTGCGGGCATTTCCGCCTCAGAAGCCAGGGGGCCCACTCCCCGTTTTAGACACTGAACCACCATCACCCCTGGGGCTTTGTCAGTAACAGATGTGCCCCGTTGTGGTCATTAGACGTGGAAATAAAATGTCTCCACCATGGCTTGTTTCCACTAACACAGCACATGCCTTCCAAGGCTGCGTGTGTGTTGTGTGCACACGTGCTGTGTGCACACACATGTGTGTTGTGTGCACACGTGTGTTGTGGGCGCACATGGGTTGTGTGCACACGTGTGTTGTGGGTGCACATGGGTTGTAGCTCTGGAGAACCCCCTGGGAGGTGGAGAGCACACGGCGCTCGGAGATGTGACGGGGCATCAGCTGGGCGATTCGGGGAGACAGGGAGGGGGGCAGGGAAGCCAGGGCAGGATGACCGTCGGCTGGCTGCTGGGGCTCCCCCCCCCGCCCCCCGGCTCAGGGCCTGTCTCCGAGCTGCTGCGGTTCTCAGGCTCCTTGAATGACATGAAGTCCTCTCTCTGACCTTCGGGGGACAGGCCTCCTGGGGCGACGCTCCAGGCTCACGGGGAGTGCCAGCGAGCCTCTGGGTGCCAGCGAGCCTTGATGACAGCGCTTCGGTCGGCGAGGGAGCGTGTGCTCTCTGGCCCTGGCACGGTGGAGAGGGTGGCGATGGTGGTGACGGATGGCCGCCTGGGGAAGGCGGACACTCAGCGAGCGCGGGGACCGACACGGGCAGGGGGTACCGCGTGCTCTGCAGGCCGGGCCTTTTGATGGACAGGTGTCGGCTAGAGCGGCTTCCTCTGTGATCACAGGTTTTCTCCCAGGATCTCCTAACCGAGGGTCTCTCCACTCTGCACGACAAAGCGCAGGGCAGCTTGGGTACACACACATACACACGCACACACACACACACACACACACATACACACGCGCTCGCACACTCACGTGTTAATGGAGTACCTCTCCAGTGGAGATGGGAGCCAGTCGCCGCCTGTGACAGCCAGAGTGGGCAGACGGAGACACCCCGCTGCACCCCCCTTTCATCTGAGGGGCAGTTCCCCTCAACACTCCCTGGTGTGGGGCCCCGAACTCCCTGGGGGCCCCCGGGCGCTCCTGTTGTTTTAGTTGGAGGATGCTGGGGTGGGCCCGGGGGTTCGGGATGGAGATGCCGGGTCTGGGCATGTGGATGGCGCATGTCCCCTGTGTCTCAGGTGGCGAGGCGGGTCGTAGTGCAGCCTCGATCCGCCTGCCCGCCCAGACCGCTGGGCCTCACCGGCGTGTCCTCGCTCCGCATCCTGCCCGCCCCAGACCGCTGGGCCTCACTGGCGTGTCCTCGCTCCGCATCCTGCCCGCCCAGACCACTGGGCCTCACTGGCGTGTCCTCGCTCTGCATCCTGCCCGCCCAGACAGCTGGGCCTCACTGGCGTGTCCTCGCTCGGCATCCTCCCGAAGGCGTCCCCGCGTCTGAGCCTCTGCAGAGGGCAGCGCTTCATAGAAGACCCGGAAAGACGCCCTCCAGGGCTCAGCGGGGACGTCGGCGCCAGTACTGCAGATAATCGCTTCCGTTACTGACCACGCTGCCCGGCGGCTGCGCGTCAGAGATTACCTGATACCTTCCCCGATGCGGAGAAAGTGGGTCTTCTGTACGTTTCACAAAGGAAGAAACACGTTCAGAGAAGTTAAGCAACTTGCCTGAGGTCCCACAGCCAGTCGGGAGCAGAGCTGGGAACCTGCCCCTCCTCGGTCTGCCCCTCCGGGTAGCGAGTGCACAGGGTGACCCCGAGACCTCGACACGGGTAGCACCCGTCTCCTAAGGGTGTCGGTGCGCCTGCTCCCGCCGAGGATGCCTTTGGGTGGGCGGCAGCTCCCCGCCCTGCCCCCTGGCTGCCTGCGGACCATCTGGGGTGCAGAGGGGTTTGACTCGTCCTCCGGGCAGAGGACACGGGGCCCGTGGTTGTCTCCCGAGATTTGATCTCTGCTGTTCGGCTGAGGACCAGCCGGAGGGCTGAGTGCGGGGGTTAGAGGCTGAGTGTGATAGAGGCTGAAGAGCAGGCTGGGCCCCTCTGGGGTGTCTGCCTCTCCAGTCGGATCTCCAAGCAAGAAGGCATCGAAGGCACAGCCCACGGACCGCCCGGTGACAGCCGCATGCACACACCTGAGCCCGGTCACCCCCGGACCGAGCAGGCCGTGGGGCTCGCTGTTCCAGGTTTGCGCGCGAGCGGCCTCCCCAGCCTGCGGCCAGGCGGCCGGGCGCGGGCAGGGGGCGGTCTGGCGCTGGAGACCAGCAGAGGTGCCTCTTCTCATGGCGCGGTGGGTGAGACGCCAGGGCGGCCCTGCGTGGGCTCAGGACCCGAACCTCAGGTGGAGACCTTCGCCCCGCACCTCCCACCCTTCCTGAGATCCCCCGGGACTCACTTTCTGAGAATGGTCAGCGGGACGGAGCGGAAAGAGAAGCCGCGATTTGTTGGGTAAGAAGGACAGTGGAGACGTATTCTTCAGCAAACGGCAGGCTGGGCACCGACCCGCAGACGGCCCTGGGGCTGGGGTGTGGGTCTTACGCTCCTAACGGTCGGCACCCCGAGTGAGTGTGGATGTGTTTTGTCTTTAAAAAATGAAAGCGTTGCCCTAGCCCCGTGGTCGGCAAACTGCGGCTCGAGAGCCACATGCAGCTCTTTGGCCCCTTGAGTGTGGCTCTTCCACAAAATACCACGGCCTGGGCGAGTCTATTTTGAAGAAGTGGCGTTCGAAGAAGTTTAACCCTTTGCACTCGCTTGCTTTTTTCTCGATTCCTTTATTCTACTCGGGATTTAATTTTTTAAATACCCCAGATTTTACAAAGCGCGGCAGTAGAATAAAAAACAAGTTTCTTTTCATACGAACTTATTTATTTGGATTTTTTTATATTTCAAATTATTGATACATTCAAAGAGTAATTTTAATCTCTAGCTACCGATGCTAACCGTGTCGAGTCACACTCGTCATCCGAGTGCAAAAGGCTAAGTTTAAAAAATTTGGCTCTCAAGAGAAATTTCAATCGTTGTACTGTTGATAATTGGCTCTGTTGACTAAGGAGTTTGCCGATCACTGCCCTAGCTGGTTTGGCCCAGTGGGTAGAGCTTTGGCCCGTGGACTGAAGGGTTCCGGGTTCGATTCCGGTCAAGGACATGTACCTTGGTTGCAGGCTCCTGGCCCTGGTCGGAGTGTGCGAAAGGAAGGCAGCCAGTCGATGGGTCTCTCTCCCCGTCTCTCCCCCTCCCCTCCACTCTTTCTAAAAATCAACGGGAAAATATCCTGTGATGAGGATTATCAACAACAAAAGCTTTTCTCTGTGGGTCCTCCTGGGAGAAATGCATTCATCTGTTAATGTTCCCCACAAATACCTGCTAGGCAGGTAGTGTTGGCCTGTCTCTCTCCTGCATGCTGGGGCTTAAAGGCTCGCATGGATGAATGCTCTCCCACAGCGCTTAGGGAGGGGGACACCGAGGATGGCGTGTGGCAGAGGCCGAAGAGCAGGCTGGACTTCTCGGGGTGCACTCAGGATTGGGGCCCTGGGGCCACAGGGAAGACTTCATAACGGACATTCGCTGTAAGGGTGTAGGAGGTGTTCTCAGAATGTTTCGGGGAGGAGGTGTGTGAGGAAGGGCGTCTCCAGCACGGAGCAGCATGTACGGAAGCTCAGAGGCGGACAAGGGTGTGTTTAAGGAATGGCGGTACTAGAAGTTAGGTGTGCGCTGGGGCTCAGGTTTTGGGGAAGAAAACACCAGAGAGCTCATGTAAAACGCGGTGCTCAATGCCAGGAAGTAGTGCTAGAAACAAAACAGCCCGGCCCGCGTGGCTCCGTGGTTGAGCGTCGACCTATGAACCACGAGGTCACGGTTCGATTCCCAGTCAGGGCACATGCCTGGGCTGTGGGCTTGATCCCCGGAGTGTGGCGTGCAGGAGGCAGCCGATCAATGATTCTGTCTCATCATGGATGTTTCTATCTCTCTCTCCCTCTCCCTTTCTCTCTGAAATCAATAAAATATATATTAAAAAACACACACACACACAAAAGAAACCCCACAAAAAACCAGCTCTTACTATCTTTCTGTTGATAAGATAATGGCACCATTTCCTTCATCCCCTTCATTTTGCCCCCTTCATTTGTATCCTCAATGCGTTTCTTTGTGATAAAATGAGAAACTTTTCGAGGACAGTCATGAAGGGAGACTTGACATAAAGGTTATCTTTGTGAAATGCTGCCATTCTTTGGAGCATATTCATTTACTATGTTGCTTTGAACGGGTGTGCTATGTTTCCTTTGAGGAGGGAGCGAAATTGAATGTGTGTCGAGTGGATGGCTGGAATGTGGGCCTGGGACACATGGAATTATGGGTAACCCATGTGTCTGGATGGTAGAAGGGAAGGTGGCTCTTAAATCGCCTTTCACGCCTCCTGTGTTCTTAGGCCCGCTGAGAGTTTAGGCCAGCACCCCCTGCGATGGCACAGGACTGCGTTCCTTGGAGTCTGTAGGGGATTTTATTGGGAGGATGCAGATTGGGGGGAAGGTGAGAGCGGATGAATGCAAGGGAGGGGCTGAAGGTGAGATACGGGGGTGAGCCAAAGTAGGTGTACAGTTGAAATACAAATAAACAACGCATTTTATAATAATGAAAGTGTAATATGCTAATTAGACCGGACATCTTCCGGACGTAATTCCGGATGTCCTTCCTGACGAAGCTGGGGCTGGAGGGAAGCCAGCTTGGGTCCCGGGTGCCAGAGGGAAGCCGGTGCCAGCAGCCGGGGGAAGGAAGGTCTACTCTTGCATGAATTTTCATGCACTGGGCCTCTAGTTAGTAAATAAGAATACAAGGGTAAAATGTGGGGTTTTTTTGTACTCAGAACTGTAAACCTACTTTTGCCCACCCCTGTATATATAACCAAGGTGCCCAAGACATTCTCTTCCGTTCCCTGCTTTTCAAGTTTTAACACCGAAAGCCACCTGGGAGAGGGAGACACACACACAGAAGTGGGCGGATGCTCTCAGGAGGTCCAGAGATGCAAACTGCGGCTCGCGGGCCACGTGCGGCTCTTTGGCCCCTTGAGTGTGGCACTTCCACAAAATACCACGGCCTGGGCGAGTCTATTTGGAAGAAGTGGCGTTAGAAGAAGTTTAAGTTTAAAAAATTCGGCTCTCAAAAGAAATTTCAATCGTTGTGCTGTTGATCTTTGGCTCTGTTGACTAATGGGTTTGCCGACCACTGGCCTAGACATTTCTTCAAGGCCTGGCCTGGAAATTTCTTGCAAGTCACCTTTACGGATTCTCCAAAAATCCTGGAGTGGGGGGGGGGGGGGCTTGCGTTCCCTCCACTTGGCGCGATGCAAATGTTCCCACGGTTTGGGTAGCTCTGGGCTGCAACATGGTTGCAGGTTCTGTTCTTACACTGTGTGCTCTAGCCTCTAGCCCGGATGTTTCTGGTAAAGGGCCCAGGGGCGGGGGCAGGGGGGACTTCAGAGTCCTCTGTAGGGAGGGATGGGAGCGAGAGGGGATGGGTGGCCAGGGAGCCGATGTCCTGGGAGATAATAAAAAAGAAACACACGTGTGGCGAGGCGGTTCCGCGAAGCACCCACGGCTGCAGGATTTCTTTTTCCTGGGGAATCTTGCCAGTGGGGAGGTCCTCTTATAAAGCTCAGAGAAGACACCTCACCGGGCCACCTCTCGGCTTACCTGTTCCGCCACCCCTCGGTCCACAGCAAGCAGTGGGTCACCCCGTTAGGATGGCTCCTCCCTGCCCCGTCCCCCCCCCCCCCCCCCCCCCCCCCGTCAGGTGAGCCGAACACTCTTCGGGACCCCATGAGTGGCGACATGGTCTGGTAGCCGACTGTATGGAAGCAGCCGATCCCTAAATAGCAAAGGGAGACAGCCTCCCGCTGTCAGAGATGGGGGGCTTTGGGGGTCAGTGTTGGGGGAGTCTCTTTGGCTCCCCCTCTGTTTTCCAAATTCTCAGGGTTGGTTAACAACAAAGGGAGGAAGCCCGCTAGAATTCGTGCTACCTGGACTGATGGGCGTAGCTTTGAAAGTTGATTCAATGGACTTAGCGGGCACCCGGCCGGTGTGGCTCAGTGGTTGAGCATAGACCTATGAACCAGGAAGTCCCGGTTCGATTCCCGGTCAGGGCACATGCCCAGGTTGTGGGCTCAATCCCAGTGTGTGGGGCGTGCAGGAGAGCAATCGATCAGTGATTCTCTCTCATCATTGATGTTTCTCTCTCTCCCTCTCCCTTCCTCTGTGAAATCAATACAAATATATTTTAAAAAATGGACTCGATGGTTATATTTTAGGGTTGTTTCTGGGTGGAACTGGAAATGTGAAGAATAATAGGTCCTTGTTTTCTAGAAACAGCGGATGGACTTACCTTTGATTGGGCCGTGTGGATGTACAAATTCATCCTGCTTTTCCTGGTGTGTGTGTGTGTGTCTATTTGTGCACAAAGACATACAGGGCTATAAATAAAAACCACGAGTGGATGCCTTCGACCGACCACAGGGCTGCTCTTCCTGTTTTGTGTCGTCAATGAGGCAGGCAGATCCCCTTAGGACAGTGGTCGGCAAACTGCGGCTCGAGAGCCACATGCAGCTCTTTGGCCCCTTGAGTTTTCAGCAAAGGCCAGCTTAGGAGGACCCTAATTAAGTTAATAACCATGTACCTACCTATGTAGTTTACGTTTAAAAAATTTGGCTCTCAAAAGAAATTTCAATCGTTGTGCTGTTGATCTTTGGCTCTGTTGACTAATGGGTTTGCCGACCACTGACCTAGACATTTCTTCAAGGCCTGGCCTGGAAATTTCTTGCAAGTCACCTTTACGGATTCTCCAAAAATCCTGGAGTGGGGGGGGGGGGGGCTTGCGTTCCCTCCACTTGGCGCGATGCAAATGTTCCCACGGTTTGGGTAGCTCTGGGCTGCAACATGGTTGCAGGTTCTGTTCTTACACTGTGTGCTCTAGCCTCTAGCCCGGATGTTTCTGGTAAAGGGCCCAGGGGCGGGGGCAGGGGGGACTTCAGAGTCCTCTGTAGGGAGGGATGGGAGCGAGAGGGGATGGGTGGCCAGGGAGCCGATGTCCTGGGAGATAATAAAAAAGAAACACACGTGTGGCGAGGCGGTTCCGCGAAGCACCCACGGCTGCAGGATTTCTTTTTCCTGGGGAATCTTGCCAGTGGGGAGGTCCTCTTATAAAGCTCAGAGAAGACACCTCACCGGGCCACCTCTCGGCTTACCTGTTCCGCCACCCCTCGGTCCACAGCAAGCAGTGGGTCACCCCGTTAGGATGGCTCCTCCCTGCCCCGTCCCCCCCCCCCCCCCCCCGTCAGGTGAGCCGAACACTCTTCGGGACCCCATGAGTGGCGACATGGTCTGGTAGCCGACTGTATGGAAGCAGCCGATCCCTAAATAGCAAAGGGAGACAGCCTCCCGCTGTCAGAGATGGGGGGCTTTGGGGGTCAGTGTTGGGGGAGTCTCTTTGGCTCCCCCTCTGTTTTCCAAATTCTCAGGGTTGGTTAACAACAAAGGGAGGAAGCCCGCTAGAATTCGTGCTACCTGGACTGATGGGCGTAGCTTTGAAAGTTGATTCAATGGACTTAGCGGGCACCCGGCCGGTGTGGCTCAGTGGTTGAGCATAGACCTATGAACCAGGAAGTCCCGGTTCGATTCCCGGTCAGGGCACATGCCCAGGTTGTGGGCTCAATCCCAGTGTGTGGGGCGTGCAGGAGAGCAATCGATCAGTGATTCTCTCTCATCATTGATGTTTCTCTCTCTCCCTCTCCCTTCCTCTGTGAAATCAATACAAATATATTTTAAAAAATGGACTCGATGGTTATATTTTAGGGTTGTTTCTGGGTGGAACTGGAAATGTGAAGAATAATAGGTCCTTGTTTTCTAGAAACAGCGGATGGACTTACCTTTGATTGGGCCGTGTGGATGTACAAATTCATCCTGCTTTTCCTGGTGTGTGTGTGTGTGTCTATTTGTGCACAAAGACATACAGGGCTATAAATAAAAACCACGAGTGGATGCCTTCGACCGACCACAGGGCTGCTCTTCCTGTTTTGTGTCGTCAATGAGGCAGGCAGATCCCCTTAGGACAGTGGTCGGCAAACTGCGGCTCGAGAGCCACATGCAGCTCTTTGGCCCCTTGAGTTTTCAGCAAAGGCCAGCTTAGGAGGACCCTAATTAAGTTAATAACAATGTACCTATCTATGTAGTTTACGTTTAAAAAATTTGGCTCTCAAAAGAAATTTCAATCGTTGTGCTGTTGACATTTGGCTCTGTTGACTAAGGAGTTTGCCGACCACTGCCCTAGAGGGGACGCCTGCCCCCCAGGAGAGGATGTGAACGGCCTGCTGCCCGGCTCCGCCCTCGCTGCCGCCTCTCCGCCGGGCGGCTTGCTTACCCTCGGCCGCCCCGGAGCCCGGCTCTCCCTAACCTTGGCTGCTTTTTTTTGCTTCTTGGTTTTTACTGCTCTCTCCTCCGGCTCCTTGGACCTTCTGGACCATCGACGTGCAGCAATCCGTGCGCACTGTCCCAAGTTCCTTTGGCTCCAGCGCTGTGGCCTGCTCGCCTGGGGTTAGTCGATGAAACGACTGTGTTTTTATTTATTTATTTTTAACTTTAACTTAAAAACACACACACACAAGTTTTTATTGATTTCAGAGAGAGGAGGGGAGAGGCAGAGAGGAATAGAAACATCAGTGATGAGAGAGAATCACTGATCGGCTGCCTCCTGCACGCCTCCTACCGGGGATCGAGCCCGCAACCTGGGCATGTTGCCCTGACAGGGAATTGAACCGAGACCTCCCGGCTCATGGGTCAACGCTCAACCACTGAGCCACGCCGGCCGGGCGGCATAGAGTTTTTAATGCCAGTGCCTTGTGAACCCAGAATCTTCCTGATTCCGCATGTATTAAGCACCTGCTGTGTTCCTGGCCGGCACTCGGTGTCTTGTCTGGGGGTGCGGGTCGGGGTGGGGGGCCCCCCAGATTCCTCATTTCCAGGGTTCGCCGCCCGGAAAGCCTTGAGGTGCGGTCTCCTACGTCTCTCCTTGGACGAGCTCCCTCTCCCAGGTTTTCAGAATGTGGCCAGGCCTGTCCGTACTGTTCTCAGAGGCCGCGCACCGTGGCGCGGTTTAGGCACCGGCTGATGGCAGGGCTGCCGGGACGTGGCATCATTTCACGGTCCCCTAAGTTCGTGTCGCCTGAGAACCTCGGGCGAGATGGGGTTTTTGAGAGGCTGAAGGCTCCGGAGTACTATTTCGAGAGAACTGAAAATAGCCAGGCAGACGAGCGAGCTGAGTGCTCCTTCCGATCATTCACGTGGAGATCGTGGGGAGGGTGTTCGTTGTCTGTGTTCTGCCATCTCCGTGGTTACAGGTGAGGAAGAGGCCCGGCCGCCTGCCCTGTGTCACGGGGCTCTGTGTGGGAACAGATGGCGTAAGACCAGAACCTTTTAACACGCGTTTCCCGGCAGTGTGAATGGACCTCCCCGCCCGTGTCCATCCCTCGCTGTGGAGAACAAAGCGTGTGCTTGCCGGCATGTCAGCTGCACTGATCCGTCGCGTGGGTTTTTCTAAAAGGCTTCCCTCGCGGCGTCCTCCGTGGGGTCATCGCGTGGTCATGGGCTGCTCCCCGGTGCTGGGCCCCCTGTTAGGGTTCTGATGAGAAAGGGGAGAATGGAGTGAACCCCTTTTCACGTCCCGCGTGGTTCAGGGTTCAGGTTCAGGTTCAGGGTTCGGGCTCTGGAGGAGGCCGCACACAAATGAAAGAGACTAGAAAATACTAATTTGGAAATATTGGGGGCCAGGGGGGAAGCCCAAGTCAAGGGGAAGGACTCCGCTTTGCTCCGGCCTAGCGATCCCTTTTATTAAGACTACTAGAGGCCCGGTGCACAAATTTGTGCACAGGTAGGGTCTGGCCACCTGCCCCATGGGGGCCAATCAGGGCTGGGCCAGTGTGTGGGGGGGCCATGGGAGGTTGGCCAGTTGGCCCACCCCCGATCAGGTTTGGGGGGACCAATAGGGGCGGGGCCAGATGGGGGGAGGGGGCCTGCTCGTCCCCAACTGCCCCCCCCTGCCGGCCTGATCACTCTCAACTGCCCTCCTCTCCTGACCTGATCACCCCTAACTGCTTCTGCCTCAGCCCACCACCATGGCTTTGTCCAGAAGGACGTCCGGAAGGTTTCCCAGAAGGTCTCCCAGTCTAATTAGCATATTACCCTTTTATTAGTATAGATGGGATCCACCCATAGCCCTTAGGCAGGCAATTCTAATAATAGCCAATCAGCCAGGATTTACATAAAACTAAAAGGTGGAGGTTGCTTCAGCTCCCCTTGTCTCAGCTAGACAGTGGGTGCTTGGCTCTGACCTTTCAGAGCCTTCAAGGTTGACCAGCCTTCCGGGTTCCCTGTCCACACCTCTCTGCCAGTGAGGACAGTAGGCGGCTTCCAACAGGAGAACAACATTTCAGACCTTTGGTGCATGTTGGACACACTTTTGGGGGGAGAAGGAGGATTCTGTGAAATCAGACCACGGTGGTTATCCTGATCCGAGGCTGGCTGGCTCCGACTTCATTTCTAACCCTGCCTCCTCCCTCCCTCCACCTCCATCTCCACTACAAAACGCAGTTGAGTTGACTCTTGACAGCTTCGCGTCCCTTTGGGGCGGTGTCTGTGTGTGCTGGGCGCCCACAGGTATGGCCTCGAGGTCCAGGGCACACACAGCGTTTCTGTGTCTCTGTCGCTCCTCTGTCGAAGGGGACTGTCAGGAAGCGTGGGCACCAGGCTTGGTGACGTCAGGGAGCAGGAGGTGTGTGGACGGGGCTTTGGGCACACGCGTGGTCCAGCGGTTCCTGCTCTCTGAGGAACCCAGACATTCGCGCTTTATTTGGCAAATGGTGCCTTCGCCCAGCGCCGAACCGGGGCCAGCCACAGGCATTGGCCAAACCACCAGCCCGTCCCGTGCTAGGGAAGACCCCCGTGGTGAGTCACCGAGAGGCAGTCCTCGAAGACACACATTTGCCCTGGGCAGCGTGCTCAGTGGTTAGAGCGTCAGCCTGTGCCCCCAGAGGGTCTTGGGTTCGATTCCTGGTCAAGGGCATGTAACTAACTGGGTTGCAGGTTCGATCTCCATCCCCGGTCGGTCGGATGAATGTGGGAGGCAACCAATTGATGCATCTCTCTCACATCGATGTTTCTCTCTCTCTCTCTCTCTCTCTCTCTCTCTCTTTCTCTCTCTCTCTCTCTCCCTCCCTCTCTCTCTCCCCTCCTCTTCCTTTCTCTCCTCCCCTTCTACTCTCTAAAAATCAATGGGAAAAATATCCTCAATCCTTGGGAGAGGATTCAAATAAAGATGCACTTTTCTGGGCAGGGAAAGTGGCTGCATCCTGAGGATAAAGCGGTGGGGCCGAGGTTCATGGGAGGGATGCTTTCACGGGAGATTTCTTGGCTGGAGTAGCAGGGCCTGCTGCTCGTGGGAGGGCTGCTGTGGTCCTGGGGCAGGAGGGACGAAGGGCTCTCCCGGGTAACGCGGGGATTGCGGGACGGAGCCCGGGGGAGACCTGCCTCTGCCTCCCGGGGCCCCTGCCCCCCCCCATCGGTGACGTGAGGGAGGTCGCCCAGATGTCCCCGTGGTTCCTTGCAGGAGTTTCTGGCTCTGGCCCTGCGTGTCTGCCCGTGCTGGCCAGCTCAGCTCTTGGGCGTACCCCCTCGGCCCTGGAGCCGGGTCTCAGGTACCCACCCCTGGGGCCCGTTCCGAGAGAGTGTTTAATACATAACCCTGCCCGCTCTCGCAAACCTTCCCCGGTAACACTTACTTCATTGCACCGTTAAAAACGAGAGAGCGAGGGAAGGCCGCCTAGCGCACTCACGGTAATCGGGGCTGACAGATGCCACTCAGGATTTTATTATCTAAAGCCACAATGATTTTCCAAATAACCTAAAAATACACGTGTAACCCAGCTTCAAAACAGTGTCCCGTAACAGAGGCCAGGGAAGCCGGCAGGGAATGAAGTCAGACCCTTGGCCCCATCTGCGCCGGTTCGACGGCTTTGAACGCGTTTACGTCCTGCGAGAAAGCCAGGCGCGGGGCGCCGGCTCAGGTTGCTGCCTGCGGCTGCCAAGCTCTCGGGGAGCGGGCGGGATCGTGGGTGTCTCCCCGTGGTGCCTCAGTCAGCGGGACACCTCCTTGGTCCCTGGAAGGAGCTTTGTCCTGATTCCAGGAGAGCGTGGGCGGACACCCGTGGGAAAACGAAGCGCCTTCAGCAGGGGTCCTCAAACTTTTTAAACAGGGGGCCAGTTCACGGTCCCTCACACCGTTGGAGGGCCGGACTATAGTTTAAAAAAAAAAACTATGAACAAATTCCTATGCACACTGCACATATCTTATTTTGAAGTAAAAAACCAAAACGGCCAAAACCACCCGCACGTGGCCCGCGGGCCGTAGTTTGAGGACGCCTGGCCTTCAGGCTCCACGTTCGCTCTGTTCAGAAGGTGGCGTTGAGGATCTGGGCGGGTGCGGGCAGAGGCGGGTATGAGAGGAAACCAGGAGGTATGAGTGCCTGCTCTGATGGAGGCAGTGGGCTTCAACGAGCCCTCGCATCACCGCGCCCCCCGCCCCTTATTCACGGGGGATACACCCAAGACCCCCCGCGGATGTCGGAAGCCGCGGATAGTACTGGAAAAGGTGGGGTGCAGGTGACCAGGGCAACATGCCCCTCATCCCTATACTTGGGGGCAGACAGTTCCCCAGTTCCTAGTGTGTAGACCGTGTTTGTTCTCTCTCTCTCTCTCTCTCTCTCTCACACACACACACACACACACACACACACCTATGCTAACGTTGAATTTGTAGCTCAGACACAGTAAGAGATCAGCAACAGTAAATAATACCGAAGTGGAGCAGTTGCAACCATGTGCCGCAGTCAAAGTTAGGTGAGTGGCTTTGGGGCCGTGACTGAGTGAAACGGGGTGACCTGGACACCAGCGCGGTGACCCGAGACCGTCTCTCTGAGCACCGAGGCGGCCACTGCGCGGCGAAGCGGCTGCAGCCTGGGGACCCGGACAGAGGGATGGTTCCGGTCCCAGCGGGATGCAGGGGGATGGCGTGGAACGTCATCACGCCACTCAGCTGGGCGTGCAGTTGAGAACGCACGAGTGGTTTATGTCTGTAATTTTCTGTTTCATGTTTTGGGGCCGCGGTTGACCACGGGTAATGGAAACCACGTAAAGTGGAACCGTTGGATTGGGGGTGCGGGGGGATGACACTAGCGTATTTATTTATTTATTTATTTATTTATTCCTCGTCATTATTTGTTTTGATATGAAGATTCACGTCAACTCCGTTAAGACATGAGCGATGAGTGATGCATGCGCTCCACAGCCGTGTGAGAAGCGGCGCCCGTTTTACACACGAGGCGGTGAAGGCCCTGAGAGCTTGGTAGGAGACGGCGGGACGGGGGTCTGAGTGTGGGAGGGTCGGTGGGGTCTGGGTGCTGGCGTGGACGTCATTGCTGGCTAACTCTCCTGAGGCCGCAGCCGCGGGGAGGGGGAGGGTGGGGGGTTGGGGGCGGGGGACCGGCTCGCTGTCTTTCTAAGACCAGGAACTGGGGAACTGTCTGCCCCCAAGTACAGGGACGAGGGGCATGTTGCCCTGGTCACCTGCACCCCACCTTTTCCAAGGAGCTGTGTCCCCAGGCGGCAGCCCTGGCCTCACGCCCCTCTGGACGCGCCCTCTGCAGATGGGTCTCCAGGAAGCGTCTCCGGTGGCTTCTGAGCGGGGGCGGGGGGGGGGGGGCCGGGGGGGAGGTGCACGGGCGGCAGGCTGGGCTGCCGGCATCTGCGGGGCTGGTGTTTGGTTTTCTCTGACTGGATCTTTGTTCCTGTGTAACCCTTCGCAGCCGAGGCTCCCGCGCCCGGGCCGGATCGGTGCCGCATGGGGCGCTAGCCTGGTTAAGTCAACACCGTTGGAATATTACCTGTCTGTTAACCTGTCAGAATTGCTTTACGGCCCCCTTTTATCTCCCCCCCACGGAATTTCCCCTGGAGCTCTCCGCCAGCTCTCCGGTTCCTTTCCTGGCCGGCCGCCTCCATCCTGCAGGGCTCCCCCGCCCCCCCCCCCCCCCCCCCCCCGTCATTAAATATTGTCAGAGTTCCGCCACTTAGGGCTCCCTGTTTGCCCAGCGCAGATCAATGGTTGTTGACTCTGTGATGCAGACCAAGGACACTGGGCTCCCGGCCCCAAGAAGTAGCCGCGATGCCTGCCAGGTGGGCCCAGGGGGGTGAGGGGGGGCAAGGGGGCTGGAGCTGCTGGAGTCGGAGGGGGGTTATCGGAGTGGGGGGTGCTGGGGGGGTGGCCTCCCTCCCTTCCCGTCCCTCAGGTTGCTTCCTAACAAGCCAGCACCCTGGCTGCCTGGGTTGCCTTGCACGCCTTCTTCCACCCTCTCTTTAAATATATATTTTTCTTGATTTCAGAGAGGAAGGGAGAGGGGGAGAGAGAGAGAGAGAGAAACATCAATGATGAGAGAGAACCATTGATCGGCTGCCTCCTGCACGCCCCACACTGGGGATCGAGCCAGCAACCCAGGCATGTGCCCTGACCGGGAATCGAACCTCAACCTCCTGGTTCATAGGTCAACGCTCAACCACTGAGTCACACTGGCCGGGCCACGCTGCCGTCTCTTTAAATACCGAGTTTATAAATGCGAGGGTCTTAGGGGAGCATCCAGCTCTCAGCCTCAGAGAGGGTCAGGCCTGGCTCTGGTTTGGTCTCATGCTTGATCGCATGAGGTCAAGGATTCTTTGGAGATTGATAACCCCCCCCCCCCCAATTATGGTAAAATACACGTAACACAAAATGGACCATCGTAACCACTTTAGAGTGGCATGGAGTGCATTCGCCATACGTGCGGCCTTGATTGCTCTCGGTTCCAGAGCTTTTTGGTCAGCCCCAAAGGAAGCCCAGGCCAGGAGGTGTTCGTTCTGCATGTCTCCCCCCCCCCCCCCCCCGGCTCCCCCTGGCGACCAGGAATCGACTGTCTGTCTCTACGGATCTGCCTGTTCGGGACCTTTCGTGGGAACAGTCACACGCTCTGGCTGCTTCCGCTCACATCCGGCAGGCTCATGTCTGTCTGCTGCTCAGGGTGGGGGACGGTTGTGGGGACCCCTGGGGTAGCCGTCCCTTGTGCTGGCAGGGTTGAGCCCCTGCCCTCTCCACCCGGTGACCCACCACCTGGAGACATGGCAGCGCTCCTTGTCCGCCAGGCTGGGCAGAGAGGAGTGGACGCCGGGGTCTGGTGTGGCTGAGGCCTGGGGAAGGCTGTGTGTGTGTGTGTGTGTGTGTGTGTGTGTGTGTGTGTGAAGGGACCCCACCTGAGCGCCCGCCACCCCGTGGTCTGTCCTCCCGTCCTCTGGGTCAGAGACCTGACAAGTCCAGGGACCGGTTCCCCTCTGGACAGTCAGCTCGGCACATTGTACAGAAGAGCAGTCACTCTTGTCAGTCAGTGTTAGCAACGTCCGGGGTGCGCGCGTGGGAGTCCGCGGGCATTTGCGTCTTCTCTCTGCCATCACTTACCTGCCTGGCCTCAGTTTTTCCACCTGTAAAATGGGGATGGCAAGGCCCCTCCTGCAGGGCTGTGATGCTTGTGTGAGGACCGGATGCCGTGGTCACCGTAAGTCACTGTTGGTGGTGCCTGGCATCGAGGATGGCTATTGTTCATACATCTGTGGCCTGACCCGGGTTTTATTGAAAAAGCTCCACGGAGTTTATTGAACACCTACTATGTGAGTGCACGAAGCAGGCCGCGGGGGGCGTGCCGGTGGGCACCTGGTGCCAGCTCTGCTGGGGGCGGTTGTGCAACCTCCTTGTTCCGTCCTGAGTGACCCACGAGCCCCGGCCTGTGTGAGTCCTGGAGGAACTCGGGGTGGGCCGCTCCCCGCACAGCACCCGGGTCCCGCTCCGGCCGGCACTCTGAGGCCTTTCGGGAGAGCTGGGCAGAACCGGGTCCGGCGCCTCCAGGGGCAGGCTCCCGCACCTGCTTGGGCCTTGGCAATGAACCCACTTTTGCTTTCTGGAGGGAGCTTTTAAAGAAACAAACAAACAAACAAACAAAAACCAAAATCATTATCACGCTCCCGTCGAAGAAAAAGATGCGAATTTCCTTCTTCTTTGCTCCCTGATACTGTGTGTGTGTCTTTTTCTTAGGAAGGACGGCCCTGTGAACTTCCCCCGAAGTCAGGTCTATTGCGGTCTATGACACAGTAAAACGCATCCTTTTTTCGAGTTCCGTGGATTTTGATTTTTTCTTTTTAATCTTCACCCGAGGATATTTTTTCCATTGATTTTTAGAGAGCCTGATAGCGAGGGAGGAGGGGGAGAGAGAGAGAAACATTGATGTGAGAGAGACACATCAATTGGTTGCCTCCTGCACGTGCCCCGGCAGTGGCTGGGGATCGAACCTGCAAGTGAGGTACCTGCCCTTGACCGGGAATCAAGACCCTTCAGTCTGAGGGCCGACACTCTATCCACTGAGCCACACCGGCCAGGGCGAGGGCTGGCTTTTGATTTGCAATGCGAGGCTTCCTTGCGGAAATACCCCGAGAATCTGGTTGGAGCACGGTTGACCCTGAGAGTCCATGCAGACTCGAGCACCCCGGAGCACAGCCTTCCGCCTGCAGCCTGGGGATCAGATGGTTTCAGACACAATTAGAAAGTGGGCCCAGGGAGACTAAGTAAACAAGCCAAGGGTTTTGTCTGTCTGTCTTCTGTTGGGGGCGTGGAGTAACCATTGCCCGGGCGTTTGGAGGAAGATACTCAGCGGAGGAGAGCTGAGATGAGTAAATCCTGTGCCGGCCCAGAGGGTCTGGGCAGACTTGTCCTGACTCCTGAGGCCGACCCTGGCTGTGAGCGCCTACCTGGGAGGCCCCTACACCGCCCCCCCCACCCAGGTGGCCTCGGAGAGGGAGGGCGGACATGTGACTGACTCTCCCTTGGGCGAGCTGCCTGGCCTCAGCCCCTCGCGGGGTGACCTCATCTGGCCTTCGAGAGACTGGGCCTCGTTTTCTCCTTCGGCCGGTGAAGGCGATTCTCGGGGCCCTGGGCTCTGGACCGAGACGGTGCCTTCTTCCCCGGGCGCCCGAGCCCCTCCACCCTGCGGCGCAGGCTGCCCGGCAGAGAAACCCCCGGGGACTTCCAGGTCACTGGCTCGGCGATAACGTTCCGATGGATCCCGTGTCCCGTTGCTTGGAAACGGGTGGCAAATAGGCCGGTGACGGCCTCCGTGGGGCTCCTGAATTTGCTGGGGCCACTGGACTTGGGCTGCACTTCCTTCCCTCACGGTGCGGGGAGCGGTTCCCTCCTGGGCCCCGGCCCCTCCGGAGGAGACCACAGCAGCGCTCTGTCTGTGCTCAGATCGGCCGCCTTCGGCGAGAAGGGAAAAGAGGCAGAAACACCCTCTGCCTTCCCATCAGCCCCTGGATTCCCTCTGGGGTCAGGCGGGCTGTGGTGTCGCCTTTAGGCCCTCAAGGCTGCAGCCGGCCCTGAATGCCCACCGTGGGGATGGGGCCGCCTGTGCGGGCCCAGCAGAAGGGAGGGGGCTGGAGGAGGCCCGGGAGGAGAGGACCGCTTTGTCTCCGGCTCCGGGCACCGGGCCACATCCTGGCTGAGCGATAGCGCGTCCAGCTCCTTCGGGGCCAGGGCTGAGTCACCACGAATCCCCCGCAGTGTTGGCAGTGGCTGCTTAAAGGGACCCAGGACCGAAATAACGCCAGTGGTGAGAGGTTTTTGCTGGAATCAGTTCGATGAGGAAATGCAAAGGGTCAGAATCCCCCGGGGTCTTCTGAGACTCAGGGGAAGCCCAGGCGTGTCTGCTGGGGCCGCGATGGGTGTGGGTCGCTGCGGCTTGGCTGAGCAAGCCTCGAGGGCTGGGTCTGGGGGCTCACGCGTGATCCCTTTATTCTGAGGGGCCCTCCGCAGGAAACCAAGGAGCATTTATTGGTCAAACACAAAGATGCGAGTTTCCGTCTTTTTTGCTCCCTAATAGTACGTGTGTGTGTGTGTGTGTGTGTGTGTGTGTGTGTGTGTTTTTCCCTTCGGAAGAATGGCCCTGTGACTTTCATGTGGCAGAGCCCTTAACTGCATTCTCACTTTTAAGCCTCCCAACAGCCGCCTGGAGGTTGGCCCATTTGACAGATGAGGAAAGTGAGGCCTGGAAGTAGGAAGTAAACTGGCCCAAAGTCAAGAGCAGATCAACAGTTTCTTCCCCAGGTCCCGTCTCTGTCCTGCTAGGCCAAGTTCATTTGTTAGCCAGGCTCCTGCCATGGGGTTCCCAGCCCTCTGACCCGAGGGCTCATCTCAGTTTGCAGCCATCGATTTATCGCCGTGTCTGTCTGTCTAATGTTGGTCCCCTCCCCTGGCCCGGGAGGTGGCTGGTCTCGGTCCACATTGTATCTGCAACACCTGGCACAGAGCGGGCTCTGTCATTGTTGGACAACAATGAATGAATGACCCCCAAACTCCTGCAATCAGCCTTCCTGCCATCTGGTAGACCCCGGCTTCGGTCCAGGCTGGGCACATGGTGGCATAAGGCCCTTTGAACATGGGTGGCCACATCCAGCTCTCTCTGTTGAGAAATTGGCACGGGCGCTGAGCAGTGCGCTTCATAGCTCCCCACCAGCTCTGCCATCTGTCCTGGAGGCTTGGGTGGCCAGGCCAGGGATGTCACGGCTTCTCCTTGCCCTCCTCTCGCTGTCCGCCTCCTGGTAGGCACAGTAGGGGGCTGGTGAGAGGGACCCAGGAGTTAAATCACTCCTCTGGTCCTCTGTGGGGTAAGGGGGGGGGGCAGGGAGGAACTGTGACCCAGCCTTCGGGTTGGTTGGTGCCCACCCACTTCCGCTGGTCTCCCTGCTCCTGTCTGCCTGGCTGTTCAGGGGGCGCTGGGCACGTATGCCACTTCATGGGCCCTGACTGCCCCTATATTTCTCTCCCCGGTACCCCACATCCCAAACCTGCCCCCTGCTCTCTCTTCTCTAGGGCATGGGAATGCAGTGGCCGCCCCCGGTCCCTGCAGCAGGGACACCTCGGGGGTGCGGGGAGGGGTGGGGGGGATTTCTGGAAGCCAGTGTTCATCCCCGAGGAGTTTTGTGGTCCCCGCTAGGAAGGTACAAAAGAAGGGGCTGGAACAGCCATGCCAAGTTCTGAGGGGCTGGCACACGCGAGGGTTCTTAGGGGCCTTCGCCTGAAATGAAAGCACGTGACCGTTGGAGGCGCTGCAGGAGGCAGCAGGCGTGTATGGTCTTTAAAGGCGCAGGCTCCCGCCGCCCTTGGGTGACACCTCCTGGGCCCTCGGACCTGGAGGCAGGAGAGGAAGGGGACCCTGAGGTCCTCCCGGCAGGTGCGCCAAGCCACCTCGGGGCTTCCGCCTCCACCTGCCTTGGTTGGGAGCATAAGCCCTCAGAGAGGGAGTCACGCAGCTCTGTTTACCTGTGACACAGCACTGGGGGGGCGGGGGTGGAGGGTGGGGGTGGTGGTGGTGGCTTCCGGACCCAGACTGCCCGAGGTGAGAGTCCTGGCTGGAGCCTTGTCACGGGCCTGGAGGGACTGGGAGGGGGATCTCTGCTTCCCCGCCCCTCCTTCCCCCCGCCCGCCCCTCCCCCCCTGCCCCCAGGTGTCCTCTGAGTCACCTCTGAGAGGCTTGTCTTGATGCTGGGTTCTGCGTGGCACAGCAGCACCGCGGCCTTCCTAAACGTCAGGTGTCCTTCGCTGCGAGCTCTGTTGTGATCCCAGCAGCACGTGTCATGGATGGTGCAGAGGTCTGCCCTGGGCCCGCCCACGTGGCCATTCACCGTGAAAGCCAACGGCACAGCCCCCACCGAGGGGGATGGCGTGCAGCCCGGGGCTCGGGGACTGTGGGCACGCTTGGCGAATTCCACGTCACCACCCAGGACACACACCACACACACACACACACACACACCACACACCACACACACACACTCACACACACAGCACACACACACACAGCACACACAGCACACACACACACCACACACACACTCACACACACGCACACCACACACAGCACACACACACACCACACATACACACACCACACACACCACACAGCACACACACAGCACACACACACACACACCACACACCACACACACACCACACACAGCACACACCACACACAGCACACACCACACACACCACACACACACACACACAGCACACACCACACACAGCACACACACACACACACACACACACCACACATACACACCACACACAGCACACACCACACACACCACACACACACACACACACAGCACACACCACACACAGCACACACCACACACAGCACACACACACACACACCCACACACCACACACAGCACACACCACACACAGCACACACAGCACACACCACACACAGCACACACCACACACAGCACACACACACACACACAGCACACACCACACACACCACACACCACACACACCACACACACACACACAGCACACACCACACACACCACACACACACACACACACACACACCACACACAGCACACACAGCACACACACACACACACACCACACATACACACCACACACAGCACACACCACACACACCACACACACACAGCACACACCACACACACCACACACAGCACACACCACACACAGCACACACACACACACACACACACACACACACACACACACACACCACACACACACACCACACACAGCACACACCACACACACCACACACACACACCACACACGCACACCACACACACAGAGTCCCGAGGTCTGGTCTTGTCATGATTTGGGTTTTATTTATTTTTTTAAATACATTTTTGTGGATTTCAGAGAGGAAGGGAGAGGGAGAGAGAAAGAGAGAGAGAGAAACATCAATGACGAGAGAAGCATTGACCAGCTGCCTCCTGCCCGCCCCCCACAGCCCAGGCACGGGCCCTGGCTGGGAATGGAACCGGGACCTGCTGGTTCTAGGTCCACACTTGGCTCGGGTTCTGACGTGAGGTTGACAGCTGGAATCTCCTGCATGTCCAAGGCTCCCAACAGGCCTCCCGGGAGCAGGAATGCACTGGCCTCCCCCCGGCCCCCGGAGACACCCCGGGACGACGGTGCTTCCGTGTCTGAGGCTGGGCCTCCCGTGCAGGAGCTGCTGCTCTGGATCCGTAGACAAAGCTCCCAGCTTCCCGGGGGACGTGGTCCCTTTGCTCCGAAGCCTGTTTCCTCCCTCCCCATGGGCTTCGACACGTGGTCCTTCGGCCGCGGCCCCTCCCCCCGATGGCCAGAGCACCGGGTAGGAGGGGGACGTGACTGTCCGCTGGGCAGACCCTGCGTCTCTGTAACCGCGTGGATTTTCCTCTTCCCTGGGTTTCCGGGATCCTCTGCGGTTTCCGGGCAGAATTCAGACGTGAAGTGGATTCCACCGGCCACTCAAGCCCACCCCAGCGGCCCGGGAGGCAGCAGGCCTGGGATCCCGGGCCTTCGAGACACGTGAGATGTGGTCCCTCCTGACCCGAAGGCGTGGCCTCGCCCAGAGCGACAGGATGGCAAACTCAGGGTGAAGAGCGCCCCTGGGGTGCAGCCCGTCTCCTCCAGAAGAGTCTCCGCTTCCCGCTGCTTTTCGGCCGCGGCCTGGAGAGCAGAGACTCTTAGTTTAAAGCGGCGCTCCCCCTCCGAGAGGTGGTGGGTGGTGTGTAGGGACTCAAGCTGAGCTTGGCACCAGAGAGGAGAGCCTTCCCTCCGACCAGTAGCTTGTTTTTCCTTTTCCTTTCTTTCCCTTATTTTTCTTTTTTGCAAGCCAGGATGGCCCGTCAGAATCCCCCAGCCTGGGGCTGAGTCTCCGCGTCTCTCAACTGGCCCCCCGACCTTTCTCCCCTCAGGCATCTCAGATGGATGGCATTTTCACAGGCTGAGCGCGGGGGCCAGATGTTTGGTTGTTGAAGAACAGACCGTGGGCACCGTGAGCACGCTGGGCAGGTGCCCAGGTCAAGGGCGATGTGAGGCATTGCCAGATGGGCCAGCAGCCTTGTCCTCTCTGCCCCTGACCCCCATGACTTTCACCATAAAAATAGAAGGCATCTCACTTTGCTGACTAGCGAAGCCTTTTCTGCTTCCTGCCGCATAGTCTTCTCAGGAAACTCGGTGGGGGTTGCCCCTGTACCCCCAAAGTAATTCCATGATCAAAATGCCGAAGACCCGAGCTGTTGTTATTGTTCTGAGACTCTGGTCTGTCTGCCCACGCGACTTGGTGGATCCTTCGTGGTTTAAGGCCGCCCTTCTGGGTACGCCAGGCAGGCCAGGTGGGCTGTGACTAAGAGCATGACCTTGGACTTGGAGAGTCCTGGGCTTGAATACATGGCTTACCCACCGTGTGTGTGGCCTTGGCAGTCACTGACTAGAATCTGGACAATGGGTTTCACGACCCCGAGCTGCCCCGGGCCCTTTGCAAAAGCGCATTGAAGCAATGCAGCCTTATAACCGGTCTGCGTTCCCTTGAGCACAACTTTTCTGAAAACGTTTACGCTCCGCGCGACTTCTATTTATTTGTTAATTCGCTTAATAAGGTTTTATGGGCTGTTACTCAAACATGAAGTATTTGAGAAACCATGATTATACGATTCCCGTTCCCACTCCACCGTCCCGTGCCCTGGGCCCAAATAGTCTTGGCGGCCTGTGTTTGTCTATGCCGTGTCTAAATTAGGCCCTTTGAGGGGAAAAATCCTTCGTAGGAGTGACTTCTCTCCCCCCCCCTCCCCCCCCGGCCCACACTCTCTCATAAAGGGGCATTGACTTGCTATGTCCTCATCCTGCCTGACCTCCAAGTACTGGAGAAGTCTCCGTGGGTCCCACGGTCGCCCTCCCTGGTGGCGACTGATAAAAGATGGTCCCACACCTTCCCATGCCCAAGGAGGGTGGCCCCGGGGTGGTCAGCCGTGAGCCAGACGCTGGTGCGGTCCTGGGGCCGGGGGGGGGGGGGGCGGCTATGGGCATGGCCCTGGAGTGTCACCGCCTGCACTCTGACCCCTGCGGGGCCCCGGCTTCCCTCTCGGGAAAGGTCCCGAGAGCCTGTCCGAGCCTCCCCTCCTCCATTGTCACGTGCCGTCCGTCCGGGTGGGCGTCCTGGGGCTCCTGCCCCGTGGTTCCCGAACATTCGGCAAGAAGAGGCACCGGCCCCCGCCTCACCCTCCAGAACACCCAACGGGAAACATCCCGGACCGACAGCAGAGGCTCCGAGGCTTTGAACATACCATTAAGAAATGTTTATTTAATGTTGGATAAAAATACACCGCCTTACCTTTGGAAAAAAAAAAGAAAAAAAGGAATGAAATAACTCGAAGGGCTTCAAAGCATTTCCTCCCCCCCCCCCTTCCCCGGCCCCCTGCTTTCCAGGAGGAGAAATATTTTTTAAAGTCATTTGCATAGTAAAGAGCGGGGCCCACAAGCCCTGGGTGTGCAGCTCAGCAAGTCAGTCGAGCATTTTCAGAGCAGTGGTCTCGTGCACAGTTTGAAACTGAGACCCTTCCTCCACCCCATGATGTCTCTCTCTCTCCCCCCTCTTCCCCTCTCCTCCCCCCCAACCCCCGTTCAGTCCTGTGTGCTGAGAAACTTAATCCATTTGTTGCTGATTCATTTACACTTAACTCATCCAAATGCTATTCAGCGAGAGGCAGAGAGGTGCTGAATCCCCAGCAACAGGAAATTGCATCGTGTGCAGAGTCGCTGAAGGCAGGCCGGGCCTCTGTGACCCTGGTCTTCACCCAGACCCCAGAGTGGCTCTCTGCATCGTGTGGCTTGGAATCGGCTCCGAGCGCCTCCGAAGCCTGGCCTCCTCTCCCCTCTCCCCAGCCCCCCCGAGTCTGCACACCCTGGGTTTGTGTAAGCAGCTCTGAAAACTCCCCACCTCAGTGTTCTTTCTGCGTGCAGCTGTCTAGGATGGCCCCCTCCCAACCGCACCCCCCGATTTTAGTATGAACGTTTGATAAATAGACGCACAAGTGGAAGAATTTTACACTGATCGCCCGTATACCCAGGCGTCTCTGTCCCATTGTCTCGGATCTGTTCAGAGTAGGTTGCAGACATGAGGATACGTCTCTCCAAGTCCCACAGCTCGCATATCATCTCTAATAATAAAAGTGTAATATGGTAATTAGACCAGAGGTCCTTCCAGACGACCTTCTGGATGAAGCTGGGGCTGCGAGGGAAGCCCGGCTCCCGGGTGCCAGAGGGAAGCCTGTGCCGGCAGCGAGGGGGGTGGGGAGGCCTACTCTTGCACGAATTTCGTGCACCGGGCCTCTAGTTAGGTATAATACAGCTGCAGGGTTTTCTCATTGTGTTTTAAGGTGAAATGTGCACGGACAGTTCTGTGCATATCTGAAGGGTCCCGTGGGTGCAGATGCCCCCAGCCCCCAGCACGCTCCCCTGTGGCCTTTGCCAGCCCATCCTCACCCCCACCCCCCGTCTCTCGTGGCAACCACTCTGTGGGTTTTCTCTCTCCCTGGGTTAGTTTTGCCGCTTCGAGGGGGAACGTGGAGAAATGGAGCCGTGCAGTGCGCGTTTCATCGTTTAACGTTTTTCCGCTAAGCACGATGCTTCTGTGACGCAGCCACGTTACCGTGTGTATCAGAGGTTTGTGCCTCTTTTCCTGCCAACGCTGCTGCTTGGAATGACTTCCCCGCAGTTGGCTTCTCCGGTTCTCCTGGGGGTGGGTGCCTGCCCTGTGCCCCGGGTTTTGAATGTTTGAATGAAACATTCTGGACCAAAACTTCTTGTGGACGCTCGTTTTCATGTTCTCGGGGAAATGACTAGGGGTGGGATGGCTGGGGTGCGGAGTGGGGTATCTGTTTGGTTCTGTAAGAAATCGCCAGAGCCCTGGCCGGCGTGGCTCCGTTGGTTGAGCATCGTCCAATGCCCGGAAAAGTTTCTGGTTCAGTTCTCCCAGTCAGGGCACATGCGGAGTTGTGGGCATGGTCCCTGGTCAGGGGTGTGCGGGAGGCAGCCTGTCGATGTTTCACTCTCACATCGATGTTTCTCTCTCCCTCCCTCTCCCTCTCTCTCTCTAAAAATCAATAAACTATTAAAAAAGTAGCTGACTTCCAAGCACAAAGGGGTAGGCGCTGTGAGAGCCGCGGGGGGAGGGGCGGGAGGAAGTGCTCCATCATCCTGACCTCGCCTGACCTTGCCTGACCTTGCCTGACCTTGTCTGTGGCTTAAGCTGGAAGCCTCCATGTGCTCATCTGTGCAATGGGGAGATGGGGGAGCTGGCTGTGGGGATGAGAACCCCTGCTGAGAGGACCCCTGGCATGATGCTTGGTCTGATGTTTTGGACTCTCCTCTGTGACCACTCTACCACCAAATGGACACTCCATGTTAAATGGACATTAATATGTAAGGGTTTTTTAATTTTATTTTTAATTTGGAAAGGAAGCATAAACCCGACCATGGGTGTGGCGTTGGCTCTGCCCACAGCCCCGGATAACCTCGGACGGGCTCTGTTCAGACCAGCGTTTTTACATCACGTTGCAACAGATGCTTCATCAGGGTTTGATGATATTCTTGGACCTGGGACCCAGACCTCGTCCTGCCGAGCCACGGGCGATTGGGGCTCACCCGGCTGAGTCTGGTCTCTTCTCAGTAATGAGGGTTGTAAATAATCACCGAGAAATGCCTGCAGGGACCTGGCCCGGCTAAAGGATCCAGTCACAATCCTATTTCTTTTCTTTTTTAAAAAATATGTTTTTTATTGATTTCAGAGAAAGGAAGGGAGAAGGAGAGAGAGAGAGAGTTAGAAACTTCAGCGATGAGAGGGAATCATTGATGGGCTGCCTCCTGCCCGCCTCCCACTGGGGAGGGATCGAGCCCACGACCTGGGCATGTGCCCTGACTGGGAATTGAACCATGACCTCCTGGTTCATGGATTGATGCTCGACCACTGAGCCACACCGTCTGGGCCCCAATCCTATTTCAAAGAATACCAGTGAGGAGGGAGATGGTGAGGGGATGTGAACCGGCCAGGTCACCTGCCGTTGGCCCGTCCTCCCTCCAGGGTCGCCAGCCAGGGCTCTGCGGGTCAAGTCGCCGCTCACTGTTTCTTCACTCACCGCGCGCCCCACCGGGCCCCACTTCCCTCCGGGTCGGACATCCACAGCGCAGTTCTCACAGCTGGGACTGATGTCACCGGCCGAGCACTGTCTGGAGTCCCCTCCCGCCTCCCTCCCCACCGCCCTTTCGGTCCAAGATTGAGTAAGAGACATTGGCAAGAGCCAGGAACGGCAACTCCGTTGTTTCAACTTGCAGAGACCGTGGGGGAGAGATGGGTTCTGGTCTGCAAGTGATTCATGCGCCTCCCCTCCTCCCCCCCCCCCCCCCCCCGCTTAGAAAGTGCAAAGCTGAACCCCAAACCAGCAACCAACCACAAGCAAGTTGCCCCCTCGTCTGTACACACACGTGGGGCTCAGAGACACCTGGGGAAGCGGCGGCCCGGGGTGCGCTCCTGCCGATGTGCTGTGTTCCGTGGAGTCTGTGTCCCGTTGTAGGGTTTGCTGTTCGGAAGCCGGGGGCGCTGTGTTCAGGGTTCGGGGATGGGGCCACCTGGGAACAGCCAGGGGCATTGGACAGCCCCCCATGCCGCTCGCTCCCCCGCCCATCTTTTCCCCTCTGTCCCCCTCGATCCCTCCTCAGCGTGGCTCTAAGAACAGCGGTGACGCTCCCTGGATGTGGAGCTGCCGTCCAGGCCTGCGGAGTGGGTATCATGCCACCCCCCCCCACCCCCGGCTTCATTCCCATGCAGGGCAGGTAGGCTGCGGGCTCTCACAGCCGCCAGCTGGGCTCCGCCGAGGCCTGGGCACCAGTGGAAATTAAAAAAAAAAAAAGAGAGAGAGAGCAGGAGGGAGGGAGAGAGAGAGGGATTATTTTGCTTCGACGTGTTTGAAAGCGGGATCCGTGGCCAGTTGGGGTTTTTCTCCTCCCCCCTTATTGACACAGCCTGTTCGGAGACACACCGGGGCCTGTTTAGATTGGGTGTTTGCTCCGGAGGCCGGCCAAGTGTTTCAGCACCGCGCCTTGGCACAGCCACCGCGGCGGCACCAGGAGGCCCCGTCCGTCACAAGACCTCACGGGGCCGCCTCGCTCTCCGCGTAGCCTCCTTTCACCTCGGCTCCCGTCCTCGCCCTGCGAGCGAGGATCCCGGGCACCCTGGGCAGCCGGGGCGGCGAGGCTGCCGGCGGGCGCGGTGGACTTCACCTTGGGAAGGAGGGCTTTCTGAGGCCAGGGCGGGAGAGGGCTGGGCTGCAGGCCTGGGGTCGATGCCGCTCTGGAAGGGCCTGGGTTCCCCGAGGGCCTGGGACGAAACTTGCGGTGTGTGGACCAGATCCAGGCCTGGGGAGGTCAGCCGTGGCCGGAGCCCCTGGAAATCCGCATACGGGCCGTCCCCTGGGGGATGATGAGCTGGACCAAGGCTTGTCTGGGGAGGCGGGACCGAGCCGCGCCGGCCAGCGCTGTGCTCCAGGTCCCCGCCAGGCCACGGCAGAGGCAGCCCCCGCGTCGCTCAGAGCTGGCTAGCCATGCAGAGTCCCAGGCCTCGCCCAGACCTAGCCAGTCCGGTCCTGCATTGGAACTAGTGCCTGGTGTGTATGTGGGGGTGTCTGTGGGTACATTCCAGTTTGAGAAACGCTGCTCTGGGCCCGTGGTCCCCAAAGGGCGTCTCCTGACACCCTTATGCCTTGAGTTGCTCTGGGGCTCAGGATTCTGTGCTCAGTTTGGAGGACGGTGCAGCAGGCACCTCTCCTGGGGGGTCGACAGGCTTGTGTTTGCTGGGGGGGTGTCCCCCAGGAGCTCTGCAGGGGGGAGTGTGCGACTCGCTCTGACCCACCCAGTGTTTCCCAAACTCCACTCAGGTCATCTCCTCCCGCTCCTTCCCCTGGGAACACGGGGGTCACAGGTCATCCCCCGTGGCGCTCAGATCCTCGGACCGGTCTGATCCTGGGGAGTGCTTTAGTGCGCCTCCTGGCCCACTCTCGTCTGTGCGTGGCTTCTCTGTTCTGTGAAATCGCAGCCTTGGAGGTGATGCCGCCATCTTTAATAAGATAAATGAAATAGGGCATCCTCATAGCAAGATGTGCGGGGATTTCCTTTAGGGAATGCTTCTTAAACGGCTTTTCTGTGTTGGAGAGACGCCCTTCTTGTTCTAGATGGAGGTCTGCTCGCTCCAAGCGGAAGTGACTGTATGATGTTGCCCACACGGCAGCAGGCGTCCCCCCGAGAAGCGGTCCGCGTGGCGTGCGGGGCGCCCCTGGACGGAACTGCAGGACGGAGCAGGAGGAGAGGCAGAGCTCAGGGGCTAACGAGCATTTCCTGGGCCGAGCCGTTCGTCCTGCCGGGACGCTTCCTCCGAGCCCTCCAGGGCTGAGGGAGAATCACACAGCTCAGGGCCTAGTGTCTGGTCCGGGGCTCACGTTTATCGAGCGCTTCCTTGGGTTATTCAGGTACGAAATGGTGAGCGCGGCCGCCGGAGGCCACGTAGCCGCCCGGGAAGCAGGGCCACGGAGGTGTCGGGGGCGTGCGATCCGGAACCGGCTGCTTTTTCCTCTCGTCCCTCCGATGCCCTTTGCCCAGGTGGCTCGAGCACCTCTTTGTGCCCCCGTTGCCTTGTCTGGGGGCACCGGCCTCCACCTGCCTGCGGGGTGTGGCCAGGTGGCACAGCCGTGGTCAGCGCGCGCGGCTCCTTTTCCAAGGGCTCACGCGGGACTTGGCAAATTTGTCTTGGGGACCACGGGACAGCGGACAGGCACGGACAGAGTGTCCACCAGGCGCCCGGCCGAGCTAGCAGCTAGAAAGGGGGTGGTGAGGCCGGGACCAAATAGTGCAAACGTGGTCCCGTTCCTGCTTGTTGCCAGATTCACTCTTGGAATTGGTGAGTGAGTGTGTGTGTGCTTGCGTGCGTGCATGCGTACGTGTGTGTGTGTGTGTGTGTGTGTGTGTGTGTGTGTGAGAGAGAGAGAGAGAGAGTGAGAGAGAGAGAGAGAGAGAGAAAGAGAGGGAGAGGGAGGGAGAGAGAGAGGTTTTCTGGGTGGGGCAGTTGGGTAGAGAGAATGAAGGCAGAGGCAGGGAGATGGCAGCAACGCCTAACGTTTGTGGGAGAAATAGGAAAGAAGATCGAGGGACCCGCTTCCATAAACGCGGTGGCTCGGGTAGACAACGAAAGTGGGTGCTTGGAGACGGGGCCGATAGGAGAGCAGGTCCGATTGGCGGGAGTGGGACCGACTTCTTCCCCGGATCAGCTGTTTCTCAAGAAGCCGTGCCTCCTTCCCCAGGTGTGGCCGGTGGGAAGGAGAGGACAGAGGGCAGTTTTTTCTCCTGGGTGAGGCCCCGCGGCGAGGTGTGCGCGGTGGGAGGGCTTCCGGTTCCGTGTTGACTTCGGGGAGCCAGGAGGGCCGTGCAGGGGGAGGGAGCCCTCAGAGGAGGCATCTGGCGCGTGCCCAGGCTCCCCGGAGTTACTGGTCTCATCCCGGTCTGCCCTGTGCCGCCACAGAAAGCTCCTACTGTGCGTGTGACGTGCCGGGTCCGTGGAAACCCAGTGGTCCCGGGGGGTGGGAGGGAGCTGATGCTTCCCTGTTTTTCTTCAGGTTACTTGCCAACATTACAAATTGCAATCTCTCATAAAAAAAAAAATCCCGTTTCCCAGCTTTCCTTGAAAAGTCAGAAAATCTGGCAGCCGCGGGCTCCTCATTCCCATATGGCGAACATCAACACGCCGCGTAATGAATGTCCTCCCGAGACTGGACATTCGCTCTCAATTTAGTCGAATCCCCGCCGCGCCTGCCCTGATCCCCACCGCGCCTGGCCCGCTGGGCCTGACTTTAGTTACTGTCGGCCCCACGGGCGTTCAGGCTCGGGGTCCCAACCCAAATGCAAGCCGTCTCCCCTCGGATGGTCCCGCGTCAGGGACGGAGACGCGGCCGCGGGTTTCCAGGAATCCGAGTCTCTGCGGCGGGGTCAAGAGGCCGGGAGTTCAAAAGGCTGGTTCCAGCTGTGCCCTTGACCTTGCCGGTGGCCTGTCAGCAATCAGTGAACCCGGGCCAAGCAGGCAGGCAAATACCAGGGCTGCTTACTCCATCTGCCGTGGAATCGTTTCAGAAGAGGGGAAACGCCCCCATACACCGTGCTCCTTACTCTCCGCAGACTTCTCCAGCACCTTATATCTTTGGGGCAACCATTGTCTAGGGCAGTGATGGGCAACCTTTTGAGCTTGGTGTGTCAAACTTCGCCAAAAAACTGAGCATAACTCGGGTAGTGTGTCACTTTGAGGAAAAAACTAACTCCAAGACTCTAGTCGCAAATGTTTCATCCTCAGGAGCAGCAAATGTTTCATCCTCGGCATGCGGCCGCGTGTCATCAGAAATGGCTACGCGTGTCAGTGCTGACACGCGTGTCATAGGTTCGCCATCACTGGTCTAGGGGTTCAATTCCCAACCATTCTCGTGGATATGTCCGCTTTGGAAAACGGGCGGCCTCTACTAAAGTCGAACATCTATGTGTTTCACGAACATCACTGTCTACCCAACAAAAATGCGTTCCCATCTCACCAAAAGTTCTGTCCGAGAACGTTCATAGGCAGCAGCCCTTTTTGAAATAGCCCCAAATGAGGAAGCACCCAAATGCCTGTCCACCGTGGAATGCTTAAACAAACTGTGGTGTATTCAATGGAAGACTATGCAGCGGTGAAAAACGAACGAGCTACAGCTCTCTACAGCACTGTAGCTGAATCTTGCCCGTAACATGTTGAATGAAATATGAATAGATAGAGATAACACCTAGAGCAGGTATTACTACACACAAAGCTCAAAAGCAGGCAAAGCTCCTCTCTGGTGTCAAAGGTTAGGATAGTGGCTGTCCTTGGTGGAAGGGGATGGCAGCAAAGGCTTCTGGGAGTACTGGTAACGGTCCTGTTGCTTGATGAGAATACTGACTACAGAGATGGGTTTACTTTGAGAAAATGCCTGAGCTGTACTCTCGGGAGAGGTGCGTTTTCCTGTTCTATATCGTATTGCAAGAAAAAGTTAAAATTAATAAAGGCAACCCCCCCCCCCCAAAAAAAAAAAAAACAAACAACAACAACACACACACACAGAAAAAAAAAAAACCCAGCCCAGGAGACACAGGATATCACTTCCGAGAACCAGAGCCAGGGGTTTTGTACGGAACCCTCGATCCCTCCGAGTTCTTTCTGCAAGCAACAGAAACCGGCCCCGGACCACTGAACGCCGAAAAGGGGCTGATTGAAAACAGATCGCATTAGGTCAGCTCCTGTGTGAGGGTGGGGAGGCCAGGTCTGGAGCCTCCGCGGCCAGGAACACGTCCCAGATGCTGCAGAGCTGGTCTGAGTTCGACACCAGACGCTGTCCCTCACCGCGGCGCCGCCCACGCCGGGCATGCGCACCCCGCCTCTCCGAGCAGAGCACCAGGCCTCCCTCCACGCCACGCTCCCCGGGGCGGCTCTCTTAGGACCTTTGCGACTTTGTGTTACTGCCTCAGGCTCGCATTCCGGCACAGGGGTGACGGCTCAGCCCGTCGCTCTTGTTCCAAAGACAAGGGAGGCGTCGGGCATTGCTTCATGGAGTGGCGTGCACCCCACACTCAGGAGACTGACGGACGGAGGTGTGCATGCTAGACGGGTGGTCAGCCTGGGAGCGGCCAGCGGGCTCCTGGGCTGTTGGCGGGAGAAGCTGAGAGTGTGTGGGCCCGAACTCCCGGGTCCTTCCCAGGACCAGGGGGCAAAGCAAAATCAAATGGTCCGTGTTTACTTGATCACATCTCCTGGTGCCCACGTTTTCTTGTGGATTTAAAAATACGTTTGTCTCCCGACCTTATGCATTGAGGGGAAAAAAAAAGAATATTTATTCAGTGGCCATAACTGATCTTCCCTGTATTTGAAATACATGCGCTCGGTTTTGTTAAAGGTTGAGGGGGTTGCTTCTTTGTACTTGTGCAAAGCACACCTGGCCAGGCTGTCCCTGGGCACAGCCAGCTGATGTTCTAGAGGCCGTGGGTCCAATAACCTGCTCTCTCTAAGCATCAGTTTCCTCAGTTGTAAACGGAGGACGTGGGTGGCTGTTCACATTAGTGGCAATAATCAGTGGGTTCAGAGTCTGGAGAGAGCCCTGGCTGGGTAGCTCCGTTGATGAAAGCATCCTCCCAATAGACCAAGGTTGCAAGTTGGATCCCCGGTCGGGGCACATACAAGAATCAACCAGCGAATGCATAAATAAGTGGAATAACAAATCGATATATATATTTCTCTCTCTCTCTCGTTTTCTGTCTCCTACTCCCTCCCTCCCCCATCTTTAAAAATCAACTTTAAAAAAGAGTCTGGAGATGAAACGAGATGATATATTAAAGCACGTAGCGTACAGTTTGTAGCAAACAGCCAGTAAGTTATACTAGCAGTCGCTGTATTGTTACAGAAGCAGAACATACCCTCCGCTCTCAGCCACGGGGTCAGAGGGTCAGAGGTAGAAGGACCTCCCCTTTGGGTTTGTGGGAGAACACCCCTCCATGGTAGGACTGTCCTTCCCCTGCCTAGCCCACCCGGGGCAAAGATGGATTATACAGATGGAAAAAAGCCTGGGTCCTCAGAAGTCTGGTCGTAGCCACGCGACTTAAAGAGGGGATACAGGGAAAATGAGGCCTGAGCCTCCTGCATGAGCCAGGCCAGGGCAGCCCAGACCTCTGGTTTTGGAGTGTCACTTTGCACACGCGCCCCCCCCCCCCCATAACCAAAGCCACAGGAGAGAAGCCGTCTCCACACGCTGATTTGCACGCTCCTCCTTTAAGGTCCCCAGTATGGACCCCCCTTCGCCCCCTTCCCCTTGAGCCCTCTAGGAGCTGTCCTGCCTCTTGCACTGCAGGCAAAGCGGGAGGAACACCTGGCCGGGCCGTCCCGGGGCCGAGCCAGCTCCTCCTCCGGCTGGAAGGCCCCGGAGCGCCCTGGCCGGCTTCTGAGGCGCCCGCTGTGCCGGGGCCTGCGGTTCTTAGGGCCGCAGTATAAACAGGATGGAAGGGAGGCAGGGTGCGTGGGGAGCACCACGTGGGGCTGGTCTCCCTCTCCGTCCCGTCCCCTCCCTCGGTTGTCTCCTGTCCCCTTTGCTGAGGCCCGCACTCCAGACGGCCTGACGGGAGGAGGCAGCCCGTTTGCAGGGATGGCCGGCTCCGGGGCGAGGAGGTGCGCGCGGAAGGAGAGCCTTCCTTGCCAGCGGCCCGGGGAACCTGAGCGGGCCCCCGCCGCGGGGAATGCTTGCTCGCTCGGGGCCTGCAAGAGGTTAAAACTTGCCCCTGTGTTTACTTTCGTTGGCGGCCACGCCGCATAATCATCTGTCAGCACGTCAGGTGCGGATTTATTTGTGCATTAAAAACCGCCCGGAGCGGACGGATGCAGACGCTCCACGGCGCGCTGGAAAATGTGCCTGCAGCACCAAGCACAGCCTCTCCAAGTATTTCACCCTTTTAATAAGTGCATTTAATTAAAGTCATATAACTTCTTTTATTATATTTAAAAAAAAACACAAACCCGCTCGCTCGCCGAAGCTGTGCGTCAACTCTGGGACACAAAGACAGGGTGCGCCTCCCCGGTCCCTGCTCTTTAGGACGGAAATCCACTCGTCAGCGGGTTTGAAGGGGGCATCACCCTGGCTCGGGTGGGGGGACAGGGTGTCTGTGTGGCCCGGGGGGGGGGTGTGTCCCTCGTTGGCATGGAGACAGTTCCAGGTGGTGTGTGGGTGTGTGTTTCATGTTGCCTGTCCATGGCACGGGTGTGAGCTGGACCGCCCTCCCAGCCCACGCGCATTACAGACGGTGGTCTCGGCCCTTTCCCACGCGATTTTTTTCACTTTTATTCTGAGGGCAGCCCCGCTCCAAGGCAGGGGGATCGACGGAAGGACCCCTTACGACCTCACCTTCCACCGGTGGACTTGGCGATCCGAGGGGAGAAGGACGGAGCGGGGCGGAGAGGAGGGGACGAGGACGGGAGACCCGCTCGCTCCGCGTCTCTACACGGGCCGAGACGAAGCTGGGCTCCGAGGTGGTGACAGCAGGGCTTTGTGGACTCGCTCTGCCTTTGCCAGCGGATTAGGGAACGTGTCAGTGTGAGGGGGCCGCGGCCCCAGCGCTGCCGTGCGGGGACCCACACTTGGCGGAGGGGGGCCGAGGAAGGAAGGGGGGACGTGTGTGGCGCGGCGGCAGCAGAGCAGTGGCGCCTGCGAGGAGGGGGCCGCGGGCAGCGTGGGAGCTGGCACCGCAGCATCGCAGGCACGGCGGCCTGCAGCCGGCTCGTTATGCAGCCCAGGGGAGCCCTGTGGGCCTGCCAGGCCGCCCGGGAGGTGGCGCGGGGAACCTCAAGAGGGGTCTGCGTGCCGCGGGTCTGACGGCCCGCGGGAAGCAGGGCTGGATGCTCGGGCCGCCCGCATGCCAACAAGAATGGCTTTCAACCCTGGGCCCCCGGGGGCTGCCCTGGCAGGAGGGGATGTAGCCTGGGAGTACCTCCTCCGCCGGGCCAATCCTCGGAGCTGCCCACATCCCAGGACGCCCATTCCAGAAATTCTTCCGAACCCGCCGCCCTGGCGCTGGGCTCTGGTTCTCGCTGCTCCGCGGTGGGTGCTCACCAGCCTCTTTTCGTGGCTGCGGACGCCGAGGGCTCAGACTTGGTGATGCAGGCCACCCCGAAGGAGCCAGGTGACCCAGGGCCGGGCGTGCTGGTTCCTTTGTAAGCGACTCTTTCTTAGCCTCTTCGAATGGGGGGCCAGTGGTCGTCATGATTTTTTCCCGTTTTCAGAAGGTCGGCACATTCAGGCGTCAGTTCTCACCCATCCTTTTGAGGTTGCCATCCTCACCCCCCGCCTGGGTTTAATTGCGTGACTTTCCCACTTTCTCCCATGGCTTTTTTTCCCCTAAGTTTTCATTGAAATGATCATGTATTTTTGTTGTTGTTGTTGTTGTGAGAAATTAAGCACTCTCCTGCTTTCCAGAAAAAAAGATTTCATTTTATCCTAGCAATTGTTATTTTGGACCTTAGCCAAAGGTATGCTCTAAAGAGGGTTCTTTGCATTAAAAAGTAGATGTATATATGGATGCAGGGGAGGGCAAACGTAGGTTTACAGAGTTTATCCTTGTATTACTATTTATTCATTACTAGAGGCCCGATGCACGAAGATGCGTGCAAGAATGGGCCTTCCTTCCCCTGACTGCCGGCACCGACGTGGCTCCGGCTGGAGCCGCCTCTCCGCCTTCCCACGCTGCACAGAGGCCCAGCTGCTTGATGCCTGCATATGCAAATTAACCCACCATCTTTGTTGGATCAATTTGCATACTCACGCCTGATTGGCTGGTGGGCGTCGCGAAGGTACGGTCAATTTGCATCTTACTCTTTTATTGGTGTAGATTATATCACTATTTCTATTACCACAGTGAGCCTACTTTGGCGCACCTCCGTGTCTATTTTAAGGAGGAGGCTTCTTGTTAAGCACAGTCTCCCTCCACTTCTTGGAGAGCAGCGTTGGGGATGACACTTCCTGTGCTTGGTTGAGTTTTCCAAGGAGACGCGATGAGATGGCGGATCTGGTGTATGAAGTACCGTTCCAGCGCGAAGCAGAGGCGTGACCCTGACCTCCCCTGAAGGTGGCCCTTCCCCCAAGGAGAGAGGCTCATTGTGTCCCCCTCTATCCTTCGGGGGCCGAGTTCCTTTCTGAGCATGGCTCTTGGACCAGAGTAACACAAAGGTGGACAGGCGATCCCGGATGCAAAGCTTAGGACCAGAGCCACCATCATTTATATATCCTTTATCGATTTCAGAGAGACAGGGAGAGGGAGAGAGAGATGGACACTTCAGTGATGAGAGAGGATTGTTGATCGCTGCCTCCTGCACGCCCCACCCTGGGGATCGAGCCCACAACCCGGGCATGTGCCCTGATTGGGAATTGTGCCGTGACCTCCTGGTTCATAGGTCGACGCTCAACCACTGAGCCACGCCGGCCGGGCAAGAGCCACTATCTCAATTAGTTTTCGAAGCATTCCAAATGAATGCGGACTGAAGTACAAATACTATTTTTGGCTTTCTTTGAAAGGACAGAGTTTCTTTAAATTTTTCAAGTTCTCCTGTTACTCCAAGTTTTCCTCCCACGAATGTCCCCTGCGTCCAAACCCTAAGGACTCCGGCTTACATATTACCCCTCTCTAAAAATCCCCCGTGGTGTGACCAGCAGATCCGGCGTCTGGACCAGGAGTGAAGAGGGAGGGTCCCCCGATACCTGCAGAGAGCCCGGAGCCTGCCCCGCGGCCAGGTGGCAGGGTCCCCGGGCACTCACCTGGGCTGTGCTGGACCGGAATGGACCTGTTGACCCAAGGCCGTCCATCACCCCTTTGCTTGGAGGGCTCTCGGATGTAAAGTTCCTGAAGGGAAGTCAGCTGGACCTTCTCTCTGTGAGGTCAGTGTCCCGAGTGCCCTCAGGTGGGCAGGGACCTTGTCAGCCTGCGTGCCAGCCACTGATTGGAGCCCCTGGCGGCCCAGGGGGCGCTGGTCTGCTGCTCGCCCTGCCCTCTCCTTGCCGAGGCTCCAGCTGCCCCCCCACAACCCCCCCCCCACCCCAGTCCTCGCACACTGTGCGTCTCAACTTGTGTTTCTTAGAGGAAGTGCTGGACGCAGGAGAGGTGAAAAAGCAGCCACTTGTTAAAAATTTAGGGGCATTTTAGGCAACGCATCTCAGCCACCAGGAACGCAGGAATTTCCCCTCAGAGAAAATTCCCAGTTTTTCCAAAAGACAAATTATGATGTCCTTCTAACCCACGGAGCCAGTGTGTTATGTGTAAAAGTCCTTGGTGCCCCGAAGGTAGAGGGCAGGGAGACTCTTGCAAAAATGCTCTAGAATGAAAATAGAGCACAGTAGAGACTTTTTTTTAATTTTAATTTTTTTGCTTTTGAAGAGAAGGATGATGACTTGATTCAGCCAACCGATTCTTTTTCAGAACCTACTCTGTGCTAGGCACTCCGCTTGCTGCAGCTTTAGCCATAAGTAAGCAGAGCGAGGCCCTGCCCTTAGGCAACGTATGTTCAAAGGCAGGAGACAGAGACTAACCAAGTGTGCACACAAGTCCTTAATGCTGGGCGTGGCACGGGATAGGAGAGAAAGGAAACAGGGCAAGAGGCTACAGGGGACTGTGTGGGGGTTAAGGACCATTTTTTAAAATTTCTTTTTTTTAAAATTTTATTTTTCAATGACAGCTTACATTCAATGTTATTTTGTAGTAGAGGCCCAGTGCATGAAATTCATGCATGGGTAGGGTCCCTAGGCCTGGCCGGTGATCAGGGCCAATCTGTGGGGTGACTGGTGGGGTGATGGCGGGGGGAGGGGCAGCTGGCACCCGCCTTGGCTGGCCTGGGGCCTGTGGGCTGGGGGCAGCTCCTGCGTTGAGCGTCTTCCCCCTGGTGGTCAGTGCGCGTCATAGCGACTGGTTGTTCCACCGGTCGTTCCGCCGTTGGGTCGATTTGCATATTAGGCTTTTATTACATAGGATTAGTTTCAGGTGTACAGCACAGTGGTTAGACAATCATATACTTTACAAAGTGTCCCCCCCCCTCCCACCCTCCCCCCCGATAATTTCCAGTATCCATCTGGCACCGTTCATCGTTATTACACTGTTGTTGACTGTTTCTTTCTATGCTGTACTTCACATCCCTGTCACTGTTTTGTAACTACCTGTTGGTACTTCCCACTCCTTTCCCCTTTTCCATTCAGTCTTCCAGCCTCCCCTTCTTCTGTGTCTCGTAAGGACACCGGCCATGAGATTTGGCACCTTCCTGGGTAGGTAATCCAGGGTGAATTCCATCTTGAGATCTCTCACTTCATTTCATCTACAAAGACCCTTTCGCCCAAATAGGGACACACTCATGGATTCCGCAGACGAGGATGTGGACATTATCTCTCGGGGGATCACCATGCCAACCAGTGAAGTGTGCCATCTGATAAAACCCCTTTCACTGCAACTTTTATTTTATTTATTTATTTATTTATTTATTTAGGTTAGGGTTAGGTTTATGGTTAGGGTTAGGCTTAGGGTTAGGGTTAGGGTTCGTGTTAGGGTTAGGGTTATGGTTCGGGCTCAGGTTCTACAGCAACTTTTAAAGGAAGATTAGACGTGGCTCCCAGCAGAGCCCTGGGCTCCTTCCGGGCAGCCGCGTGGCTGTGATGCGGGCAGGAGCAGCGGGGGCGCCGGGAGGTGAATGACACAGCAGTGTCCAGCCACCGCATCGCTGAGACACGGAGCCCCTGGGGGGCCTGGTGAGTCCCCCAGCTCAGCGGGCTGCTAGCGAGTCTTGATTCCCCCCGGGGGAGGCCACAGCCGTGGACTCAGGCCTGTGGGTCTTGGTGGGAGAGCCTCCGAGGACTGATGGCCGGCTTCCAGATCAAGAAACAGAAAGAATACTCTTAGGCCCTGAGGAACAGAGCAGGGAGGCAGTTAACACAGAGGCCGGGGCAGGGGCGGCGGCATCCTGTTTGGACATCTCCCGACCGGAGGGTGGAGGCCACTCTCGGGGGCAGGAGCCTGGGTAAGTCGCAGAAGTCAGCAGGTTGGGAAGCCTGGACCTCGGCCTAAGACAGTGGTTCTCAACCTTCCTAATGCCGCGACCCTTTAATACAGTTCCTCCTGTTGTGGTGACCCCCAACCATAACATTATTTTCGTTGCTACTTCCTAACTGTCATTTTGCTACTGGTATGAATCGTAATGTAAATATCTGTGTTTTCCGATGGTCTTAGGCGACCCTGCTAGCGGTTCTCAACCTGTGGATATTTACATTACGATTCATAACAGTAGCAAAATGACAGTTATGAAGTAGCAACGAAAATAATTTTATGGCTGGGGGTCACCACAACAGGAGGAGCTGTATTAAAGGGTTGCGGCATTAGGAAGGCTGAGAACCACTGGCCTAAGAGTTGTTGCTGCCTGGAGCAACCGTGTCTTCTGGGAATAGATGCCCTTGAGGAGGGGTCTGTGCAGGTGCGCCTGGGGCGGCCAGGGCATCGGGGCCACCTCCAGGGGGCGGCTACTCGGCTCCATGATTTACGGCTCCGGCTTTACCACAGGAAGGCCGGAGGAGCAGGTCGGCCTGCCCAGAGCCCGCCCGAGTGGGGGGTGATGTTTGCTCGGTTTTGGGCAACCCCAGCTGTTGCTCCAGGTGCTACGTTAGACGCTCGGTAATTAGCGGGGCTAATTGATGTAATCGTGTTTGTCCTGTGTTTCTTCTCCCAGTGGTTCGTCTTGCCCTGATCCCTCAGCTTTTCCTGGACCCACTCCCGGGAAGGTGTGGGGAGGTGTTTGTTGGAAGATGTTGTTGAGGAATGATGGGTGCTCGTTGATGCCAGAGATTAGCGCGAGCTCCGGCTCGGTGGTGGTGGTGCTGGTGGGTGGTGGTGATGGTGATGGTGGTGGTGGTCTCCTCCGTGTCCTCAAGCTTCATAGTCCCCGGACGATGGGCATTGTGGGCTGGAGGATTCTCTTTTTTTGGGGGGCTGTCCCATGGGTGGAAGGATGTTTGGCAGCACCCTTTGGCCTCTCTACACACTTCATGCTGTAGCGTCGCCTCCCTGGTTCTGAAGATGAAAAACATCTCCAGATGTCGCCAAATGCGCCCCCCCCCCAAAGGGTCCGAATAGCTCCCAGGTGGAAACCCTGTCCTAGTCATGGTGCTGACCACGATGCCCCTAACTCGGTTCCGAGTCCACGCGATGCATGCCCTTTCTCGGGAGCCTCCCACGCCCGCTCTCTGCGGACCTGCCCCGACTGGGCAAACCGGAGCCCTGGGCCCAGGAAGGGCGGGCGTGGGGTCAGGAGCTGCAGCCGCTCCCCCCCCCCCCCCCCCCGTAGGTTCTTCTCTTGCAGACGTGCCAGCTCCTGTTATCCAGGGAGGGGAGAAGGAAGCTGAGATACAGAGGGACAGCGGGGCGGGGTTAGTGTCGCCAGGAAGATAAGCCGAAGCAGGAAAGCCACTTCGGTGCGGAAGGGGAAAGCAAGAGTCGGAACTGCTTGATGGGCCCGTCAGCACGGTGGCCGAGCCCGGGAGGGCAGGGGACGGTGCTCACAGTCTCCCTGTGGGTGGGTCCCCGGGGGCCAGCTCTCTTGACCTCACTTCTTTTTTCCTTTAGTTTTCTTTTTATTGATTTCAGAGAGGAAGGGAGAGGGAGAGATAGAAATATCAATGATGAGAGTCATCGATCCGCTGTTTCCTGCATGCCCCCTACTGGGGACATGCAACCCGGGCATGTGCCCTGACCTGGAATTGAACCAGTGGCCTCACTTCTTAAGGAGCCAATTCCGGTCCTTCAGCGCCTTAGCCTCTTACCCACGAGTCTGATTCATTTTGGGGTCCGCACAGATGCCAGCCTAGTGCCTTATGTGCAGAAGGTGCCTTGAATGTCTTTGGCAAACGGACAGAGACTGACATACTCTTTAAAAGGGTCATATAATCAGAGGTATATCTGTCAGGAAAGGGGAGGAGGCAGGGGAGGAGGGAGAGAGAGGCAACGGAGAACAATTAGCCTAGAGCCGTGGTCAGCAAACTGCGGCTCGCGAGCCACATGCGGCTCTTTGGCCCCTTGAGTGTGGCTCTTCCACAAAATAGCACGGCCTGGGCGAGTCTGTTTTGAAGAAGTGGCGTTCGAAGAAGTTGAAGTTTAAAAAATGTGGCTCTCCAAAGAAATTTCAATCGTTGTGCTGTTGATATTTGGCTCTGTTGACTAATGGGTTTGCCGACCACTGGCCTAGAGCAGTACTGTCCCGTGGAAATAAAACACAAGCCACAGAGGCAATGTTAAACGTTATAGGAGCCACATTTCGAAGAGGACGAAGGGAACGGGTGAAATCAGTTTTAGGGTAGATTTTATATAGCCCGGTATGTCCCCAGTCTTATCATTTCTACATGCCGTCACTATAAAAACGTGTTGCGAGATCAGATCGTCTGCCTGGTTTTGTACCGCATCCGGGGAATCCGGCACGTGTTCTACACGCACAGGGCACCTCCGCCCAGACGGGTGCCAGCCCAGTGCTCACGGACCAGCTTCTGTGCTGGACGGTGCAGGGCTAGAGAGGGCGTCGGAGTGCTGAAATTTGGGGGATGAACTCTTCATTGTAAATAGGGATTAAAAATGATCTTGAGGACTCCCGCGAGCAGGTCCCATGCACAGATGCCCGCGGCAGCCTTGCTAAGCGTCCCCAAACCCTGTCCGTTCCCAGGAGCCCATTGGCTGCGGCCCTCCCCTCCCCCGGCCCCTTTGTGGTCCACTCCACTCGCTTTTGTTTCAAACGAATGAGCACACAAAAGAGGGCCCTGCATTCCGCTGCTGCGCAGCCTCATTCAAACGGGGCTGCGGCTTCTCAGTTAATCAGGAGCCCGCCCCCGCCCCCCCTCTCTCTTGTGTTCTCAGAATCTTAATCAGGGTCCTAGCCTCACTCACTCCAGCTCCCAGGATAACCTCAGGGGCCACACTCCCACCTGCCCAGGTAAATAAAAACCACCTTAGCCCGAACTGGTTTGGCTCAGTGGAGAGAGCATCAGCCTGCGGACTGAAGGGTCCCGGGTTCAATTCCAGTCAAGGACACATGCCTGGGTTGCAGGCTCGATCCCCAGTAGGGGGCGTGCAGGAGGCAGCTGATCAGTGATTCTCTCTCATCATTGATGTTTCTCTCTCCCTCTCCCTTCCTCTCTGAAATCAATAAAAAACAAACAGAAAACGACCTTTTATCCAACCTAGCATGTCAGTCATGCCGGGTTGAGAATCCCTCTGTCAGAGCACTCTTCCTTTGAATTTTAAAGACTTTTTTCCCCTCGAAAAGAACCTTCTTTGACACTGCAGAAGCCCCTGGGAGGAGTTGGCTGCACTCAGAGGTAGAAATGGTTCCATTACTCTCTTGCTCCTCCGCTAACACCTTCCAGGGCTTTGCAGGCAGCCAGCTGGTGCCTGGGGGCGTGGGTGGCAGCCCCAGGGAGGGAGGGAGGGAGGGAATGGGAGCAGAGTCGCCTCCTAAACGTCACAACTTGCTAATTTTTTAAGGGAAGGCCTGTGCTTTGCCGGTAAGGGCCCCATTTCCTTCTCGGGCCCCTGATTGGCAGAACCCTGGCAAAATCACTGTAGGACCCCTTACTTGACTCTCTAGAGCTAGAACAGTGGTCGGCAAACTCATTAGTCAACAGAGCCAAATATCAACAGTACAACGATTGAAATTTCTTTTGAGAGCCCAGTTTTTTAAACTTAAACTTCTTCTAACGCCACTTCTTCAAAATAGACTCGCCCAGGCCGTGGTATTTTGTGGAAGAGCCACACTCAAGGGGCCAAAGAGCCGCACGTGGCTCGCGAGCCGCAGTTTGCCGACCACGGCTCTGGAGCTAGAAGAACGGACCCGCCTTTCCTGCCGTCGCCGCGAGGGCTGCTTCGCATGGGTTAGGCAGAGGGGAGCACGCACACTCCCCCTTGCTCTTACTGGGGCCCAAGTCACTGAGCAATGTGTATATGAGTCTTCTGTAGGCAAAGAGCAAAGATCAGCCTGCTGGTCTACCCAGCCTGAGGCGTGGGCTGGCTCGGAGTCCTTTCCTTGGGGTGGGTGGAGCCTCGGCTCGGATTCTGGCTTCCTGCAGACCTTCCCTGCTCTGGGGGATTCTCACAGCTCACAGACCTGGGCTGTTCAGAAATCCCAGCATCGCTTCCAGGTGACACAGTCCAGTGGCGCCCGGGGGTGTCTGTCCCCCGGGGTGGGCCCAGGCGCCGAAGCACAAGGATTGTGTCCACAGACACCCTTCTTTCTGAGCATCTGGGGGGTGTTGGAACCTGAGACAGCAACACACCCTGGACTTTCTCGGGCCCCACCCAGAGAAAGCTCCCCTCAGGGGAGCCCTGGGGGTTGCTCGGCCGAGAGGGAGTCTGGGCAGAGGTTTCTGATGAAGTTCTGGGGGATCTGGACTCCGTCACGCCTGACAGCCCTCTGCCCCACGCCTCTCCTCGCAGAGCCCTCGTGCAGATTAAGAGGCATGTGGGACCTGCAGGGAGGAGAGCACATAACTCTGTGATGAGGAGGGAAAACCTCCTCTGCTGCTGGAAAGGAAGAATGTGGCGGAGCCGGATGCCACGGCTGCTGCTGTCCGGAGCTCTCGGAGATGGCTTTCCGGACTCCGAGCTGGCCCCCAGGTCTTCTGTTTTAACCACAAGTATCTGCACTTTTCTCTTTTATTTTTAATTTAATTTAATTAATTAATTTATTTTTTTTGCCTGCCCCAAACAACTCTATTGGGTATACTTAATTGGGAATCATTCTAGGCTTGGGCCAGGCGAAGAAGGTCTGTCACTAGCGAGCTGGGTGACCTGGGGCAAGTCGCCTAACCTCTCTGGGTCTCCTTGTTCATAGAGCAGAGTCCGACTGACCCGACAGAGTTGTCACCGAGACCAATGAGCAATGTCAACGAAGGAGCATTATAAAATAGCATGACGACCACGTGTCTTTTATGACAAGGACTGAGGAATTTTTTACAATTGTTTTTTTACTCTCCCCCAGAGGGGCCCTCTCCGTAGTCTAAAGCAGGACCCTTCGTCGGCAGGTGCGTTAACTTCTCAGACCTGCCTCACTTGCTGACCTCCGGCCTCTGACCTCGGGTTCAGAGCAGTCCCTTATCGGAAAAGACAAGACAGGGTAGGAATTTGGAGTAATGGCCGGTGGTTGTCTCACTCTAGAGTCTGTTCCCCATCAGTCCCCGAGCTGTGTGCATACACCATCGGGGTCCCCCTTAAGCGGGTCGGCGCTCCCTGCCACCACTGTGGGCTACATTCCGATTTTTCGCTGAAAGGGGGATTATGAACTTCAACAAGCTTCTCTCCCCAATAAAATCCAGGTGGGAGCCCAGGAACCCACATCTGCCAGCCCAGCCCCCTCCTTCTGAGCCCATTTTCTCCCCCTCTGCCAGCTTAGCGCGTGCCTTAGCCCTTTAACCAGTGTTCCAGCCAGTAGCATTTTGCCACCTTGACACCCGGACCCGGACCATCCCTTGGAGAAGAGGGGGGGGTGAGCCAACAGGAGAGGAAGCGATTAGAAGGAAGGGGGAGGCATGGCAGCCCATTAAAGAGGAATGAATTCTGCAGAGGGGAAGTGGGAGGGCCCTCCCGGTGTCTCCGTAAATCAAATTGTTTTATGGGCGGGATGCGGAGGGACGTGGGAGATGGGCCGGCCCGATCGCCAGGGTCACGGCTCCTCCTGACGTCTGTCTGCCTTTCGGGATGTTCCGCGAGTGAGCAACCTCGAGCGGGGAGCCGCTGGGGCGTCTCTCTGTAATTTATTGTCGTCATTATTCCTCTCCAATCAGGACCAGTTACTGAAGGAGAGCATCGGAGGAGTTTTATTACAGAGACACGGCTGGTACCTTTCTCCTGTCTGATTTCCCCAGCACGCCCTCACCCGGAGCCCCTGTGTGGGTGGGAGGGCTGCGAGAAGGGGGATCGTGGAGGACGTTTGAAATCGCCCCGTGGTTAGAAGTTGTGTTTTATACTGGAAAGCTTCTTTTCAGACCCAAGTTCTTGATGGACTCAGATCTCGGACCTGGCTTCTCTTTGTCCTGTGAGCGGGTCTTTCACCCAGAAAGTCCGGAGGGCCTGGGGATGGGTGGGTGTTGATTTTGCATTCATACCTTGTGCTAATGTGGCTGGAGATAGTTGCCCATATTTATTTTTATTTATTATTTTTAGTTGCCCATATTTATTTTTTTAAAACAGATTTTTATTGATTTCAGAGAGGAAGGGAGAGGGAGAGAGAGCTAGAAACTTCAATGACAAGAGAGACTCATGGATCGGCTGCCTCCTGCATGCTCCCCACTGGGGATCGAACCCACTGCCTGGCATGTGCCCTGACCAGGAATCGAACCGTGACCTCCTGGTTCACAGGTGGACGCTCAACCACGGAGCCACGCCGGCCGGGCTAGTTGCCCATATTTAAATGGTGGGCATTTCATGCGAAATTCTGGGTCCCCAGCTTTCCTTGAAGACGTGGGATGACTGAGGATTGAGTCGAGGTTCTTCCGCCTCCACCTCCTGATTCCTTTTTCGCTCCAGACAGCTTCACTCACTCCTGTTCTCTGCCTGGTCCCTGAAGGCGACTGGGTTGGAGACCCCCTCCGCCGTAGGGGATGCCTAGCATGACCCGCTGAAGGTCACGAGGTGAATGAGGGAACCGGGCACGGAGTTGGGGTGACCACGGGGCGTGTGCACGTTCTTTCCTTCAGGGGGCTGCGGACCCCACTCTGGAAGGTGGACTTACCTGGCAGGTGCAGGTTGGTGGCCAGTTTGGAGGTAGATTCTGCTACCTCACTCCCCGCCCCCCAAAGAGCTGTGTGACTTTGGGCAAAACACCTGCCCTCTCTGGGCCTCCCTCTTCTCCTGTGGAAGGTGAATTGGCTGGAATACACGAGTCGTTGAAAGAGATGGTAGTTGCCCTGGCCGGGCAGCTCAATTGGTTAGAGCGTTGTCCCAGTACGCCAAGGTTGCGGGTTCGATCCCTGGTCAGGACACATACCAGAATCAACCAATGAGTACATACCTAAGTAGAACAACAAATCGATGTCTCTCTTTCCTCCTCCCTCTCTCTCTCTAAAAACCAGACTCCCAGTGCCACGGACCCTGGGACCCCAGGGGTGCGCCTCTACTCCCAGGAAAGAAGTGTGGCCTTGGGATGGGCCCATAGGGGGAGAGCTGGGAGATGGAGGAGAGGAGAGGATGAGGCTAGACCCCGAGAGCCCAGCAGTGACAAGGCGGGTGGAGGTGATGAGCCATGGGGGAGAGGGGCACGGGTGAATTTAGGGGTACACAGGGTGGTGGGAGAAGGACAGGGTTTTATAACAGGGATGAGGACTGAGAATAAAGAACGGACATTCCTCACCACCGGTCCAGTTTGGACAGCAAGCCGCACGGTCTTCTAAATGGATTTCATGCATCACTGAAGTCCGTTCATCAGCCCCCCGCCCCGGTTGCCCCGAATGGAACCAAGTGAGCGAGAGCCCCTTCCAGGAGCCTGGACCTTAGTCGCACCTCGCTTTTTCCCTCCCGGCCTCCCCTGACCTCGCCAGAGAAGCCGGCGTGAAAGGGGAGGCCAGGCGGGGGCCGACGGTGAGAAAAATGCGCTGTCTTCCTGGTGAGAGGACTCCGGCTGCCCCAGCGAGCCCCGGGAGCCGCAGGTTCTCGCCGCCTGAACGCTGCCTGGTCTTTGTGCCTCTGGTGGGAGCGGACGGGGGCAGGGAGGTGGCACCCGGCAGGTGTGGTCGCAGGCCCAGGTTTTAGATGCGTCGCCGCCCAGTTCAGGGCTCATGACCGGGCGCCGGCAGGTGGGGGTGCGGCCGAGCCCTGGGGCTTGCACATGTGTGGTTCCTGGAACCCCCAACCCGGATACGAAATTGCTCGCAGGCCGCAGAGCCAGAGGGAGCCGCGTGTTTTCCATAATGAGACGCCTGCCTCCTGCCCGATGGCCTCTCGGAGCCCCGGTGGCTCGGGCCTCCTTTTCCCGGGCGTCAGGAACCCCGCGTACGTGTCTGCAGGGCAGAGCCCCGTCCAGCAGCCAGCTCCCTCTCGCTCTCGCTCCGCTCGGGTTAGATCCAGGATCCGTGGCTCCCCGCCGGGCGTGGCAGGCCCCGTGGCGGCCAGGGAGCGCTCTTCCACCAGATGTGCCCTGGTGCCTGGGATGGAAAAGAAATCGGGCAGCGGGCCTGGCCGGCGCTGAGAGCAGCCACCCAGCTCTCTTCCCTGGGCACCCCCCCCCCCCCCACCCCGTGCTGAATGGAATTCTGTCTGGGTGGCGGCAGCAGGCGGTCTGGACGGTGGAGGCTGGCGGTGGGGAGGGCTGGGCCAGAGAAAGACAGAAACAGAGTGGTTTCAGGAGATCCCAGAGGCTGGAGGCAGAGGCCTGGGCACTTGGGGGGCGGGGGGGGGGGGGGGGGGCGGAGGTGTGAGTGAGGCAGGGCCCTCGTTCTGGGTGTTCTGGGGGAGAACGTCGGGGATGGGGGGCAGTGAACGGGTTCCTGCCCCTGCAGCCTGCCCCTTCCCTTCTCTGAGACCCACGCCCAGGGGGCCGCTGTGAAAGACGCACCGTCCTCTCCCTTCGCCTGGTGCTGCGTGGTTCTTGGCGTCTCGCGTTGGGGAACATTTGGGGAGGAATTGCCCCTCCTCCCGGGCGGCCCCGATGTGCGGTTTCTCTGAAGGAATCGTACCAACCCCGAGGCTTGTCAAAGCTCCTTCCCATCACCTCCTTCTTAACACACACGGTCTGTGGCTGAAGGATGCTGAGCCCACGTCTCTGCCCGGAGTCGGATTCCCTGGGTTCAGATCCTTGCTTCATGAGCGAAGGGCACGCTCACCAGCCTCAGTTTCCCCATCTGCAAACACAGGGGTGGCCTTTACCTACCTCCCGGGTGCTTACAGGCGCGAGCGAACCAAAAGGAGTTTCCCACGCCCGGCCCTGTCACGCCGTGAAGGGGCGGTGCTCCATAAATGTTTGCTGTTATTGTCACTATTAATATATTTCTTCCAAAACACAGTGACCTCACGGAGGGTTTCCTTTTAAATCTTTGATTATAGCCCGGGGTTGGCAAAGGGAGGCCCCTCGGCACAGTTCACTGGCTGAGAATCGCTTTCACACTAAACGTTGATTTAAAAAAAAACACACGTTTTTATTCATTTTTTACAGAGAGAGAGAGAAACATCGATGAGAGAGGAGCATCATCGATCGGCTGCCTTCTGCACGCCCCATCCTGGGGATGGAGCCTACAACCCTGGCATATGCCCTGACCAGGAATCGAACCAGCGACCTCTTGGTTCCTGGGTCGACGCTCAACCGCTGAGCCACACCGGCCGGGCCTAAACGTTGATTTTAAAGGTATTATTTTGTGACACGTGCAAAATGATGTGGAATTGACATTCCGGCGGCGTCCACCAATAAAGTTTTATTGGAGCCTGGCCAAGCCCATCTGTTCGCAGATCGCCCGTGGCTGCTCCCCCACGGCCAGTGTGTGGCGGGCTAGTTGCGATGGGGACCCTCCTGCCCACAGAGGTGAAAATAGTCACCACCTGGCCCTTTGCGGAAAGGGTGCCGTCCGGCTTCTCGATGACGGAGTATTAGCCAGGGAGGGTGGGCGTCGGCACCCGGACAAGAACCACAGGGCGGAGTGCTGCCTGGAATAACGCCCCCAACAGTCAGGAAAGACGATAGAGCTTTTCTACTTGAAAATAAGAGAAGGGGAAACCGGGTCTCAGTTCTGGAAACCCCACAGGGATGTCCGTGCCATTTTTTCCAGAAACAAACTGAGTTTCAGGACAGCCAGCTGCAGGCGTGTGCAGGGGCCGCCTGTTCCTTTAAGGAGCAAACCCCCCAGGTTGTCGAAAGGGCCAGTCTCAGTGGGTGGGGGTGGGAGGGGCAGGGGAGCAGGGGACCCACAGCACCCCCCTACCCCCCTCCTCTTTATGAGCGGGGTCCCCTGTAAAAGCAGCATTGCTCGGGGACCCCGTTGGACTTCACCTGTCGTGTGCATCTCTCTGTCTGTGCTGCCTCCTCCCACCTGGTTCTGGAACGGATGAGGCAGCCGGTACCCTTGAATGTGCAAAGTCGCCAAGCGCCGAGGGGGCAGCGCCTGGGGCTGAGGTTGAGCAGGGGGAGCTGGTGGGTGACCCTGAAACTCAGCTTTGACCTTGTCAACAGAGGGGACTTTTTTCCTGCCTTTCCCCCCTGCCCACTGTGCCCCCCTCCATCTCTGCGCCCACTCACTCCCTGCGTGTGCCCGGGAGGACGAAGGAGAGACGGCAGGGCAGGGTGAAGCTGCTCTCAGCCAACGCCCACCTCGCACGGGGCAGCAGCCAGCAGGCCTGGATCAGCCGTGGGGATGGGCCCGGGGAGGAGACTGAGTCATGGACAGAAACCGCTAATCCACGGGTGACCTGGCTGAGCACGCCGATGAATCACCCCTCAGTGGCTCCCTGCTCCGCAGACCGCTCACATTCCCAGGGGAGCCGGAGTCTGGGAGACGGGACGCTGTCCCATGGGTAACACCCAGCCCCGTGAGAAACGTCCCCGGCAAAGGAGACGGGCTCCGAACCTCCCTGTGTATGTCTGTGTGGATGTGTGTACACGTGTGAGCACGCGTGTGTATGTGTACGTGTGTGCCCGCATGGGTGCGTGTGTTTTAAAGGGTGTATCTCACCCATTCCGGGACCTCGTCTTAGCTCCTGCCTCCGTGTCCATTGAGGGTGGTGGGCGCTCGTCTGCAGGACCGAGAGGGAGGAGGGCGCGCTGACGGACGGCCCGCCTGTCTGTAGCCGTCCCGGCATTTTCCTCAAAGGCTCTCTCCCCACAAAGTCCTGCTCCAAACCCATGATTTGCATGAAACAGTCCCTCTTCAACCACGACGTCTCCTCCTTTGGCACGCACGCTCCCCTCGTGTGGGTAGAGGGCCGGCCCCTCTCAGTGATCTCAGAAAGGCAAGGCCAGCCCTGGGCCGTCTCCTCACTCTCTCCCCGGCCTCAGCCTTTGGGTCCTGGCAACGTTTTCCGGACCAATTGGCCCATCAGGCCTTCCTACCGCGAGGATGGCTCCTCAGAGGAGGATCAGGCCTCGCACAGCCTCACGCCACTGCCTGTCACCTGCAGATGCGCACACAGCATATCGGACTGCCTGCCCCCAGGCGGGCTTCCCTGACCGGGAATTGAACCCTCAGCCTTTTGGTGTACGGAACGACACTCCTACTAACTGAGCCACGCCGGCCAGGGCAAACCGTTCCTTTGTGTTTTTATAAAACCCTCCTTTTCTCTGACCTGTGATGCTGTCCCACGGAACAGCCCTTGGCTTGCCCCTGCCTTTCTGGGCAGTCAGAACAAGAAAGCCTTTGAAACACAGGATCTCCTCGGGAGAATCCCGCCGAGGCGGGGAGGAATCGGCGCAGGCCTCCTCAACAACTACGTGAGAGCACAGGGCGCTGAGGGAGGCTCCAGTGAGGTCGGCGGCACATGGGCGGGCACGGGATGTGTGTGTGTGTGTGGGGGGTGCCCGCAGGCCCCTCAGGTTTGCCGTGTAGCTGTGCCCAGTCCACAAAGCAAAACAGAGCTCCCTCAAAACCGTGAGCCACAGTTACAGGTTCATAGTTAGAAACTCAGTTCACCGCGCCCGACGGTGCCCGTGGAGGCGTGGACAGGCCCCGTGGGCACCTCCGGGGAGGCTCACGGTGGCCTGGGCGCTTCTAGCGAACCCCTCCCTTCCTCGTGTTCTTGGTGGATGCGTGTAGCTCTGGGGGCCTTCGAGTTCCTCAGAGGCAGAGAGGAGGCTGGTGGGCGGGGTGCTAAGCTCATACCCAGACACTGGGTTTTGTGTCCCCCACCCACCCACGCCGGATAGGGGCGCAGATAGAATGGCCACGTCGAGGGCGCGGCTCGGGGAAGAGCGCATCGCCGCCTGGGTGGGAGGCGCTCGTGCGTGGTGATCCTGGCATCACGCAGGGTGATCCGAATCACGTTTGCAAACCACTTTCTTTTCCCCCCAATCTCAGACTTGGCTTCCGGCTTCCTTCCTGCCACGCTCTTTCTGAAAACGTAACCGCGTCGCGCCGGCTACCTGTGCGGGGTGGTTTGCAGAGTCGCCGCCCGGGACCGCGGGACCCCAGGCCTTTCCTTCCAGGAGAGCCGCCCCGGGCCACGGCTCGGCTGTTTCCCAGGGTCTCCTGTCTTGTGATGGGTACGGAGCACTAGGTTCTGAGCGCCAGGGGCAGGCTCTCATCTTCAGAGGCTTTCCCACGAGCTCTGAGGGGTTAAGGGCTGGAGGCAGGTGGGTTTCTTCCCCCTCCCGTCCTGGTCACCTGGCCATCGCCATGGCGATTACCCTCCCAGAAACAAAAATAAAGTGCAGAACCGGTTGGACGGAAAGTGTGGCCGCAAACTCTTACACGGAGCCCGCGCGCGCGCGCTGGCTGAGGGCCTGGGCTGCCCGGGTCCCCGGGGCCGCGTCCAGGGGAGCGGGCGGTGGGAAAGGAGAGGGCGGCCTCGGGGAGCACCGGGACCGGGGTCCCGTCCGTCCGAGGCGCCGCAGGGCAGAGCCGCCGTGCGGTTCCTGCGTGGATTAGCGGGGAGTCTCTTCTTGCGCAGCCGGCGATGGTGTCTGGTCTCCCCGTGCCCCCGGGAGGACGGGAACAGCAGATCCAGGGCTGTCAGTGGAGATTAGCCTGGCTGTGAGTCACGGGAGGGGGCGGCCGGGGGTGCCTCTCCGCTTGGGCTGCAGTGGGGCCGGCTCCTGGCTTCGTGAACCGCCCGGGGGTGAGGAAGGCGGTTTCACTGTGTCAGCGCCGAGAAACCGGTTTGGAGTGTCGGCGGCAAACACCACCCACCACGGCTGGACGGAGGGGGGTGGATTTTCCTCGCTGTTGAAAGGTGCATTGGCTGCTGCTATTTTTTTTTTCCCCCTCCCAGTCCTGCGGAATGTTCTGAAAGGGCTGTCGGCCCAGGGGACCTGATCTGCCGCAGCACAGAGCAATGACCTGGGGCGGGTACCGAGGGGCAGGTCGCTGTCCAGACGCCCTGGACGTTCTAGAAAGAAAGGGGAAAAAACAAAACCAACCCCGAGTGCGAGGTGGTTTTGCACGCAGGCTCCCTGGGCGGGAGGTGGTCTGATAACCTGGCTGACCCGCTGCCATCTCCCTCGCTCTGAGGTTGGGAAGCCTGCATTGCTGGGTGACAGGCCCAGACGGATGAGGCAGCTGCTCGCTCCTTCACCCGACAGGCATTCGCTGAGCGCCTACTACGTGCCGGAGGCCGGTCGTGGACAAAACAGGAGAAGAGAACCTTTGCCCTCGGTCGCTGGAGGGAAAGCAGGCTATCGCCAGATACAAAAACATCCAGCAGGGATCCGTGCTATGAAAACCACAGGGAGGGAGGGATGTGCCGTGGAGAGGGTGACCAGCACAGGTGTTCTCAGGAGCTAACATTCGGACGGAGACCAGGCAGGTGCACCTGGGGGAAGAATGTTCCAGGCCAGCGATCACCAGGCCGTGGTCCTCGGCCAATCGGCTCCTTGTTTTTGTTAATAGACTTTGATTGGCGCGCGGACACACCCCTGCGTTTCCGTGTTGTCATTGGCTGCGTCCTCACCCGTGCGGCCGAAGGAAGTAGCTGGGACAGTGATCGCCGGGCCCGCAAACCTAAGAAGTATGTGGCCTTTGTCAGGGAAGGTTTGCCAGCTCCTGATCTAGTAGGCAGGGGCAAAGGGCAAAGGGCAAAGAGCATGCAGCGGCCTCTGTGTGTCCACTCTCCTGGTGACGGACACCTGAGCTGTCCCCACAAGAGCAAACTCTTCACAAGCATCCTTCCGTGTCATCGGGTTCACCTACCTGAGCGCCCAGGAGCAGAGCTGTTTTTTATATTAGGGTGAGCAAGGGAGCATAAAACCGCCAACCGGCAATTTTTATCAGGTGACAAAACCCGCCTCGTCTTCCTGCCGCCGGGGCTGCCGCTCCTCTCGGGGACAGATGTGGGTTTGGGGGGCTTTGTTTGGGGCCTGCATCACCTTGGTCCATTCTTGGGAATTTGTGTCCCTTATCCAAGGAGACCATGTCCATGTCCTTAGGAACCCCGTAAAGGCCTCGTCAACATGGGCAGCGGCTAAGGGGGATGTTCTTAACGGCGTCTTTGCTGTGGGTACGGCAAACCTTGCTTCCCAGGGCTGCTGCACCCTCTGCAGCCCAGGGAGCCAGGTTCTGGTTCTGCAGGTTCTCTCGGATCCCGTCGGCCAATGGCCCAGAGAGGCTCCTTTGGTGGGACGTGACTTCGTTCGGAATGCCCAGCGCTGGTCTCTGGGACGGAGAAGTGTTTCGGGCAGAGCGGACACCGAGCCTCCAAATCAGATGATTACCCCCCCCCCCCCCCCGCCGCCCCCGCCCTGTGTCTCTGTGATTGACAGAGCCTTAACTTTGCATGAACCAGGAAGTTTGGCTGTGTAACTTCCTTGTGATCTCAGGACAAGGAGGTGAGGAATGAAAATGCCAGGAGAGAGAGAGAGAGAGAGAGAGAGAGAGAGAGAGAGAGAGAGAGAGATACGGTGGGGGGGAGCCATGCCAAGGAGCCTGATGGCACCTGGCGGGTGCTGGCTGGCGGTGGCGATGGGACCGGCTTTCCTCTTGCCTGCTGGGTGGCTGCCAAGGCAGGTCTTCATTATTTTGTTTAAATGGTTTTGCTGCCGCTGAGTTTTGAATGTTCGAAGCAGCCCCTCTATAAGCCTTTGCCTCCTGTGTGGGGTCTTGGTCACATTTTCTTCGTGGGCGTGCTGCCAGGCACCGCACAGTGCTTGCTGGAGACGTTCAGAGGGAAGGAGGTCGCGCCGGGCCTGCTCTGCTGCAGACGGAGTCTGTCCCGGACTCACCACGGACCGTGCTTCCTGGCCCCCGTGTCTCCGCTGGAAGGAAGAACGAGGAGGTCTGGGAAGCACTTCCCACGGCACCTCTGAGCGGGCTCCACCCCCGCGGCCCGATGACGGTCCCCCCGCTTTCTTTTTCTGGCTCCCAGGCAGGTCCGGTCTTGACAGGCAGGTATCCACCGAGTCCTGGAGATCTGATACGCGGGGCATGACCCCCGGGGGAAGGCCTGAAATAGAAATGGTTTCTGACATTCTTGTTGGTGACTCAGACGTGGTGAAACTCTTGTCCACCCGTCAGCGCCCAGCAGAGCCTTCTGGAATGAGGGTATCTGGGTGCAAGGGGCCCAGGACCGATGCCTGCCTGCCGTGGGGACCTTATGTGGGAGCGGGAGCAGGCGTGGGCAAGAATGCTTCTCTGTTGCCGCTTTTCCCAAACTAGAGCTATTTCAGTACAACATTGACTATTAAATCTATTTAAGCTTTTAAAAATATATATTTTTATTGATATCAGAGAGGAAGGGAGAGGGAGAGAGAGAAAAACGTCAATGATGAGAGAATCATTGACCAGCTGCCTCTTGCACGCCCCACACTGGGGATGGAGCCCGCAACCTGGGCATGTGCCCTGACCCGGAATCGATCCGTGACCTCCTGGTTCATAGGTCGAGGCTCAACCACTGAGCCTTGCTGTCCTGGCTTAAGATTTTTTTTTTGTGTGTGTGTGTTTTAATGTATGGATTTAAAAGCAATCTTAACAAAAGAAGGGGGTTGCCCCCCGGAGACACTGGACAATTTCTGGGGGCATTTTTGGTTGTCACCACTGGGGTGAGAGGAATGTCACCCGCGTCTCGTGGGTGGGCAAGGCCAGGGATGCTGCTGAGCATCCTACAACACAGGCCAGCCCCTGCCGCGTAGAATTGCCCAGCCCCAGATGCCACTAGGGCCGAGGTGGACACACTCACTCTTGTTTAACGAATCCTTATTTTAACATGAAATGGAGTGAGCCAGCGCCACTTCCCGTGCAAAGCGAATGTGAAAACCCTAAGCACGTGCAATCAAAACCACACTTACAAATTCTGGGCCGATGCTCCTGTCCTCTGGGCCTGAGGGTCTCTTTCTCTTTACACCGAAGCTGGGGGGGGGGGGGGGTCAGCACGTGGAGAGATGTCGGGCGCACGGCTCCGCCCCGCTCCCCGCGGAGCCTTCCTCCTTCGGTGTCATCGGCAGGATGAAAGCGAGTGGCTCCCTCCCTGTGGGATTTGACGCCCGTCTGTGCCGTAAAACCGGGCCCCCCTGTGAATGTGCCTCAGCCCAAACTCGGGAGCCGCTGCCTCGGTGCCATGGGCGTTGAGTCTGAGCCGCGGAGAGGCACTGCCGGCGAGGACCGGCCGCCTGCCTCCGGCTCCCGGCGGCCCGAGCTGCTCATTAGGCCGAGATGGGAATCTCTCTCTCCCGTGTTCACAGGCAGTTACACTAATGACAGCCCCTGCGACGCACGGGCTTTTTCATCTTCAAAGCACATCCTAAGCATGAGCTAACCTCCCTGCGCCCCTGGGGGGCCAGGAGCCCCACATTTTACGGGTCGGTGCCACCAAGCAAGAGGGGTGCAGTGAGTCACCGGCTGTCCCGTCCGGGCGGGCGGGGAGGGAGGCGAGGTTAGGGTGGAGACTCAAGTTCACGGTGGCTGGACTCCGGCTGGCCGGGCCGTCCGTCGAGGCGCGCCTTCTCTCGGCCACCCCGGGCTTGGTGTCCGGAGCCAAACCTCAGGGTCAGGAGCGTCTGGAGAGGGGAGGGGGACAGTTCCTTTACTCTCCGTGGGCAGCGCTTCCTTGGGCAGCGAAATGCTTTTCTTGAAATAATAATGATAATATCCCCCCCCCCCCCCGTGGCAGGCACCCCCTCCCCCCAATCCAGGGAGTCTCCTTCAGCAAATATTTTCCTGGGGACCCCGCTCCCCGCTGCTGGTGGGGGTGGGGCCGCTTGGGCCCTGCTTGAAGACGCCTGTGGCTGGCAGGGCCAGAGCCACACGGAGCAGGGGTGTCTGGCCGCGGGCCCTGACCGCTCCGGCGGGGACCACCGTGGTGCGAGCAGCCGGGGGTGGGGTGCCTGTGGCCGCTGGGGTATTTCCTTTGCGCTCATCCCAGACACCCCTGGCCCTGGCCCGCCGCGGGGAGCCACGCCGCCGAGGTGTCAGGAAGAAAAACGAGGAGGGCGGGCTTGGGAGGCCTAAGCTGCAGGGCGCCAGCATCCAAAGGGTTAAACCAAAACGGCGAAGTCTTCAGGTCTAGAGACCTTTCAACCAGCCATGGATCACGGTGGGCGGGTCTTTGGGGTCCTGCCTCCTGGGGACACAATCTACGTAATTGGAGATGTGGTGGGGGGGGTTGGGAGGGTTGAGGGGGGAGGCGCCCCTGAGTTGCTGGCCCTTAAATGCTCTCTACCACCATGCCCGGCCCGGCGTGGCTCAGTGCTTGAACATTGACCTATGAACCAGGAGGTCACGGTTCGATTCCCAGTCAGGGCACAAGCCCAGGTTGTGGGCTTGATCCCCAGTAAGGGGCGTGCAGAAGACAGCGAATCAATGATTCTCTCTCCTCATGGATGTTTCTATCTCTCTCCCTCTTCCTTCCTCTCTAAAATCAATACAAATATATTTTTAAAAGTTACTCTGTACCACAGATGGAGTAAATCATGTCAGAAAACATACTTCTCCTCAGGGCTGGAGGGGCGGGAGTGAATGTGTTTTCATGCTGACAACGCACCAGGTTTGGGTTGAATGGACTTTGGATTCATTCAACGAGACCCTTGTGTGGCTGTCCTGAGGCATGCGACTTTGTGGGTTGCTTTAAGTCTTATTCACATGCCTGTCTGAAGCGTTTACCTTCTGTGTTTGTTTGCTCGGGCTCCTATAAGAAAAATACCATAGACGGGGAGAGGGCTTAAACAACCAACATTGACGTCTTGAGTTCTAGAGGCTGGGAAGTTCAAGGTCAGGATGCTGGCATGGTCATGCTCTTGGAGAAGACTCTTGGTGGTTTGTAGATGGCTCTCTTCTCGTTGTATTCTCGCATGGTTGGCGGTGTGGAGGGTGGGGAAGCAAGCTCTCTCATGTTTCTTGTTATGAGGGCACTAATCCCATGATGAGGGCCCCACCCTCATGACCTTGTTCCTCCCCAAGACCCCATCTCCAAATACCACCCTATTGGGCGTTAGGGTTTCAACATACGGATTTCTTTGGAGGGGACACATGCAACATTCAGTGCATAGCACCTCTATGTGATCTTGAAGCACCAAGTGTGGATGGGGGAAGGGGTACAGAGCAAACAGCCACTCAAACAACATCTAGACCAGGTTTCTCCTGCATCCTTTGAGGAAGTTGATCTCTTGTTGCTTACGGAATGTGAAGAAGGAGCACGAGGACAGGGCTGGGCTGGGCGTGAGCTGGCCGGAGGGAGAGGGTGCTCCCAGCACCCGCAGAGCTGGTGTGACTTTGGGAACCTGGCCATGGCTGCAGCCAGCTCGTTTGTCCCATAAAGGTCACATCCGGCTGTCGGAACAGTCAGCCGAGGCCTGCTTGTCACCTCACCCTTTGTTGCTAAAGGATCCGGTTCCCCAGAAAACAGAAATGTGGCCCCACATGGCACGGTGTCCTCCTAGCATTTCAGTCATTTCTCCAGGCTTCCTGAGACCATGGTTTTTAACTAAACCAGGTAAACGATATGCGGAGAGAATGGGATGCAGACAAGGGAGGGGGCTCCCCCCGGGATCAGAATATCCCTGTCCCACGTCGGCTCCCCGCCCTTCACCTTTCTATGCTGCCTCTCTGCCCAGCCACGTCCCACATCCCACTTAACTCCTTCCGTCCCCCAAGGCACGCATATGGATGAGAGAGCTCAGATGCATAACCTCTCTGCTTTGTTCATGCCTCATCCTCACCGGCACCCTTTTCAGTCCATTCTTTTTTTTTTTTAAATATATATATTTTTAAATATATTTTATTGATTTTTTACAGAGAGGAAGGGAGAGGGATAGAAAGCTAGAAACATCGATGAGAGAGAAACATCGACCAGCTGCCTCCTGCACACCCCCCACCGGGGATGTGCCCGCAACCAATGTACATGCCCTTGACCGGAATCGAACCCGGGACCTTTCAGTCCGCAGACCGACGCTCTATCCACTGAGCCAAACCAGTTTCGGCTTTTTAAAATATTTTTATTGATTTCAGAGAGGAAGGGAGAGGGAGAGAGAGATGGAAACATCAATGATGAAAGAGAATCATTGATCAGCTGCCTCCTGCACGCCCCACACAGGGGATCGAGCCCACAACCCGGGCACTGCCCTGACCCAGAATGGGCCCGAGTGTCCTCCTGGTTCATAGGTTGACGCTCAACCACTGAGCCACGCCGGCCGGGCTGTGGTTTTGTTTGTTTTTTTTCTAAGCCACTTGAGGGTAACTTACATGGGCCTTTACCTCTAAGCACATCGGTGCGTATTTCCTAAGAAGAAGTATATACGCTTCTATAATTAGGTGTCAGTGTCTAATAAACATCGTGTGGACGTCCAAGGAGAGTTCAGCGAGCACCTGCATGAATTGACACTTTCACCTCATCTCCATCCATGCCTCGGGTTTGTCTGTTGATCCAACAGCGTCCTCAATGACACACTTTCCCTCCGGGGGAGAATCCCGTTGAGAGCCGGCTGTTGCATGGAGTTGTGGTGTCTCCTGAGCCTCCTTTAACCAGGGACATGTCCAAGGACCTTCTGTTTCTCGCGACATGGACATTTTTAAAGAACCCACTCTCTTGCCTCCTCCATTTGGCCCACGGGAAATTTCTCATTCTGCGTTGGGAGTTTCCTGGTGACGAGATCGAGGTTCTGTGTCCGGACAGTAGGACGGGTGAGGGGGTGTCGGTCACAGCAGGTCGCACCTGGAGACAGCCAGTGTCTACCTGTCTGCGATCGGTGATGTTCATGTTGGCCACCTGTACAAGGCGTGGCCTGGTTTCTCCAATGTATGATTACTGCGTGTTTTTTCCTCCATTGCAACTAAGGGGCAGTCTGTTGGGGAAACATTTGAGGTCAGGCACAGACCCTCATCAGCATTTCCTCCTAGAATTGGCATCGAGCGGTGATTTTTGCCTGATCTCAATCTTTACTGTGATGGTTGTGACTTTCCAACTCTGATGCTCTCTCAACATATATCACTTGGTTCTTGGCATTCTGCTGTTAGCAAGAGCCCTCCCCCTCCCCTATTCATGTACCCATCTGTTCATTCACCGTTGGCACGGGCTCTTGAATGCCTAGTTATTCATTGGTCTGTAATTCACGAATCACTTATTATGCGGATGCTCATCACATCCCAGATTTGGCCAATGGGAGCTCCTTCTACGGGCTCCTGTGTCCGACACAGACACACATGGACTGTATTGTGAGCCTTTGGAAAGCTTGTAAGCCACTTGAGAATGCACGAATGTGACCCCCGTGTGACAGAGATCAGTGGCGGAGGAGAGAGGGATGGCAGCGTGTATTGGATGCTGTGTTGGGTCCCTTCACGCTCCCTGCGAGGCAACACCTGTGATGCAAAGATCTAAGGAACTCGGGAGTGCGGCCAGGTCCCCCGAAGCTCTCCAGGTTCCCACTGGGAACATCTGAACGCACCAGGCAGTGATGTTAAGCCCGCCTTTATCTCTGAGCCTCTTTTTACCAAGCTGTGTGTGAAGGCCGGAGGGGCTTAGATCAACACCTACCCGTGACATTCACGGGAGAGGGATCAGATAGCAGCTGAGGGGTGGAGACGAGTTTTTACCAGGATAGTAAGTCCGGTGCTTTGGCGAGTACTTCGCCTCAAAGAAGCCGCTGTTTCTCGGCGTTGGCTACGTGTTCCTGTGCAGGAATACAGGTGTGGGGCTACTCCATCTTCTCATTTTTTTCAGGACCATCCAGAAATCCACATTGTTATGTAAAATCTTAACATCTCCCACCACTGATCTCATCATCTGATTCCCAAAAAAGTGTGGAAGTACACACTAGGTCTACAAGATGAGCCAGCCAGCTGCCTGCCTTGCGGCCCCTGTGACATAAAGGACAGAGGCGGGGACTCGATCAGGGCCTTTCACGATGATGTGCTTTGACGAGTGTGGGACTTCTTCTCCAGGGGAGGAAATCTTTATTATTTGTCTTAAAGTTTCATTTAGAAAACAAAACAAAACAAGAGCCCACCCAGCGTGGCTCAGGGGTGGAGCATCCTCCTCTGAACCAGAAGGTCGTGGTTCAGTTCCCGGTCAGGGCACATGCCCGGGGTTGCGGGTTCGATCCTCAGTAGGGGGTGTGCAGGAGGCAGCCGATGGATGATTCTCATCATTGATGTTCCTATCTCCCTCTCCCTTCCTCTCTGAAATTTAAACACACACACACACACACACACACACACACACACACGATATAAAAATCCGTACGTATAAAAAAAATCCAAGTCGTTTCTTTGCACGGACGTCCCGAGGGTATGCCGGTGCTCTTCCCAGAGCAGCCCTTCCCCAGGGCTCACCTGGCCCAGTGTCCAGGCAGATGTGGTTCTGGGACTCGGTGCGGGGAGGTGATTTATGGGTGTCTCTCCGGGACCGAACAGAGCCGGATTGTAGTGACCACTGCCTCCTTGTTAACACACATGTCCAGCCTGGCGGCCTCCCCCTTCCCACCTCTACCCCGCCCCCCGCCCCCCCTCCCCTCCAAGCCATTTCCAGGGGAAACATCTTCAGTTTGTGCACTTGGTCACGGCTTCACAAATATTTCCACTGCGTCGTTCCCAAGAAAGCCGTTGCCTTATGAATTTTTGTTTTATGACTTTGCTAAAGCAAATACGCTGCTCCCCACAGACAGGAGGTATTCCACTCGGGGCAGACCTGCCTAGCGCTCTCTCTTCCCTCTCCCCCCGCTCCCCGCCCCCCGCCGCCCCCTCTTTTTCCTTCTAAAGGAAAAGCCCAAGAAATGCCAACCTCTAACACGTCGCATTTTTCCGACGTGCGTGGGTGGTTTCTGCGCTGCTGCTCACTACGGGCAGGTGAGCGGGACTTCGGGTTTGAAAGGTGCCCAAGCCCCCCCCACCCCCCCCGCTCCCCCGTCTGTTGGCCTACGAAACCCAGGAAAACCGATCGGGTGGAGTTTGGAAGGGACGGACCTATCCGTCCCACACTGGGATCTTGGCTTCAATTCCGGTCGTCCCCCTGCCTCTTCTTTCTGGATGAACGAGGCCAAAGAAAGTGGGTCTCATGATGGCAGGTCTTCCGTTCTTCTGACCCAAAGACGTTCTTCCCTCCATTAGGGCTGTCGTCGGAGGGCTCCTGTGACCCGGAGGGAGGCGCGGGCCGGAGGCGCGAGGCTCGTAGGTCACAGGGGTTTGCGCGGTGAAGCTCTCTGAACTGGGGTCCTCATCTCTGCCTTCTGATCCTTACCCTGAATTTCCCAGGGGGCCTTGGTGTCTCTTTCCAGCTCTGAACAGCCCCCCTGCCTTTAGGAACACGGTCTCCTGGGGTCCCCGTCGAAGAGGGCCCACGAGTCTCCGTTGGCCCCGGTGTCTGCCGATTCAGCCTCGCGGGGCCCAGACCTGCCATGCAGTCGCTCACGCCCCGTGTTTACTTTTATCCCCAGCCACAGCTGGAGGCCAAGAAGCATAAATGCATCGCCAAGCCTGACAGCAGTGTACCGAGTTCGTACCTTAAGGAAAGGGGGGGCGGGGGGGGGCGGGGAAGGAAGCCAGCGATCTCGCGTGGTCGGGTGGCTGGTGGCGGAGAAATGGACGGGCAGCCCGTAAACCCTGGTGTGGCTCTGACCATCTGCGCGGCCGGCCCGCCCGCCCGCCGACGGCGGCGGAGGCGTGAGCGGCCCTGTTTGTCTTGGAGGGCTCGCCCGCCGAGCGCGGTGGACGGTCCGTGGACGGCCAGCCAGGCATCTTGTGAACCCGGCCGAGCCCGGGGGAGGGAACAAGGGCCGTTCAGAGGGGAGGACCACCGCCCGGTGTGGGGAGGGCGGAGCGGGCGCCCGGCCGTGTTTACCGTGGGGGCCGTGCCGTGGGTGGGCCGGTCCTCATGACGTCCTTGAGGCTTTAAAACACGGTCATAAATCTGCCGCCTGTGGGACAGGGCTGGCATTTTCTTTCCCTTCCACAACCAGGTTCTCTGTGTGACCTCCCCCCGCCCCGCCCCCCAAAAAAGTTTTTTGTTTTTAACACAAGAAACCCCCTGCACTTGCTTGAAGCGTGCCCCTCTGTCCCCCCTTGGGGGGCAGCCCTGGAGGGTGTTGGAGGATTTGGGTAGAGGCTGTGGTCTCCCCCACGCACTGGGGAGGGATGTTGCCGCTGCTTCTCTGTGTTTTTAAAGAGATCCTGGCGCGGGGGCAGCCCCCAGGGCTGACACCTGAAGCTCTGTGTTCAACAGCTGGGCGGACCAGATGTGCCGGCCCGGCTCCGGGTCGGCCTGGAGCGCCCCGAGTTAGCACCAGCTCTAGCAGCCTGCTGCTCTGCCCTCGATCCGGCAGGAGCCAGGGGGGCCATTCTGGAGCCCGGGGGCAGGGGGTAGCGGGGCGGGGGGGGGGGGGGGACGTGCCGCCGGTGGCCACCTGCCAGGGCCCCTCTGACGGCAGAGAAATGTGCTGGGACGTCCTTTTCACAGGCGGTTTGGCTCCCGGGCCCCTCACGTCTGAGGTGCGCCCGCCAAAGAAAAGGGCACTTTTTGTGGTCAGAGCCTGGGGCTTGGCCGGAGCCCTTGGACGGAGGGAATCTGCGTCTGGGGCAGGCGTGGCCCCCGCAGAGGAGAAAAGCCCCCTGTCTGTGAGCAGCCGGCTGCCAGGCCTCCCGGCTCGGCGAACAGTGGACAACTGTTGGAGCGCTTGGCCTGCCCAGCGCCCAGGTGTGCCCTGGCCCGTCAGGTGTGTCCTCTTACGAAAAGAGGCACGAGGGTCCCCGTGTGCACCCCAGCCTCCCCCACCCCCTGCGCCCTCCTCCGCAGCCCCATGGAGAGCGTTCTGCACACGTGGGAGACACCCGCTTTGGGGTCACGGTGTGTCCCGTGGCCCTGACCCTCGGCCGTCACGCGGGCGGCGGGGGCGGGGGCTCCCTCCTTCCCTCCCTCTCCGCCCTCCACCTTCACATTCGTTTTGCACGCTGGGCAGTGACCCAGCCGGGCCGCCAGCCATCGGATCTGAAGGGCTCCCTGCTTTTCAGGGCAAATTTCCTGGCCCCCGGCCACACCCGACTGCGTGGTTATTTGGGCAGCGGCATTCAAGGGTGTGAAACCAGCCGGGCCAGAGAGGGAGGTTGGTTGGGGCTCAACCCAGTGAGGTGGGAGTTCCCAGTGGGGTGTGGGTGGGGAGCACAGACACGTCCCCAGCAGGGACCCCGAGAAGCAAGCCAGCCACGGAGATGCCAGTACTTTTCCACTGGCGGGCGGGGCCGGCACGGGGAGAACTTTGAGCTCCAGGGACATAGCAGCCCAGGGATTTTCCAGGTTTGCCCAAGGAAGGACTAGGAATCAGGAAGCTCTCATTTGATTTTTTTTTTTTTTTTTAACATTGTAACCAAGCTCCACTCGGGGTGAGGCAGCGTTGAGTGGTCATGCCTGAGGCCCTCACCAGGGCCTTCCCAGAAGCCGAGTGGGCCAGGAGGGTGAAGTCTCCTGATGCTGCTTTCTGCCTTTCCCTGGAGCCTTGTTGGCTCTGGTTTACCGCTGGCTGCTTTCAGAGACCGGAAACGAAGGCTTGCTCTTTAGCATTCAGGCCTGGTCATGGGTCTCTCAGACGTGCAGCTCTGACCAGAGGAGCAGGATTCTGGTGCATTTATGTTAGACTAGAGGCCCGGTGCACGAATTCGTGCACGGGTGGAGTCCAGCTGGCCTGCCCCGATCGGGCCGATCGGGCCGATCGGTCCTGGTGGCCGGGGGGAGGGGCTGCAGGAGGTTGGCTGGCTGGTCCCGCCCCCTGGTGGAACTCCCGGTCAAGGGGACAATTTGCATATTAGCCTTTTATTATATAGGATGGGAAAAAAAGATGTCAGCGGGATTGTGGGTCCTGTTGATTGGCTGCTGTTCCTGCGGGGATGAGTCATAACGGGGGCATTTCTCTTCACCAAACACATGAGTTTCAGTCTCCTGGCTCCTCGGCGGGACCCTCCGAGTCCTGGGCTGTGACTTGGTGCTTCCCAAGGTACCTCTCTAGCTCCTCCCCCTGCGGGCCACGCGAGAGGTGCCCGGTCGCCTCCAGGGCTGCTCGTCGTTGGCCGGTGGGTGGCTCTTTCCACAGGAGGCTCGAAGGGCTTCTGTGTTTGGTCACTCACCACGGCGTCCTTGAACTTGAGAGTTTGCTTTCGGTCATGAATTCTGAGAGGGCCACAGGATGGGAACTTCGGGGTCCCCTCCAGAGCCTTCTGGTTGAAAAGCCCAGTGGGAGTGAAAGTCTGCACAGGAGGCCCAGGACGACTCGGGGGGAGGTCAGTGTTTCCCCAAAATAGGTGCCATGTGTATCACCTGCAGGGACCCGAGGTGGTAGCCGGCCACCCCCAGACATGGCAGGAGGTAACACGGAGTCACCCCGAAATGTGTTTCCCTTTTGTAGCGCTTCCCCTCCTGGTCCAAGCAGGAAGAATATCTCCGCTCGGCGCTTTAGGAGAGAACGTGAGCAATTCTCAGGCTCAGAGCCTTGGGAGAGCCACAGAGACCGATCTTGGGTGATTTTTTTTCTCATTGTATCTTCTATTCATGTCGAGTGACCCCGGATTCCGTTTAAGATAAGGATGCAGAGTTTCCTTTTAAAGTATGTTTACTTACGTAGAATATGAAACCATGTCGAAAAATATTGAAAACAACAACACACACACAATCGCCAGGTAGCAGCGCGCCAGACATCACAGAAGCCTCAGGCAGCCCTGGCAAGGCGAACTGTGCCCCGGAGCCTGGGCTCTGCGCTGACTGCAGCCCAGGGAGTCTCACCCCGGGGCGGGGGGGGGGGGGTTTGCAAACCCCCTGCCCCCCCCACCCCCGTTCCAGGGACACTTGACAGTGACATTTTAAAAAATATATATTTTACTGATTTTTTACAGAGAGGAAGGGAGAGAGATAGAGAGTTAGAAACATCGATGAGAGAGAAACATTGATCAGCTGCCTCCTGCACACCCCCCACTGGGGATGTGCCCGCAACCAAGGTACATGCCCTTGACCAGAATCGAACCCGGGACCCTTGGGTCCGCAGGCCGACGCTCTATCCACTGAGCCACACCTGCTGGGGCGACAGTGACGTTTTTGACCGTCACCGCTGGGGGATGCTGCTGGCATCTTGCCGGGAGAGAGGGACCAGGGGAGCTGCTGAAATGCCACCCGCTGCTTTCTGAAGCAGGGTGCCCGCCTCCGCCCCAGTGATAAACTTGACCTTTCACCTCCATACAGTGATACAACGTGGCTTGCTTGTGTCCTGGCGTAGTGCGTGACTCCACAGCCTCCTTTGCAACGCTCCCCACACCCCCCAGCCCCCCTCCTGGGCTCCCCGCACCCCCCAGCCCCCCTCCTGGGCTCCCCGCACCCCCCAGCCCCCCTCCGGGGCTCCCTGCACCCCCAGCCCCCCTCCTGGGCTCCCCGCACCCCCCAGCCCTCCTCCTGGGCTCATCCCACCCCCCAGCCCTCCTCCTGGGCTCCCCACACCCCCCAGCCCTCCTCCTGGGCTCCCCACACCCCCCAGCCCTCCTCCTGGGCTCCCCACACCCCCCAGCCCCCCTCCTGGGCTCCCCACACCCCCCAGCCCTCCTCCTGGGCTCCCCACACCCCCCAGCCCTCCTCCTGGGCTCCCCACACCCCCAGCCCTCCTCCTGGGCTCATTGCACCCCCCAGCCCTCCTCCTGGGCTCATTGCACCCCCCAGCCCTCCTCCTGGGCTCATTGCACCCCCCAGCCCTCCTCCTGGGTTAATCGCGTCTGTCTACGGCTGGCGGGTGCGGAGCCCAAGTCCCAACAGGTCCCGGGTCTCATCGGGAGCCTGGAATGTGATGACTGAGGCTCGTCGCTGTCTCACCTCCGACCCTTGGTTTAAGGAAATGGCTCTGATAGTCACACTCCAAACACAGCCCAGACAGCAGAGGTATCTATCTCATCGTGTGAGGAGCCAGGCTGGGTCCCCTGGCTGCCCGGTCCTGAGGCGGGGCCTGTCGCGTGGGACCAGGAGGGCCAAGGTCAACAACCTCCCTATACATACTAATCAGGCCCTGGTCACACCTCACTCTCACACCAGCCACACCTGGGAAGAGAGGCGTCATATTATGGGGCTTTCGCTGTTCCCTTTAATATTTTAGCGTGTCGGCACATTCTTTCCCGGTCTCGGTTAAGTGACCTCTTCTCTGTTAGGGTTTTCTGATAAACTCCGAGAAACCCACCGCCTTTGCCCACCCATGGCCTCCGCAAGTAAAATAATCAACCTTTCAGCTCACGGCTTGCCTTCCTTCTGAAATCGCAGATCTCCGCCCCCACCCCCGCCCCAGCCCGGTTCTCATGTGTCCCCAGACATCCCAGGGAGACAGGAAGGAGGAGGAACGATGGTCCAGATTTTGCCGATGGCCATGATAACGGGTGTAAACGCAGGGCCGGGCCGAGCTGCCACCGGCTCCCAGGAGGGCCTCTCGCCGGCCTGTCTGCCCGTGAGCTCAGCCGAGCCCCTCCCGGCGGCCTCATTCCTCCTCGGCCTCTGCCAGGCTTTCTCACTTTCTCTCCTGGGCAGCTCTCCGTCACCTCCTGCCTGCCTGCCCTGGGGTGCCTGTGCCTGGTGCTCTTTTGACTGATGATGTGAAAAGGGTTAAAAACCCTGGTGCCCAAGATGGTACAGCTACAAAGTGCCACCGTTGTCCGTCATGCCCAGATGGGCCCGCCACCCTTTTTTCCATGAAACCAAGCGAATCCCCTGGCACGTGACCCTGCAGCCATGTCCCTCCTCACCTGCCCAGACACCCCCACCCCAGCACCAGGGAGGTGGGGCCATACTACATACATATACTATATAACATATAGCACATAATACAAAAATATACGCATACGGCACAGCATTTAAATACACATATTCAATCTAGAACCTATCATTGATAGCACATAACATTGTATAATATATAATGTGCACATATATTCCACTGTAATGCATGCCACAGAATAGGAGCTGCCGTTATTTTCATCATCGGTCCTACTAGGCTTTTGGCCCTGGGGATCTGGGACCTGCCTTCTCGGCTCTGTATTATTCCCAGCACCTGGTCTAAGGACTAGCACACAGTAGGTGCTCAGTCCTCACGGAAATGCCAGGGGGTGTGCAGGGATTTTAGGTGAGGTCTGTGCACCCCTGCATCTTGTATTTCGTTGCGATGAGGTTTCGGGAAGGGTCTGGGGTGGGTTTTCCTTAAGAACCCCCTCCCTCCCTTCTGGGGTGCGTTGTGGCCGCTGCCGGTGTCCACGAGGTGGTGGGTGGTGTGTGTGCACATCCATGCACACCTCAGGTCTCACCCCTACGTGGTGGCGGTGGCCGCCGGGGGCGGGGAGAGGGGGGCCTGGAGAGGGAGCTGCCGTCCCCGTGCGGCCCTCCCGAGGGAGCTCAATTGTGTCTCCATAAAATGCTCTGGGACGGGGGCAGGCCTGTGGTGTCAGACGGAAAGTCGACTGTCCTCCGTCCTCAGATGAGCTGTGTGCCCCAGGACCCTGCTGAGCCATGGAGGGATCTGGGTGGCTCCCTAGGAAGCAGGGCCCAGGACTGGGCAAGGCCCGGCTGTCCACGCTCTGGGCAGGCAGGGTCCTGCGTGAAAGCTGGCTAGGGAGGAGAAGAGGCGTTTAAACAAATACACGTATAGCGTTTAAGGGCTTCCCCAACAGGAATGTACTTAACCCTCCCACAGCCTTCCATGCAAGCACCGTTGTTACGCAAGTTGTTGACTGATGAGGGAAACCGAGGCACAGAGAAGTCCAAGGCTTAGACACGGTGGAGGTGAGACTCACACTCACAGCGCCCAGGCTGATTCTGGTTCCGCTGCTTTTACGGAACAAGTTTGAGAACCGTTGAGACTTGAGTCTCCACTGCCCCCCTGACTCCTCAGTTTGCTGAAGTAGTCCCCCTCCCCGCCCCCCCGCCCCCAAGTGGGTGTTGGTTCAGGAAGCAGCCCTTCTCTGGGAGAGTGGGGCACCGGGCGGGGATGGGAGGGGGTAGACTGGTTAGGGCCTGGAAGGTTCTGCTGTGCGGCCCAGGGTGGAAGCTGGGAGCTGGGTGTAGGGAGAGGGGAGAAGGAAGGAAGAGCGGTCGTGCCAATGTCCTGGGGCCACTTCCCTCCCCCCCCAGCCCAGACACCAAGCCCGGGAGGCAGGGGCCTTGCTCGCCCAGCCTCGCTCCCTGCACAGCCATGAAGGGAGCGTTTGCCCATCACTGAATCAAAGCCCCTGAAAACTGAACCAGGCACCATGCGGGCTCTTGCCGCCCTTTCTTGATTAAAACAAACAACATTGTGAAACGTCAAACCTGTCAGTCGTGTGGAAAGTTTGCGGCATGGAAAGGCAATTACTCAAATGGCTTTTTAAAAGTACGAGAATTTGCCTGGCCGCACGGTTTTTAATTAGTGCCCCGAGTGAACGTGAATACCTATTCATAGCTGCGCGCGCCGGGCCCGGGGTGGGTTTAGGAAACATTTGGTATCTCTGGCAGAGGCAGCGTGTGGACCTGGCTGGCAAGGGGGCTGCCGGCCGCTTTCGCAAACAGAGGGGCCTCTGGGTCCACGTGGGCCCTCGGGGAGGGAGGCTGTTTGCAGGGAGGGCGTGGGCCTGTGGCATCCTAGAGCTTTTCAAGTGTCCTGCTGCCCAGGTGGTCTCTAGGGCTAAGGCCTCCCCAGATGGGTGTCCCCCCCCCCTCCCAACCCCCCATCTGATGAACAAGCCTTTCAGGGAATTCTTTGAAAAAAATAAAGTTACTTGGGGTCACACCATTTAAATTTACCTCCCTGGTTTTCTGTGATCTCATTTTTCCTTAAAATACCACTGGAAAAGTGTTTTTTTGAGTTGAATAGTCTAGTTTCCATTGAAACATGGTGAAACGAACTCGCGGGGGCCAAGGCTTGGTGTGAGGGTGGGGGACCCGGGCCCAGCGCACCTTCTGGGGGTCAGCCCTCTGCAGGTCGCAGGTCACAGGTCGGGGGGCAGCCTGCCTGGGGATGCTCCCCTGCCCTCTCTGTTGCTGATGGCCAGGGCACTGCATGCGGAAGGCGTCCCTGGAGGCAAAGATGTGGTTTCCAAGAGAAAACAGGATGGGCTTGTAAACTTTCGATTTTTTTTTTCTTTTTTTAAAGCGCGGTGGGCGGGGCTCTGTCTTTAAGCTCAGGTTAGAGACAGGAAGATCCAGGGGCGAGCTCAAGGTCGGACCAAGGTCAGCAGCTGCACGTGGAGGTGGGCAAGACTTTTGAGAGGTCAGAGAGCCACCGGGAGGTCCAGCTCTCCTGGCTTCGCGAGCTGGAGAGAGCCTGGCCCCTGTCGAGGTCTGCCATCTGCGTTTATGGAGCGCCGTGGGCCGGAGGGCCTGCCCCATAGTAGCCGGGCTTCTGCGGTTAGTGTGATGTGTACGCTGTACGAGGCTCTAGGAATCCAAACACCTGGGGTATATTGTCCACCCTACAAGGTGGTACGATCTCCCTGGGGAGAGAGGGTCGCTCACCTATCCTCTCCGTCATCTTACGTTTAGTGCAATGTGGGGTGCGGGCAGTAATCCTCAGGTACCAGCCACCACTGCAGGCTGGGGAGTCAGGTGACTTCTCATGGGTCATGGGACTTGAGCTTCAAGGGCAGGTGCTGGGGAGAGGCAGAGCCGGGGGGTGTTGCAGGCATGGGGAGCACCAATGAGATCACTCTGCAAGGCTGGAGAGAGAAGAGGAGGGGTCCCGAATGCGGGGGCCCAGGGGTTTCCGGCACGGAAGGCAGTAGGGAGCCATCGACAGCTGTTGAGCAGCGTGGGGCAGAGCTGATTGACATTTCAGAAGGATAAGCTGGGCGGGCGATGCAGCGTGGACTGGAACAGGCGAGTCGGACATCGAGGAGCCCGGGTGGGGGGCGATTGCAACCGTGGGAGTTGGGGTCCCTTTCAGCTTTCCCCCTGGAGCCAGAGGAGCTTGGTGCCAGTGATGACTCCACTACTTACCAGCCCCGTGACCTTGAGGAAGTTTTAGATCCTGCCGTGTGCCCATTACCTTATCGTTCACGCAGGGATGCTGACATTCATTCCTTCTCTGCAACCGAGAGGGCTGTATCATGCAACGCATTCTGTTCGTACGACGGAGGACAAGACAGGCGCTCTCTGCGCTCAGGGGTCTGGCTGTTACCATGGCCGGGGGGCTGTACGAGGAGACCGATCATGAGTTGTGTTAGCAGAAGAGCTGACCAGAGGGAGGGCTGCTCCTCAGGGTGACCGAGAGGGTGACATTAAATTCACAGGCAGCCCACTAGGCGTGGCTCAGTGGTTGAGCATCGACCTATCAACCAGGAGGTCACGGTTCGATTCCCGGTCAGGGCACGTGCCCAGGTTGCTGGCTCAGTCCCCAGTGGGGGGCGTGCAGGAGGCAGCTGATCAATGATTCTCTCTCATCGATGTTTCTCTCTTCCCTCTCCCTTGATCTCGGAAATAAATAAAAATATATTTTAAAAAAATTCACGGACACAGAGAGGTTCCGGGGGAGCCGTGTTGAGGGGGATAGATGGGGTTCCATTTGGATGGGACAATTTGAGGTTGTTTGTGATCAGCCCGCAGGCCGCTGGCACGGCACACGGGGGGGTTAGGAAAAAGGTCGGGGGCAGGGTCCGGGGAATCTTCAAGGACAAGGGGAAAAGGGTGGGAATTCTGCTGGGCTGAGGACCGAGCTTTAGGGCCTCGATCTGTGCTGAGCTCAGGAGGAAGGAGAGGAACCAAGGAAGAGGGAGGGGTGGGGAGTGGCTGAGAGCCGGCACTGGATCGCAGGCTCGAGTCCACTCTCTCTTCTGCGAGCCCACGGGGCACCGCGGGCCCTACTTTCCGGCGTGGCGTCTGCGGGCTGTGGCGTGGAGTCTGGCCTCCTTTTCCAGCCTGGCCTGGTGGGACAGGCTCCGGGGAGAGCTCAGGCCCCCGGTCCTGACCCGAAACGCGGATGCCACCGGAGCCGGCTGCCGAGAATGGCACAGGTATTTGGAAAATGCCACGGAGCAGGTCCGTTCAGCCCTGCGGCCTGCAGCCTGTCAGCGGGGTTGGGATTCTCGGTTAAGTTCACGGTTCAAGCCAATATTGACGGAATCCTTCCGTGGGAGTGGCCACTCTCCCGCCAGCGGGAACTCGGGCCGCCTCTGAGTGTGTCTTGCCTTCTGGGTGTGTCTCTGTCCCGGGCTCACTCTGGGTCCCAGACACAGGGAGGTCCCCAGGGCACCCTGGCCGGATCTCACCTTGGACCCCAACTTTGGGTCCAACTTGCGGCTCTCTCATCCTGACCCAAACTGTTTCTGATTTCACCGTCTTGCAACTCCTATTTTAACTGCGTGTTTGTTGTTGTTGTTTTTTTAATTAAAATGGCATTTATAGTTTTATTTCTAGTTCAAGATGATGAATGTCCATTTTATTTTTTATTCCTTTTTAAATACTGGGACATTTTTGAACAACGCCCGTTCACGGTCGTCATGCAGAAATAAGAAAACAGATCACCCCTGAGCTTACTACCCAGGGAGGTCAACTTGATAACCTTTTGCTTTCTCCTTCCGGGTTTGTTTTTAGAACATATTTAAAAAAAAATAATAATTTCCTGGGTGGATCACGCTGGCATTGCATGTAGACAAGGCTGCCCGGGCCTCGGCACACCTCACAGCCTCCTGTCTCAGCCTGACTTCATTGGCCGGGGCCTGCGGAGGCGTCCGCGCCAGATACCTCTGCCCGGGCCGGGGCTCTGTCCTCGGGCCCAGGATGTGAGCGCCCGGCGGGGCTGACCCGGGAGTCTGTGCAGGAAACTGACTTTCCCAGGAAGGTGCAGGAAGAACCCCTTTCTGGTGTCTGCTCTGGTTAGATGCAGGGTCCGTCCTTCAGGTCCCCTTGTCCTGGCATCACTGGCTCTGCTCTTGGGTGATCTCGCTGTTTAATGAGCAGAGGAGATGGGCACCAGTTCCTGTAAATAGCCTTGGGGGAGGGGGTAGAGAGAGACAGACAGAGAGAGACGGGGGGTGGGGGGAAGGAGAGAGAGAGAGAGATTTTTAAAGAAATGTGTGTATGTGAATGTTCCCCAAGTAAACATTTCAGAGTTGGGTCAGAATCAGTAGGAGATAAATTGCCATCTGGGAATGTCCGTTCTTGCTTTTTAAAAAATCCTCACCTGAGGATGTATTTATTGTTGTTTTTTTTTTGTGTGTGTGTGTGGGGGGGAGGGGGGGTATTGATTCCAGAGAAAAAGGGAGAAATATCGATGCGAGAGAGGAACTGCTATTGGTTTCGCCCTAATTGAACCGAACTGGCACCTGAGTCACCTGACTGGGGCTGTCAGCTTTTTTTGTTTGCTCCATAGTGAGTTCATGCCAACCAGTGAAGCCCTTGGTTTGGGGTTGGGATGCCCCCAAGTCTTCTTTGGTGGAAAGTTATTTATTTCCTTATCTCGCTCTCCACCGTCTCTCCATGTAGGTGCTTTATTTATTCGTAGTCGAGGTTGAGTGCTTTATGGGGAAGCACCACTGGGCGATTGGTTTGTCTGCCCAGCAAACCGGGGGAGGGTGGGATGGGGAGGGGTGAGGAGAGGGAGAGGCGGGCAGCAGAGAAGGCCCCTCCCCCTCTCCCATCTCTCAGCAAGAAAATAAAAAAGATAAATAAACCCTAATCCTGACCCGGGGGCAAATGGCAATAAAGATCCAGGGTCATTTCCCCTGCTGATCCAGCCCTCTCACTCATTGTAGGAATTAGACAGTTCTATGGCTCTCATTTGCCAGATCAGATTGTGTAATTATCTTTTACGGGCCTGGGTGTGATGTGTGCTCCGTGTGGATGCTGCAGGGGGCTGAGGGCGTGTCTGGCCTCCAGAGTCCTGCCGGCTGTGCGGCTATGTGTGGCTTCCACATGGGAAGGGCGGGGGCGGAGGGGGGGGGGGGGGCGCTGAGAGCCTGCCCGGAGGCAGCACAGAAGCTGGTGGCAGAGCCAGGGTCAAAGGGCAGATCGATGTGGGGGGGGGGGGGGTGGTGGGCAGTTAGAGGCAGGCCTTCAGGCTGGGGCAGGGGTCTCCCAGAAGGAACATGGATGGGTATGGGGGGTCAGCGGGGACATTCCCCAAAGTCTGAATGAAGGCTGGTGAGGTCAGAGACAGGAAGTCGTCGGCAAGTTCAGGGATGAATGATCACGCTCCTGACCTGGGGCGCTTTTGTCTTTACCAGGCCCCTGCCCCCGTAACACGTGATGTGAAAAGTATATTTTAATGGCTGCAGTGGTAGAAGGATGCCTCTCACCCAGGCTGCATTCATCACTCTACAGGCCCTTCTGTGACAGTCACGTTATTCCTTCTGATTATAGAAGAAATGAGAACATTCTTTTCTTTTTCTTTTAATCTTTATTGTTGAAAGTATTACATAGGTCCTCCTTTTCCCCCCATTAACCTCTTCCAGCCTGCTCCTGTCTCCCCGCCCCCCTCCAGGCCCTCACCACTCCACTGTCTGTGTCCATGGGTTATGCATATATGCATACAAGTTCATTGGTTCATCTCTTCCCACCCACCCTCCCCTGCCTTCCCTCTGAGGTTCAACAATGAGAACATTCTTGCCCTGGCCGGTTGCTCAGGGGCTAGAGCGTCAGCCCGGACCTCAGAACCGCTGGGGCTGGGACCCACGCTTCAGGAGGATTTCCCATCGGCCTGGGGGAAGGGAGTGGTGACTTCAGTGAGTCGCCAAGTCTGAACCCTCGCTCCCCTCCTGTCTTCCCCCATCCTAGGATTTACAGAAGCCCCTGCCGGTCCCCACCCATCCCACCCCCAGGGTCTGCTACTGATGGGTGGGTTGGGATGTCCTGGTGGCTGGGCAGGTTTAGATGGACTGGTGTTAAATTTCCTATCTCAGAGTTTATCGAATGCTTTGCACTTAATACACGGGACGTGGGTTGGGTCTGGGGGCGGCAGCAGCAATGGGAATCCGTCCTGGTGTTAGTGGTGTCGGACTTGGAGAGTATCTTGTGGTTTTCCTTGCTTCTTTTTGAGGAGTTTTCTAGCATTTGCAAGTGGTCTCGGTAGGTCCCAAGTGTTGCACGGTTCATCGGAGCTAAAATCGTGGAGCCCGGCCGGCGTGGCTCAGTGGTTGAGCATCTACCTATGAACCTGCAGGTCACGGTTTGATTCCCGGTCAGGGCACATGCCCAGGTTGTGGGCTCCATCCTCAGTGTGGGGTGTGCAGGAGGCAGCCGATCCATGATTCTCATCATTGATGTTTCTATCGCTCCCTCCCTCTCCCTTCCTCTTTCTGAAATCAATAAAATATATTTAAATAAAATAAAATATAATCGTTGAAGATCTTTGCCCTGCCGTCCAGGGCCCTACTACGTGGCATTTGAGGTCGGTTCTGGGGTCAGTCCGTGGGGGTGTGTGCCTGGGATTGGCGGAGAGGGGGCCGGAGCTGGCGGATGGGGTGGCCCAGCGTGCCAGGCGGCCCTGTCCTCAGGAACTCCAGAAACCGGGGGAGCGAGCCCCGCCCCGGGCGCTGCGTGCGCGCCCAGCGAGAGAACAAAACGCCACCCAAACAATCCTTCCCCTTGTGAGGGAAGGTTACGCGTTTTCGGTTTCACATCTGATGGTATTGTCTTTCCCCGTTCTCTTTCTTCTCTCTGTCTTCATTTGCCAAACGGAGGGTCCAGAGTGATTTCTTTGAGCCTAATGATGGGGAAGCTGAGACGGGGGCCATTATCTCCAAACACCTTTTGAAATACGACTCTTCCTGGTGTCTGAATTGGGTGGGGGAGAGGCCGGATTTAAAGATTACATATTTTAGCAGGAACAGCATCTTCTCAGGGGCCACACGGATGGCGTGGAGTAGCCTCGCTCTCTAGAAACCCCTGTAAAGGGGCGACGTTGACAAAAGCATAGCGGATACGTACGGGGTGCAGGGTAGGGGTCAGGCACAGAGCTCGACGCCCCCCAGGTGTGACCCCATTTAATGGATTTAGGCGCCATAAGGTGAGAACTTAGAGAAATTCAGAGTCGGGTCACCATAGCCGCCTTGGAATAAAAGACTCAATAAAAAACAGAACAACCCGGAACCGTGGCAAAAGGTTATTTTGTAGTCGAGGTCCCTCGTGAATTTAAGTTTTGTTATAACGTGAAAGAAATGCACTATCCAGTGTAATACCCATTTACATCTTAGTTTATTCTGGGTCTAGGAAACCCTGTGTTTCTTGAAAGCAGCCTTCGGTCACCATGTCCACAGCTGACAGAGGAAATGGACTTTATTCTCAGTCAAGGGTGTTTTCCTTCTATACTGAAGCATCAGCAGCTGCTAACCTCCTGTGTCCTTGGGGCTGTGTGACCCTCAGAGTCCACTCCTCCTGTGCTTCGCGTTGGAACATGACTTTCATGAACCCTGTGTGCTGAGGTCACCCTTTCCTTCTCTCTCCAGGTGCACTCAGAGGTTGGTGGCCAACCTGGGCAGGCGCTCCGAACCAAGGAAGGACGGGGAAGAAGGTGACCCGGTGCATGCCAGGTAACGAGAGCTCTGCCGCTCCCCTGCTGCCGTCCTCGCTTCGGGGTTATGTTCCTCCTGCGGCAGAATCCCCCACCCCGACCTCCCTGACCCACCTGCGTGCAGCCTGGAGCCGAGGCCGGCAGGCAGGAGCCATCGGAGAAGGTCGAGGCTCAGCTTGAGGCGCCCTCCTAGCCAGGCTGTGTTCTCGGGGCTCTTACTTAGAGGAACTGGTGGTCACCTCTCACAGGTCGGTCACGTTATACCCAATCTACAGATGAGAAAACCAAGGTACAGTCCGTGGCCCAAGGTCACCGAGTTATTTAGCGAGGGAACCAGGGTTCAAAGCCAGAGCCGGCCCCCACGCTGTGTTCTCTCTCCATTCCGAGTGACGGTGAGTGTTCTGGCTGCCGGGGGCACGCGCATCCGCTCCCGCCACCTGGTCTTTGTACGCGGGGTCCTAAGCAGGGCAGGGAGGTCTTGTGTTGTGCCGGGAGAGCCATCAGGTGGGTGGCTCGAAGCCTGCAGGTCTAGGA
>NC_137090.1:5840239-6047187 GCF_951640355.1 Cnephaeus nilssonii
CAGGCCAACTGGAATGCGACGGATTCCTGTTTCATCTACCATCCATTTCCTCACTTCGTCTTCGCATTTTATCTGCATAGAGGCTTTTATTTGTTAAAGGGTAACGCTTCCCGTTGGAGATTTATAAGCTGGAGAGACGTAGGTCCTCTCCGAAGCAGACACGAGGAGTTGAAGTATGGAGGGCGGATTGAGTTTAAGTGCTTTTAGTGTTTATTTGAGTAAAACAGGTCCACTTTTCGTGCGTTTACCTAATGGCATTTCAGAGAAAGAGGAGAAAGTTTATAGCAGAGAGAAATCTTACTTACTGAGGGATTCGTGTGACAGGCAGTCACCAAATCAGACAAAATAAATTAACAAAAATTTAATTAGCTTGTATCATTCTTGTCAAAACTGACAACTGAAACATGGAGAAAAGATCATGTTTTCTCCAGAGGGTGTTTTACTGTTTTTGGTGTGTGTGTGTGTGTGTGTGTGTGTGTGTGTGTGTGTGTGTGTGTTTTCTTGCCTGAAAAAGAAAATGTTGGCTTATACTACTATTTATAGATTTTACATGCACTGCTATTTGCTGCATTTCAGATGCAAGAGGTAGGTCACAAATGATTGTGGGACTTCTTGTCCCCCTCCTTCCTCCGCCAGGGTTTGTAGAGCCACTTGTCTAGGCTGTGCATTCCAGTTGCAGAGTTTGCTGTCTGACTCAGTTTCTCTTTACGGGGTCTCTGAATAAAAGCAGAAGGACTTTCGCCTAATAACTCGCTACCTGCCAACTCAGCAGGTACCACAACTTCCACCTTCTTGTTGGTGGGATGAGTCCACGGGAGATTGTTGGCAAGATGATGCAAAAGCCAGTCGTTACAGTGTATCCACCTCCTGACTTAGGACTTGGTTGTCACAAGTGCAGCAGGGGTGCTGCTGACATCTCCTGGATGCAGGCCGCCGATGCTGTCACATTCTGCGACACGCAGCCTTCCACGACGAGAAAGATCCAGCCCAGATGACAGTAGCGGGGAGGTTTTGAAACCATAGGGTATACGTCAAAGTATCACCTAGCATTCAAGACATAAAGCCTAGAGAACACGTCAGATTTTAAGTGAATCATTTATTATTATATCCTTGCTTATGCTTTTTGTTATACTAAACCCAACATGAATATACAACTTAGTATATGTCTTTTCTTCAATATATATACTTTGTATTGATTTCAGAGAGGAAGGGAGAGGGAGTGAGAGGTAGAAACATCAATGATGGGAGAGAATCATTGATCAGCTGCCTCCTGCAAGCTCCACACTAGGAATCGAGCCCACAACCCAGGCATGTACCCTCACTGGGAATTGAACTGTGACCTCCTGGTTCATAGGTTGACGCTCAGCCACTGAGCCACACTGGCCGGGCTGTATTTTCTTCGTGTATATAAAGTGTGGCCCCAACGTACCTGTTAGCTAGATCTGCCTCCAAGAGAGACCACGGACCCCTTAGGGAAATACCCCAGTTTTCTGTTGCTGGTGCCCATCTGACAGTCTGAGAGAGTCTCAGAAGATCTATAATTGACATGTCTGGCCAGAAACAAAACGTTCTTCCAAGAGGTAAGACAGTCCTGGGTTGTGAAATGTCAGGAGAATTTCGGAAACCACGCCTGTGGGTCAGTATTACTGAGTAGAAAGGCTTTCCCTTTGTATAGTAGGAGTGGGCTCAAAGGAGCGAAGCCTGTGCCTGGGAAGGGGATGGCATTTTTACGAAAAATCCTAGGTACACAAAGTATTAATTTTTAATAAAGAAATTGTCCATTTCATAGGCAGGAGTAATCCTTTTCAGCCTAGGAATGCACCTTGATTATGTATTTTCTCTAAAAATGACATGTGTTCTCTCCCACGTTCTCCTCTCCCCCCCCCCCCACCCCCCCACCTTTCTCCTCTTTATGGACTAATACTGAGCGCACATTTACTTAGCAATTAGAAGTTCGTGGCCACACTTTCAAAGCTGTGCTGGGCAGAGAGTCAAAACCTACATTTGGTGGTGAGGGCTGAAGTGCCCACAGTGAACAGGAGTCTGTACGGTTCCCCGGTCCCTCGCTGGGTGGCTGGAAGGCCGTGTCTAGGAACAAAAGGATGACTATGGGGGATCAGCTGGGAGAAATGTGCTCTCAGATTTTATTAGTATTTCCATTATTTTTGGTCGGTCAGCGTTTCCATCATTTAAAGACGCCCCCACTTGGGTGGTGATTATATGGAAAACAGTAGCAAGTGCCAAATAAACTCCAAACCCTGGGTATACTAGTATTTCTAGTCAGCCACCAAGGTTCCAGGGTTTTCTTACTCCATGTTCATCTTCATTTTCACCCTGAGCAAGAAGGTAAACGAGGATGACCCGAGTGCTTTTGTGTATATTTTTGTCAACAGATTAAGTCTGTTGCTAACCTGCATGTGTTTTATCTACTTTCTGATTGGGGATTAATCACAGAGGATATTTAATCCTAGGTAGTTCTTTTTTCATATATATATGAAAAAAGAATACACACACACACACACACACACACACACACACACACACACACACATACTAGAGGCCCGATGCATGAAATCCGTGCAAGAGTAGGCCTTCCTTCCCCCGGCTGCCTGCACTGGCTTCCCTCGCAGCCCCGGCTTCATCCGGAAGGTTGTCCAGAAGGATGTCGGTCTAATTAGCATATTACGCTTTCATTGTTATAGATATATGCCTAATCATGATATGTTCTACAAATGCATATTAATTTTTGAAGCAGGCCTAGGTAGCCAGTCCTCAGACAAAACTTTGAAATGAGTTAATTATCATTTAATATTCTTTTTTTTCCATGATTGACTCTTCACTTCAGGGATCTTTGAGGCTGATGAGGTCATGAGCAACAAATCATCACATATCCAGACTTCTCAGTTAGAAGGTGAGGAAACGGAGGTCTAAACCTGTCCAAAGATGCCAGAAATTGGCTCTAGGGACTAAAGCAATTCAGTACCCAGTTCCCTGACCTCTTCTCAGGGATGCATTTGATAAGATGCATTCCTTAAGAAGATTCTTCTAAGTCTAATGAAGAATGACTCTGGCACACCGCTTCTGACCCCTTTCCTCTCTGCAAAGCTCACATCCCTTGGCTGCTTGCTTGTTGAAAAACCACAGCTTATAGATATCCGCTTTTTATGACATATGCTTGGAACTATCTCATGGATTCCCTCATATTGACTCTATTTGTGTCCTTGAGCAATCTGCAGGAAGCCCACACTTAGTAGGCCACATAGTATCGCACAAACTAGCTGTTGTCCATCATCTAGTTGGTGTGGAGAACAGAGAAGGAGGGGAGGAAGAGGGGGAGAAATAGGAGTCCAGTCCACCCACATCCTCCACAGTGTGGAAGCGCACATCCCACTGGGAAACTCAGCGGAATGTTACGCTCTCTCTGATAAGGTCTTATACATTATACAATGAACAAAAGTATCTCACTGTGCCCGCAACACCATGTATCGGAGTCTGCTTCCAGCTGCTTATTGTCCTGAGGGTAACATAGTTGCCATCGGGAGCCCCTGTCCGCCCAAGGCTGTTTCTGCAGGGACCGAAAATGCTCACAAGCAAGCCCACCTCCAGGGATTCCAGACCCGCAGGCAGGGGTTGCTTCTAACGAATGCACTTTCACATAACTCGAAAGAATAGCCCATTGGATGTGCCTAGATATTGACCAGTTTTGCAGTGCTTTATTCCTGAGGTGTCCAGCTTCCCCTCTGAGTTTTCTAGCCGCTGTTTTGGCAGCTTCTGCTCTCGGGGAGTGTAAATGCTGGATGTAATTGGATATAATTTGTTCAATGGGACAAATTATATCAAATGGGATGTTGGAAGACGTGCCTTTATAAAAACAAGGATGCGGGAGAACCAGGTCTACTTCACGTGGTAGAAATGCAACCTCTGACTGGTTCTGTCGTCATTTTCATCGTGTTCCTGCAAATCTTGTCTGCTTATTTTGCTGTATTAAAATCAAGAGAAGGATCTCATTGCTTCCCGACCTTTTGGCTAAGATCGAGTGTAAAGAGAAGGATCTTTCTATTTCCAGTGCCAGGAACCCCTATCTGGCATTTAATAATTTTTTTCTAAACAAAGGACTAGGTAGAATGACCCTGACTTGTGGTAACAGCAGGTGATTTGCCCACAGTTTATAGTTATTGGCCCAGTCACTTCGTATTTTGGGTAACAGTGTCTGCAGTGACTAGAAAAACTGGAAAGAATCTTTTTTTTACTATATTTTTATTGATTTCAGAGAGGAAGGGAGAGGGAGAGAGAGAAAGAAACATCTATGATAAGAGAGAATCATTGATAGGCTGCCTTCTGCACGCCCCCTACTGGGATTTAGCTCGCAACCCGACATGTTGCCCTTGATCAGAATGGAACCTAGGACCCTTCAGTCCGCAGGCTGACACTCTATCCACTGAGTCATACCAGCTAGGGCTGGAAAGAATCTTTATCCCACCATTTCCCCCTCAATTACTAGAAAATAAACAACAAGTTTTAGGACCTAGTGCTCAAGTCAAAGGAAATTTTATTAACGGTTTGGACAGATTGACAGATAGTTTTAGCTACATTTTCCTCCTTTTATAAAAATATGTATATAATATTTAGTTAACATCTTCAACCATTGTGTTCAATTGCAAATTTAGAAAATAATTAAATATCACTTTAAATATTTGAAAAGTTAATTAAAGATACACCTTACAGAGTTCAGAATATAATCAAATAACATTTTGAGGGACAAAAGCCATATTTTAAGTTTAATTATAGAACTGGTTTATTTATGTGCACTTTTCAAATAGATATGTCTCTCCACTAAGATTAAAACAAAACATCTGCTTTAATTTTCACAGGAAAGAGTTACTAGAATGTTATTTCATTTTCTTTTAAAACTTTTATAAATCACATTTCCCTTTTTTATTTAAATGATCTGTGGTCAGTATACATGTCAAGTTTGAATGACATGAAGTGATGGTCAGTTTTGCATATGCTTCGGTTATTCAGTCACATATGTTAGTGCCTAGGTGTGTCTGTGGTGGCATTTTGTGGATGTGAATAAAGTCCATAAGCAGCTGACTTTAAGTGAGAGAGATTCTTTGAGATAATCCTGGTGGGCTTGATTGTGCCTGTGGATGGCAGCTTCGGTCTGTACCTGAGCGGCCAGCCTGCCCTTGCGGCTTCTCCTACAGATTTCAGACTTGCCTAGCCAGCCCCTGTAATCATGTAAGCTAATTCATTTCAGGGAGTCCCTTAATACATGCCTCCTATTGGTTCCTTTTTTCTCATTAATTCTGACTGATAGACATGAAGCTTAGAAAGATGCTTTGTACCTTTCTGTTAATATTTAATAAATAATGAATTTTGTCTTTGAACTCTTAATATTTCTACTTCTCACAGTTAAAGATACATAGTATTTAATTTCTTACAAGGCACTGAGTTTAAAAGGACCCCTGGAGATGATTCTGTAGCAACATAAATAAGTTCCACCTAAATTCTTTGTATCCTAGGCTTGGATTCTTATCTACTACTAGAGGCCCAGTGCACGAAATTCATGCATGGGTATGGTCCCTAGCGGCTGCCAGCCAGGGCCTCCCTTCCCCCAGCTGCCTGCTGCCACCACTGCCGGCCTGGGTGGGCCAGCCAGGTGGGAGGAGTTGTGGACAGTTGGCGGGCTGCCCCCGCCCTCTGGTCAAACTCCGACTGAGGGGAGAATTTGCATATTAGGCTTTTATTATATAAGATAACAAGTGTATCAGTTATCTATTTCTGCATAGCTTATCAGCCCCAAACTTAGCCACTTCAAACCACACACTTAGTATCTCATGGTTTCTCTGGGTGAGGAAGCTAGGCGTGCCCAGTAGGGTGCTGCGCTACAGGGTAGTTCATGAGCTGCAAAGTGTCGGCTGCCACTCGGTCTCACCTGAAAGGGAAATGGCGGAAAGATCCACTTCCAAGTTCACAGTTGGTTGGCAACATTCAGTTCTTCATTGGTTGTTGGATGGAAGGTCTCAGTCCCTTGCTGGATTTTCAGGTGGAGCCTGGCCTTATTGCTGTACTATGTGGGCTATCAGTTTGCTTCATCAGAATCAGAGAGAGAAAGAGAGAAACTTTTCTAACAATCCCAGCGGTGACTTCTCATCGCTGCTGTCCTACTCTCTTCAACAGAAGCCAGTCACTAGGTCCTGACCACGCTAAAGGGGAGAGGAGTCTAAAAAGTGTGACTATCAGGAAATGGAGATTGTCGGGAGCCGTCTTAGGCACCTCGAGTTTTCTAAAAACCAGGCATGTCTGAACGCATCGTATAATTAGAAGCTCCAAGATGTGCATTGATGGTAAAGAGAAGAGGGAGCTATCAAAGGCCAGGCCGTGAACTTCCCAATTTCTCAAATGATTTTATCTCTAGCTGTGGTAAAACCAATCAACAAACAAACAAAACAAGGAGATCTCAAAATGTGTGTTTAACTGCCCAAGTTTCTCAGCCCTGGCCACATTCCTCTGTCATTCTTAATGACACGACAATAAAAAACTAACCCAACGTCTGTGGTTGAATCCAGAGCCAAAAGCTATATGTAAGTAATTGTGCCCACACTGGGTAAGCACTTCAGTGCCTTAAAGTTGGAGATGGGAGTAGGAGGATCAGGGAGATGAAAATCTGGATAAATATACAGCAATTCTAACTAAAGAATAAAGCCAAGCAGTGCGCGCTGGCTAAAGGAAAAGTATGATGGCGAGGAGGATCCACCAAAGGACTTGTATGCATGCATATAAGCCTAACCAATGGACACAGACACCAGGGGGGTGAGGATGTGAGTTGGGGAGGTGGGAGCAATGGGGGAGATAAGGACACATATGTAATACCTCAATCAGTAAAGAAAAAAATAAATGAATAAAAAAGAAAAGAAAAAAGAACCAGATGGGGTCTGGATACCTGTGCTCCAGGCCCGTGGATGTTGCCAAAGCACAGTCTCCAAAGGTGCCAGCATCAGAGAATTCCTCAGGGGAAATTCTTGTGCTGGGAAGGAGGCTGCCTTATTGTTTGTGCAGAACGCCTTTCTGGTTCAGGTCACAACATAGCAGATCTGATGAAACTGGTTTGCAGAAGGTAATCCTTGTCAACCCACTTCCTTCTTGGAATTAGAGCCTCATCGTTACAAGGAAGTCTAAATATCATGACATTCAGCTTCTAACCCAGGGTAAATTTTTTCTCCTGCCATGTTGATTAAAGGGCAGGTATAACTTCTTGAGGTCTGTGGTGGTAGGGGAGTCACTGAGCCACGGGGCAGCCCTCCCAATAGTAGGTCTACCTAGTGGATGCAATGTTTATTCTGTGTGAAGTGGAAAGCCAGCTGCCTCCCCAACCCCCGTCAGATATTACTTGGTTCTAGTTTGGCTCTCAAAGGCAGCATGGAGCCAGACTGTTTCCTACTCAGTGTCACAGACTATCAAAGATTGGAAAAGAATTCTGTAAATGCGTCCATCTTCCTCTACAACTTGTGTGCCTCTCCATGGGACAATGCATTTTCTTCAGTGATTCTTTGTATTTTGTACTTTCCACCCCTCTCCCTTCTCGCCACAGGATGGATGCTCCTTTTGCTAAAGCACTAATTGTTAAGGTTCATCTTAAAATATGAGCACCTGGTTGACATGAAAATCAGCAGAGAACTCTTCTTGTGAGCTGCAAACAATAATTAATGTTAGGATTTGGGCCAATGGATATTATATTGTTAGCTCATTTAAATTCCTGAACAATGAAAATTCTCTCTAAACCTATTTGTCTGTCTTTCTTTCCTTCCTTCTTTCCCTCCCTCCCTCCCTCTCTCCTTCCTTCCTTCCTTCCTTCCTTCCTTCCTTCCTTCCTTCCTTCCTTCCTTCCTTCCTTCCTTCCTTCCTTCCTTCCTTCTTTCCTTCCTTCCTTTTCTTTAACAAGACTACGAAGTAGGAAAATGAGACCAGAGAATGAACGTATGATGTATTTTGTACTATATGTGTCAAGCTTCCATCTGGGCCTTCATATTCATTCCCTTATTTTATACTAACTCAGACTCTGTAAAATAGTTATGATTTCCATGCAACAGATGAGGAAACTGAGGCTCAGAGGGTTGAGTAGCTTTCACATTTATGTTGCTACATTAGGCCTAAGATTGACACTGGTTTAATCCACACCCTGTGCCTTTCCCCCAGACAAGCTTCACACTCACAATGTAGTCTTAAGGGGTTGAAAAGATGACCAGCTCAAAGCCAGGTCATAGGACAGATAAGGGCTTTACAGTATCACTCAGGATCTCATTGGTCTAAATGGACCTAACTTAAGGGCTGGAATAGGTTCCCGCCACAGTACTCTTTCCACCACATCATGATTGGGTAATTCATCAAAGAAAAAAAAAAAACTACTTACATTTATCTCCATGTGATCTCCTCTTTTAAGTGTCGATTCAATGTTCTAAGTTAGTGAGCTTATATGAAACATTTGGGTCAGTTATGGGGTATAATGCCCCTTCCAGATTTGTGTCATTAGCAAATTAGATAATTATGCTGCTAGAGTAAGTACACACACACACACATATCTACACAAATGTACACAATGCATGCATTTAGTCCAGATCAATAATAAAGCTGTTGAAAAGCCAGAATCAGAAGAGGAGCATCCTGGGATAGATTCTTAGAGAATCCCTGTCAGAGGGGTAAAAAGTTGTTAATCAGCCCTCTTCAGACACAATTTTCCAACTTTTCCAACGTAACACAGGCTCCTGTTGCCCTATCTATGGCTGTCTGCAAAAAACAATTGCTAAGATTTTGCCAGAGTGAATACAAGCTATGCAACTATTGTTTCTGCAGACCACACCAGCCTAAGGACATGACTAGGGGCACATTTACATGAAAACCATGTATGCCCTCCTACGTGCAATGTGACCTGTGGTTCCCTGCAAAGCCCTATCAAAACACTCAGCAAATTCTCTCCCGTTCTTTCCAGGAATCCTTAGGGGATGCTCTCCCTGGCGTTTAGGCATGAACGATCTTAGCTAGTTCAAGTTCTGTAACTCTGTCTCTCCCTGTCTGACCTAGACCCTTGGAGGGGTGTGTGTGTGTGTGTATGCGCTGCCCAGACCTCTGGGACTTGCTAAATTATACTATCGCTCAATTGATCAGCAATCAGCGTGGCACTCATGCCCACAGACACTTCCACACTTTGTCCTCAAGTTGGGTTAAGGTTCAGAAGCCAACTCAGCCTGGCCAGCATGGCTCAGTGGTTGAGCATCGACCTACGAACCAGGAAGTCATGGTTCAATGCCAGGTCAGGGAACATATCCAGGTTGCGGGCTCAATCCCCAGTAGGGGGCATGCAGGAGGCAGCCTATCAATGATTCTCTCTCATCATTGATGTTTCTATCTCTCCCTGTCTAAAGTATGGGGAGCAGCCAAAGAGAGTGGCAGTCGCATGAGAGTGTTGAGAGGACTACTGGCTGGGAAGTCCAGGACAAAGTCTGGAGTCAGAGGTGGAAAACAACCTTCAGGACATTGAAGTAGTTTTTAGGGACCCTCTGCCATTATTTCAGAGGCCCTGGACACACTGAGGTCATAGAGGATGCGGTCTCATAGTTCTGCTCTTTATTTGTTAAAGCAAAGTGAGATTCTGGAAGGCAGAGCACTTAGTAAAAGTTGAGTTATACAAATTTTCCATTATTTATGAGTTTCAAGATACTATCAAAGTAGCAGGTCGGGTTAGCCTGGCATGCAATGACTGAAATGGAATTCGGTCCCAACATTTTTCTCACACTGGCTGATTCACTTCTACCCACACGTATGCATTTATAATCGACGCCACATCTGTTTCCAAAGAAGATGTAAAAGGTGTATCATTAAAAGCATGTATACAATAGAATCATAAAATTAAAGAGCCAATTAATAAATAGAGTGGGAAATATAGCCATCCCCCAAATAAAGAAATGATTGCTCATGAGCTTAAATTTCATCACTTCACATCGCATGTTCTAGTTACATATCAGCTAACTCTCCGAGAGAGAGATACTGCTTTGTGGCACTAAACCATTGCATAACTTGTCATAGTGGAAATTATATGGTATTTAATAATAAGGTGGGCAGATATATAGAGAACTATTCTGTTTGTCTCTGCAAAGATATATGTATGCAAATATATGTGCAAATGCATATAGGCAGTAATATATATGCTAATTAACATATATTAACTTAAGATGGTACTTCTGTAATATCTAAAGTAATAGAGAACAGCACATTTTTTAAAAATCGGATTTGATATAGAGGCTTATGGGTTCTAGAATATGGAAGAATAGACATACCCCTTACATTAGGTTTTGTTAGCTCATTTAAATTTCTGAACAATGAAAATTCGCTCTAAACCTATTTGTCTTTCCTTCCTCCCTTCCTTCCTTCCTTCCTTCCTTCCTTCCTTCCTTCCTTCCTTCCTTCCTTCCTTCCTTCCTTCCTTCCTTTTCTTTAACAAGACTACGAAGTAGGAAAATGAGACCAGAGAATGAACGTGTTAGTGAATTCTTTACTGTTGGGCATATTAAGACAAGAGGGCTTTGACACGGAGGTTTCTGAACTTCACTCCAGATATATGGAATCTGGTGTCTGGGGGCAGAGGATTTAAGAATGAGTCCCCTGCAGAGTCGCTAGATGATTCTGAAGGACTGTGAGCAGGCAAGGGCTGGGGATCACCACCCTGGATTCTTATTCTCATCAATTGCCTCTACCCAAATTTTGATCAGATAGCAACAGAGAGCTACCAAACACTGAGCTCAAGAGACTGTGGTCATGCTTGACAATTTGTTATAAATTAGCCTTTCCTATTGTACTTTCTCCTGGGAGGTACTCGATAGATATGAGCTAATTGATAAAATAGTTCATTAACATATGAGTTAAGGTCAATTTGAGAGGGACTGAGCCCATTGTATTCTTCCTCCCCCACCAGAAACAACAAACAAACAAACAAACAAAAGGAAGAAAATGCCTTGAGTATATATTCAGAACCTCTATCTGCTTATTATGCCCTCTTCACTCAGGCAGGCAGCTTTGAATTCCTTGGTGGTAGCAGTGGACGTGAGATGTTCAGGCTGCTCGCTGGCCCTGTGCTCGCCCCATCTTCAAGGTGATTCATGGCCATTCCTTGAGTCGGTTTCAGATTATGGGTATCGTTCCTTTCTTACCTCTCCAGCGCTTCTGCATTCATCATTCTGAGTGCAACCAGGTGCCAGCAAGATCAGACAATGTTTGTGGCTTCAGTGAAGGTTACAGAGAGGCAAAGATTCTTACAGGCGGTGATGCCAGAGAATGAATCAATAGTCAAACATAGCCCGAGTCCCAGCTTGTTCGGGCAGCACATGGTCGGGCTGTCCTGTGTTCCCCAGTGACTGTTCAGGGTAGGCTCATTCGTCCAGGTGCCCAGTATTGCCACGGCCTCACTTCAATATGCATTTCTCTCAGAAGCGAGGGTTTGCTCTTTCAAGAGGTCACCGGGGATTTGTCCTTGTCTTCGCACCTCTGGATAAAGCCAGAGCATAAGTGAGAGGGGTCAGCGCAGGTGCCTTCAAAACAAATTTAAGGGCACACTTTGCCGTTAGAGCATCACCCCTCCCTCAGCCTCATCCTCAGACTTTTAGATCAGACATTGGTTCTGAAATAGAGACCAATACTGTCGGTCCTTTGGGAGATTTTCCTGGGAATCAGCCTCATACCTAGAAAGGGTATATTTTGATAAGCAGAACTATGTCATAGGGATATTCACATCTGAAGCCTACAAGGGCCGAAGAAACAGGTCTCTGATTCAGTTCAACTTAATATGCCCAACAGTAAAGAATTCACTAACACGGAGCTTGGTTTCCAACTGGAAAGGGGCTTAGAAATTATTTTGTATAAAGACAAATGAGGAAAATGCTTTGCACATTAAAAATATGACTCTAGGTTTGGATATAACAACTAAATGGTAAAAAAGAAAAACTACAAAACAGTAAAAACAAACCAAATAACATCCTTTCATTCAAGTACTATTTATTGCAGGTCTGTGCTGACCCAGACATAATGCTAGGGACTCAGGATTCCTGTGAGGACAAAATAAATATAACCCTGTTCTTCCTGGAGATTTCATCTAGTAAAGGAGACATAAGCAAAACAAGGTCATTATAATATAGTATGAAAATATTACCATAAAAGGAGTTTAAGATGCCACATTAAGATCACCTAAGAGGGTCATTCAAATCAGACTTGGAAGGTTATGGGAGGTTTAGGATGAACCCTAGAGTTTTGAGTTGGAGTTACTCTGATAAATATAAGGTTGGGCAAGAATGAGCGAGGATGGAAAGGACAAGAGTGAACAGAATTACAAATGCTGGAAGGCAAGAGAAAGCATGGGGTCCGAGAACCCATAGAAACCCTAAAGGATCAACATGTGATTGGAGATAAGTGTGAAAATGAGGGGTAAAATCTATTCATTGATGATGCTTTGTTTTTTGGCTTAGAAAAGTAGTGAAGGTTTAATGATAAAGATGACAGATTTTATTTTAAATACATTGAATTTGAGGTAATATCCAAGTGGAGATATCCAATAACATTGTGCCTGTACGGGTCTTAATCGTAGGGAAAAGATAAAGGTTAAATATAATATAGGGATATGGAAATATGATAAACATGAAGATGATATTCAGAATATGTGATGAGATGATAATGGGTAGAGCAAGAAGAGAAAGAAATAGGCAGGAACTCAGTAACAACATCCTGAAAAGAAAAGGCAGAAAGAAGTACAGGAGGTAAAATGGTTTGCTGTTGGCCTGAACTTCAGATTTCTCAATAGATATGACCTTCCAATCTGGGTAGGTTTAATCAACATTATCTACAATTGCACAAAATATTTCCCTTCTGTTGCTGTCTTTCCCTCTGCATCTCTCTTCCTTTTCTCTGTCTCATTTTGACTGTCTGTCTCATCCTTTCTCTTTTCATACTCTTTTAATGTGTATTTAGTATTTAGTAAATTAAAATTGGAATGAGGATAGAGCTCAAAAACCAGAATAACTGTGAATGTGGCATGTTCTATGGAGGTGATTATTTTAGAAACAATAGAATCCAATCACCTTTCTTGCTGTCTCTGATATTGTACATTTGTGGTTATGCCTTGTGTGTGTGTGTGTGTGTGTTCTAATAAAAAAGTGCATCGTAGATAGGTGGATCACTTAATTAGGTTATATATACAAGATGTTATATCAATCTTTTTTTAAAGCCGATTTGATGACAAATTTTCATTGTCAGATATGTCTGCATTCTGGATGCTTTCTGATTGGTCCCTTCAGATTCATTCTGTTTTTCTTGTTCCCACCTCTTTGTTTAAGGCGCTCACATATATGACTACATCAACCAAGCTCCCTCGCCTCCAGTTTTTGACCAATGGGAGTCACTGGCAGCAGATGGGGAGTTGGGATGAAGGTGAGATAGTTCATTTGCCAGTTCCCTTCATGCCAGCCACGCGTTGTCAGTGGCTGTGTTTCCCCACCTAAGGAGGTAGCATCCCTCTCTTCCTATAGTATATGTCTCTTCATGTATAGTACATGTACAATCCTACCATATACGTACAACTCCGTTCCTTCAGTCTTAGCAGTGGTAATAGATCTTTTATCTTCCTCTCTGTGGGGTGCTTATCATGCCTTTGTGGTTTCTATTAATCCTTTGTAAAGAGTGTCCTCATCAAACTCTTCAGTAACCCCATTCAAATGTTTGATCTATCCATTTGCTTCTGGTACTCTCATGGGCAGACTCTACATTGGACTGCAGGTTATTTAAGGATTGGAATCGTACCTTTATTTCCTTAGTGCCTTAAAAACTGTCTATAGACAGTAGTTTAAAAGGTTTATTGGAAGAATGAATAAACATATAAATGAATGCTACTTTAAGAATGAGGCAAACAGAAACAACACACAGGAAGAGGTGAAACAAATTATAAAATAGACCTCAAAAATGTGTGGTCTGACCCCAATCTGCGTGGCACTCTACACAGAAGTATTGAAACTGGTGCTCATTTCTCCTTTTAAAGGAAATTCAAAATAAAACACCTACATTGTGATAGCACCAAACCTGAAACGAGGTTCTCCATAATGAAGCCCACAGAGACATTAGATGGAAAAATGTGGAGACCTGGGAGGCCATGCTCGAAGGAATGTAAGCCTGAGGACTCCTTCCTTGAGAAGTTAGCTCCCCGACTGGAGATTAAGTCCTGTGGTTTGGCTGGTTACAGGGTAGATGTTTAGCAAGCAATAACAGACATTTCCCTTTCCTCCCCGGGCAATACGGTGCCCACACCAAAAAAAGCATTGTTCTACCAGAAAACAAAGTAACGCACAACAAAACGGCACAGGCCACAAGGGAGCATGTTGCTGCAGTGTTTCCAGTGAGGGCCTTAGGGAGTAAGCAGCATTATGACCAGATTGGTGTTTCCTTTCCATGACTGCCTTGTTGTCCACAAAGCTAAACTGTCCCTGCACACTGCGCAGGTTTGCAAGAGGAGCTGCACACATTAGAATAGATTTCCGTGCAGCAGGGGAGGTGGCGTGGAGGGCTACCCTGACGTGCCAGCTGACCTCTTCTATGTGTTCTGTTGGAAAGCCACTGAGAGTGGATGGGTTACCAAGTCGGAGAGCAATTGATGGTGAGGAATAGGCAGAGGACTTCAAGGAATCGAGGGTATATATGTGAAGCATTTATGTGTTGGCCTGCTGTCCTTTTGTAAAAGTACTGCCACCGTTTCTATGCTTGTTACTCTTGCTAGTGACACTATGTAAGTCACTGCTAGTGTGACCACTTCCCTCCACTCCCAGCATTTGTCCACGTGTTCTTCTGCTGCCATTCACTGACACAGAGTCTAGCAAGTCCCTGATTTGTTCTCTGTCACCATTGTTTTGCCTTTCTTTGAACTTCCTATAAGTGAAATCCTAAGCTATATACTGTATATAGTCTTTACCATTTTAATTCATCTATAAAATTTCTACTTATATTTCTTCCTGGTGTTATTTTAATGGCTGCTGTATGGTATGTGGCATGCATCTTTGACTGATGTCAGTGTGCTTCGAGTTAATACTGAAGTATTTCCAGCAAAGGATGGGAAATCTATATTAGAATAGTTCACCCATCCAAATTTTAAAAGATTGTTTTTATAGCTGCAGCACACCTATAAACATGATAAATCCAATAATGAAGTGTTTGCTCTACTTTTTTAAAATTAATTTTTGCTTAAGAGAGTCATATGTCTTGTAAAGAAATTAAGAGAAGCAAAAATTAGCATATGCATACACCAATATTTTATATTTACAGATTTATTTACCATTTCTTGTGTATCTGGGATGTATACTAGCATTTCTCTTCAACCTGACAAATTTCCCTTAGTATGTCTCGAGAGCTGCTACCAACAAATTCTGTTAATTTCTACTTGGACCTTCATTTTTTAAGAATAGTTTTGCTGGTCAGCCCTTTTGATTCCATGAGTTTGACTTTTTATTTAGATTCCACATATAGGTGATACCATGCAGTGCTTGTCTTTGTCTTGCTTATTTCACTTAGCATAATGCCCCCAAGAGCCATCCATATTGTGACAAATGGCAGGACTTCCATTTTTCTCATGGCTGAATAACATTCCATCGTCTATTATAACACATCTTTATCCACTCATCCGGAAGAATGTGGGATCAGTGTGATAGATGTGATAGAGGAAAGATGAATTGCAAGATGCGACGATCCGAGTGAAAGCTTGGCTGCTATGAAATACCCAGGCAGCTTTGTTGCTGGTGATGAAGTTGTTCCTGTTACGTCAGCTGAAGTCCGGGCCTCTGTTATTGACATTTGTACTTAGAGGAACACGTTACCTTGTTTCCCCAAATCTCTTTAATTTAGATAAGCTTTCCTCTATTACCAAAATGGTTCTCAAGCCCGAAGCTTTTCCTTATCACTGGAACTTTATGTGACATCAGGGAAATTGAGATATAGACATGTCTCCAAGATTAATCAACAATGCTCATTTGCAAATCTGCCCTGTTTCATTTCCTGAAGCATTTAATCTTAAAAAAGCTGTGGCGTTGGGACTTTTCCCTGTGAACCAGACAATGCTGTCTTGTTATATTCTGCAATAATACTGAGCACATCGTATATATGGATTCTCTGATTCTACCCTGGAGCACCTAAAAGTCAAAGATGAACATGCCCTGATTACCATCTTCTGGGTCTTTTTCTCAACGAGTGCTCCTCACTTTCCCACAGGTCAGGTCTGTCGGTGTTCTCACCATTGGGTTCTTCAGCGTGAGTCAGCCCTGTGGTGAAATATGCCCATTGTGAGGGCGGCTTTAGGCATTGGAGGAAAAGCCCTTCTTCGGGGGTTATTTCCAGGATAACAGATTACTAAGAAGAACTGTCAATCACGTAGATGACTGCATAGTGACTGACACACGGTAGTCACTGAGTAACTATTCAAATATTTGTTAGATAAATAAATAGACTTATTCACATTGTTACTTACAACAGTAAAGAATGGGAAACAACTTGCATCGCTAGTATTAGAATAGTTTAAATTACGTGTATTAATTTAATGAAATAATACTTGAATATAAGACATGGTGACTTACCTATACGTTAATTGAATATGCAGTGCTTCCTTAATTCTCCTTCTGTCTTTCTTAGTTCTCTTTGTTGTCTCTTACACCAATTCCTTTTATCCCCTATTATTGCCAAAATCCTCTTCTTGGCTCTTTTTTAATCTCAGATTTTATTTCCAGGGCAGTCCCCTCTCCATGCGTCATTGTAGCTCTCTCCTGTAGATAATACAAAGGGTAAGTCTTGAGTAGTTGAAAAGGGAGTGAAGGTCTTGAATTATAGGTATAAGTAAGGAGAATACCATTGAAAGTAGAAAAGAAAGTATAAGAAAAAGAATAATTGCAAGAAGAAGCAGGACTATTTGAAAAAACAAGCATCCACCCTTATGTGTCAGGGTGAGGCATGAAACTAGGTTGATACGTTATTTGGCAAGGAATATGCAGCTCCGTTTTATAGATAATTGAGGCTCACAGAAGGCTTTTTCCATTAGGTAACAAGATGACTGAGTTACACTTAAATAAGATTCATTCCTATGACAACATGGTTAGGGGCACGTTAGCTGGGGAGGGACGGGAAATGAGGGGAGCAGAGAGCAGAGTGATATAGGTGAGAATTAATGAGAGATTAGGTAGGTATAACAGCAGGTGTGGGGGGTAAAGTTCAGCAGATGGCAAAGTACAGCCCCTTGGACCAAATGTGCCTGTTGCCTGTTTTTATAAATAAAGTTTTATCGGAACACAGTCTCATCATTCATTTACATATTATCTATGGTTATTTTTGTGCTATACAACAGCAGAGTTGAGTGTTGTGACCAAGACTATATGGCCCACAAAGACTAAATTATTTACTCTTCGGTGCTTTAGCAAAAAAAAAGTTTTGCAATCCCTGTACTAACTCAGATGCTAGTGTTCATGTGTCTAAAAGTTGACAAAATTAGAGGATGGGACAGAGGACGTGTCAAAAATAAGCAGATCTGTGTGAGTAGAAGGACAAAGACATCAGAGGACACCATGCAGTCGGAAAAAGTAGACTCTGAAGAGGAAGTAGATATATGTATCTTTGGCGAAAAGTTCCAAGAAAACAATGGAGAATTTTAAAATTTTACTCTTTCACCTCCAAGAATAAGCAATCATTTACAATATTTTGAGGATCAAGGTAAATGTAGTATTGAATCAGGTCAAACTGTGTGTCTTTTCTAGGTGATGCCAACATTTTCAAGGCTCTCCTGGTTACCTACCATGCTTCACTGACAACTTTTTCCTAAACCTTTGTTCTCCAGTCGGGGTAACTTAGTTACTGAGCTATGCCTTGCAGGTGATGTAATCTCTTTGAAACACCTGACCGACTGAATCATGAATCCTTAATCTCTGAAGACATACTTTATAAGAAGATTTGAGACCACATTATCAACATCAAAACATCGATTATGGCAGGTCATTCTCTTAATTTCATAAAGGTTTTCCTGACACTGTCAATCTGTTAGCATTGTGCTCAGAAGTTTTCATCGTAGAGCAGTATTTTCAGCTCAATGATTTTTATTACTTCTATATTCATATTGGGGATAATATCTACAGAGGAAAATTTAATTTCATTCCTTTCCCTGACTATTTTAGCTTTAATAATGCCTAATAAAAGCTAATAGCTTTGCTAAGGTAAAATTATATTATTTTAATAATGAGTTAGTAATTATATTTTAAAACTATAAAAACTTAAGTAATGTGACATTTTTGGGTGAAGATGGAAGTGACATAAGCAGAAAACTAAATGGGCATATAGGTGGTGTAGTCTTTCCAAGGTCATCTTTAATCTTTTTAGCTGAATATTCAAGATACTTGTTTCTATAAAAAGCATTAACATTGGCTTATCTTGTTCTGTGAGTTCCATCCCGATGTTCCTTTAATCTCAAATGTAAACATATAATTCATTGGAACATTAATTAGACACTAAAAAGATAAGATTTGTAGTGTGTGTGTGTGTGTGTGGGGTAGCAATGGAAAGGAAAAAGAAGATAAATACAAGGAGAAAAAATAATGGTTGAGTCCTTTTTAAGTTTCTTTCTGAGCTAGCATGTCTGACTTATTTCCTTTTTCTTGGGAAAGAAAGGAACAGATTCAGAAACCCTAAATCTATAGCTCCAAAACATTATTTTGAGTTGGGATGATTTAGTAACTTTCTGAATTTGCATTTGTAGCCTTCTGTTATTACAAATATATCCTGTGTATCTGGGTGTTATTTAAACTATTGGGGGAAAATGGGCTCTAACCAGCAAGGAAAACATCTCTGACAGAATAATGTTAAATTAAATAAACAGCATCTAATGAGATCTGTTATTACCTGCTCTTTGGTCATGCTTGGGCACGCAGTCTGAAGGCTTGTGTTTCTAAGTGCTATCATAAATCTTTCAGCCTATTTTGCTTCTTAAAATTCTAATCTCTCTCCTCTCATGTGGAAGTCTATGTCCTCATTTAAATCTTTACATCTCAATGAAATCTCCAAAGTCTTCATTTAATCTTACCATTGAAAAGATAAGAAAGTTGGCATTACAACAGATCATTTGTGAAAGATAAAATTCACTTGCTTGAAATGGGGGTGTATTAAGAAATATAATTCTGTCACAGGAATGAATACTTGTATCTGGTGAATGCTTCTGTTTTCACTGATTTTTATGAACCCCATTTTTACTAATATGAGCCTTGGGGGTCTCTGTCAGGAGCTTTTTGCACTCAGCTCCATGCTGTGTAAAGAAAAGAGAATGGAATTCCAACACGTGCCTAGATGGCAAATCTGCCTTGGTTGCAAATTGTTTGTAAAGATATTACCTCACATGCAATTATTTCTGTAACATCAGAGAAAGTCTCTTAAAAAACCAAAAATATAAATTGATAGATGATAGCCTGCCTCCACAGATACGTGGAAGCCACTCGTGCCTCTACGCATATCCCATACCTATTTTATAATAACTTATTACATGTTTTTATTTCCTAGTTGCTTCTGTAGGGAGATGCAGGGCATATAAGTAGACCACAATCTGGATTCCAATAGAACCAATATCAAATCCTGGCTTTGATATTTATTAGGTGTGTGACTCCTGAGCTAAGGTGCCCATAGGAACTTTAAACTTACTATATTCAATCCATTCTGAACTCGGATCTGTTTTTCCTTAGGATCTATTTGTTTTTTCATATTTTCTTCATCTCCACCAGCCTCTCTGCCTCGGTTAGAAGCCTAGAAGTCATGGCAGGCTTTTCTTCTCTCTCTCTACCATGGTTGTCCCGTAGTTAGAACCTGCCCGCTTGCCCAGTGGCTGTGCTTTTCCTCTGCTTCTCAGTGGAGACCCTGTTCACTGCTGGGTAGACTGACTGCCTTCTCGCCACAGGTCTCTGCGAACGCAGTCTAACCACTGATTCGTCCTTTCTAAAGTTGCTTTGTGCCTCTCTAAGGTTCCAGTCTCATCATGTGCTCCCAAGTCAGCTGCTCAGTGCCTCCTTGTGCACACAGGACAGATGCCACGTTCTCAGCATGGCCCGCATGGCGCTCTGAGTAGGTTCTGACCAGCCCCAGCCCGCACAGTCCACTCCAGCCACACTCCTCTGTTTTCTGAATGGGCTGAGGTCTTCCATCCCACAGTCTTCCCCTCACTACTTCCTCCACTGAGAATCCCTCCCCTGTGGTTTCTTTTTGGAAATTAGCAACAAGTCATAAACAGAAATGAAGCAAACAACAATAACAAAATTGAATATTCAGACTTAGCATTGAGTCTTTAGGAACATTTTCTGATCCTCCCTCCACTGATAAATAGATAATGAATAGGAAATACTGACCATAGAAAAGAATGCTTTTCCACTTTTTTCCTAAAATCCTGCCCTTCGGCTTAAAATAACATTTTTAAAATTTATCTTTGCCCCTTTCTTCTTGTTGCCTAACCTTGCTTTTTACATATTGTTCAGTCCTAGATTTCCCTGATGCCTTGATGCTATCTCACCGACTCTGTCACAGTGAAGTCAGTAATACAGTTACCATCATTTCAGTTCTGAAAGCTGTCATTCCAATGAATGCTACCTCTTCATGTAAAAAATATGTCAGCTCTTTTATTAAGTATAGCTTATGTCTACATTTGCTCTTTATTTGCATATAGCTGACATAGAACAATAACTAAACTCCTACATCTCATTTTTCCTGTACTTTAATAGCACACTCTAGCAGTGTTAATTATCGTTTACTAGGAAAAATACACATTGCCCACTTGTTTTGTAGAACCATTTTGCAAAGCAAACTTCATTTATGAATTGTAGTAATCATTTTACAAGGTTTAAGCACCCCAGGGTAATTTCAGTCTCATTCCAGAACTGCCTCAGTGAGAAAGATGCTGCTGATTCACAAAGCGTACATGATTTGAGTAGTTTACACATGGGAGGAGATGAATTGCACTAACTATGCATGCTTACTCACATAATGCCATGACAACCAAGTGTATGTGACTTGGGTAAACTAGTGATCATTGAACAGAGTGAATCATGATGCTTTGAAGGGGGTGCAGTCAGGGCCCTTACCCAAATTAGAACCCAATTCTAGTTCATTGTTTCCCAACTGATACATTACCAAGAAACCATTGGGGTATAATGCCACCTCTCTTTCACTTGATCGTTTCTGACCATGGACAAAAAGGGGGAACAAATGATAGCCAACATAGTACAAAAACAGGAGGATGTCTATAGGATAGAATAAGGTTGAAGGATTGTCTGGACCTCTTCCTTTGGGGATGCTACCTGCTCTTCTCTTCTTTCCCTTGTATTCTGGCGGGTGTCACAAATGGCGTCCTAGAACAGACACTATTGGACAATGTAACTTTAAGCCATTCCCCTGGCAGGCAAATGCTGTTTTATGAAGTCAATGTCACCAGATAGATGGGGTGAGTCATGACTGCCTAGAGATTTCCAGGAGCTTCTGAATGATTTGCATAGAATTGACATGCAACCAAAAAGCACAAGTCTCACAATAAAAATCTTTTTTAGTACACTGGAGGCCTTGTTGCGATGACTCAACAAACTCTTTCTAGATGAGTCTCCACCACACCTGAGTGTATTGGTTACTGTTTCTTCATGAGCATCACAAATGCCCAATTATCCCTCAGGTGAGAACTTGAGTGTACTGTTAGCTTTGTCACCATCATCGTTAGAAATAGCAATGGCAAGGACGTTGGCAGGTGCTAAATAAGTATTATGTGCTGAGCTAAATAATATCCAGTTCTCACTGGCTCTCAAATATGTCACCAGGTGTCTTACAGTAACCTACCTGACAGGAGTTCCCCTTGGGCTTGTCACAGTCAAGTTCGTGGTGAAGGCTTTGTGTTGTTCTTTCCTGGAGAAGCATGTGGTGTGTCTGCCATCCATGAAGCTGACGGCTCCCTTGGAGAGCGATTCTATTAGGTAGAGGGCTCATGTCCCTGGGCCTTGCTGTCACCCTGGGTTTCTCTTTCTCTTTGTGCTTGCAAGAGACCCCAGAGTTCTGAGCATCCTTATGGAGTCTCTGGTCTTGATTGACCTTGAGCTTGAGCAGAGATCTCTCTCTCTCTCTCTCTCTCTCTCTCTCTCTCTCTCTCTCTCTCTCTCTGTGGCTTCTGCCCAGTGCCCAACCAGGGAAACCCTCCCTCAGCCTGTGTCTGGGAGGAGGCACACCCGCCTCTGGGGCCGACCCAGTGGGGGTCACATAATGTTCTCACCATTTCGTGTAATTAACTCCAACCACCCGTCTGTTGCAAGCCCATGGCAGCCAACACAAGCAAGCGGAGGCCAGGGAGAAATTTCTCCTCATTATTAAACCTAAATCGAAGCACTTGTCTGTCTGTGAAAACAGAGCGAAGGGAGGAAAACTGAAACCAGCGTGCGGGGTCTGAGGTTTCCATAAATGTCAGGGAGCGTCAAGTCTGTTTGGATTACAAATTAGTGCTGGCTGACGGTCTCACCTTTTTACAGCAATAGATTGCTGTCATGGGGGGGGTGGGCATTTGTGCGTGGGGTGGGGGGAGCATCTCACATAGCAGCCAGAGGGGAATGGGAGTTACCAATTACCCCCACAATCCTAAAGCCAGCACCAGGGGGCTTGAGTGTTGTCTACATTTAGTCTCTCCTTAATGCGCATCTCAAGAAACAACAGCCCAGGACACTCTCCTCTTCCCAGTGGGTTTGCTGAAGCTTTGGGTCTGCCGGAGATGGAGACCTCCTTTCTCTGGTTTCCCCATTCTAACTTCACTTCCTCCGTCTGCGCCGCCCGGACCCTATGAACATCTGAGAGTGTGAACATCTGAGAGTGATAAAGACGCCTAAATGTTTCAAGGTGAATTAATACCCCACTCCGTATCCTGGAGAAACACACACCAATAATTGGAGAGGTGGTTAAGCCTGTTTTTCAAATGGATTAAATGAGTGGGCAATTACTGATTAAAATAAACCCGGGGCGCGAGCATTCCATCCCGGTACTCGGATGAACACTAGGCAGCCGCTTACTGAGGGCGGGAAGACTTTTCACGCTGAGCAAAGCGCCCACGCTTCCCGGTGCGCCTCCTGCAGTTTACGAGTCATTTTTATTCATGTTTCTTCTGAGCGATACTTACTGAGGATATACTATGGGCCAACTACTGAACTGGGTGCATTAAAAACCCATCCCGCCTGAGCGCAGAGTCGAGTGCGCTCAGGATAACCAAGGTTCTTTGGGTTTAAACTAACTGAGAAATCTCTTCAGTTAAAATGAGGCCAAAGGGAGACGGTTTTTGTAAGGTGCTGGGTATCTAACAGATCCAAGGGAATGAAATGGACCAGGACTCCCTAAAAGCCTGGAGGCAGGCCCTGAGGAGCTGTTAAAACTGAGATGACTGTCCCTGAATCTCTACCTGCAGTCACCTCTCTCTTACAGGTGGGCTTTGTACTTCTTACTCTCAGTGCTCTAGGGCCATGGTCGGCAAACTGCGGCTCTTTGGCCCCTTGAGTGTGGCTCTTCCACAAAATACCACGGCCTGGGCCAGTCTATTTTGAAGAAGTGGCGTTAGAAGAAGTTGAAGTTTAAAAAATTTGGCTCTCAAAAGAAATTTCAATCGTTGTACTGTTGATATTTGGCTCTGTTGACTAATGAGTTTGCCGACCACTGGACAAGCATGTTAAACTTGCGGCCCGCGGGCCCCATGCCTCATTTATTTGGCCCGTGTTAGCCTTTGAGTTTGACATGCCTGCTCTAGGATTTAGCTTTTCTTTCTTGATGAGGCATAGAATGAAACAGGGTCTTCTCAGGCGAGCTTTCCATTTCTGTTGCCCTGTTGGAGCTTCTGTTTCAGTTACCAGCTTATGCTTGTCAGTCCCAACTCAGAATGCATACAGCTTGGGTCAGACCTAGACCCTTTGCCGTTCATGCTCATTACATGATTCAGGATCTGAAATGCATGGCTGCATTTCAGGCAAATGAGATAAGCTGAGTCTATTGGCATAATTGGTGGGTCAGATTCCTGTATCAATACATATTATTATTTAAAGTATCATAAGGATGGCCCAGCTGGTGTTGCTCAGTGGATTGAGCATTGTCCTATGCTCCAAGAGGTCATTGGTTCAACTCCAGGTCAGGGCACATGCCCGGGTTGCAGGCTCAGTCTTCAGTAGGCGGTGTGCAGAAGACAGCCAATCAATGATTTTCTCTCGCTCTCTTTCTCTCTCCCTCTCCCTCCCTCCCTCCCTCCCTCCCTCCCTCTCAATTCTCTGTATCTAAAATCAATAAAAACATACTTAAAAAATAAAGTATCATAAGGATGGAGTTACAGGTAGGGGATGTCACACAACTGGTTTGTGAGATCTTGAGGAAGACAGTTAACTAGTCAATGTCTGAAAAAAATGGAGGAAAGGAAAATATTCATGGTTTCCATCCACATGCACAGCTATGCAGTTCTCGATAGTGGCATGCCTACTTTCTATGGCCTGTTATTTCTCATAAGGATCTAAGTGCTCTGCCGGCCGCAGCCAGCCATGGACGGCAGCAGCCTCGCAGCCCGCTTCGCAGGTGGCCGTGAACGAGAGGAGAGGAGGGAACTCCTGCCAGGGAAATTATGAGCCTTCTGTCTTCCTGTCCATATTTTCTGGGAGGCTTGTTGACCCGAAGTCAAGATCTACTCCATTGCCTGGGCAACGGCCAACAGTATAACCAGATGACAAGTGCCAGACTCCCTTCGTTTGGACAGAGCCGAAGTCAAGGATTTGAGTGAAAGTATTTTATTTGGGGGATGACAGAAAACACCCGTAAGAGGGTGAGGAAGAGAGACAAGGAAGGGGAGGCAGGCTGTAAAGAGCGTGTTGCTGAGCCAGTTATGACTGCGGATAAATGGAGATTAATGCCACGGGGGAAACGAGGCATTGGTGCAAAGCACACGACTCAAGTCACCCCCCAAGAAGAGTGAGGTCACTGGGGAAACTATAAACAGACTCTAATCAGTTATATTGATTGAGGACTGTTCCTAGGTTTCTTTGTTTTTTTTTTTTTTCATTGAAATATATTTGACATATAACATTGTGTAATTTAAGGTATAAAACATGTTAATTGGACACGTTATATATTGTGTAATATGATTGCCATTATAATGATAAATAGCAATGACACTGTGATACATAATTATCATTTCTTTTTAGTGGTTAGAATTAAGTTCTCGTCTCTTGCAAAAATAATCATTATAATACAATATTGTTGCCTCTACTTACTGTACTGGGCATTAAAGCTATAGGGCTTATTTACTACTCATGGCAAGTGTGTACCTTTAAACTTCTGTTCTGTTCTCCCCACCCCCTCAACCACTGGTAACCACCGTCTTACTCTCTGTTTTTCTGAGTTTGGCTTTTTTTATATTCCACATATAAGTGACACCATACCCTTATGCACATCCTGCCATTTGCAACAACATGGATGGACCTTTAGGACTTAACTGAGGTAAGTCGCACAGAGAAAGACAAATTTGTATGACATCCCTTATATGTGGACTCTAATATACCCAGGGTTCTTAATACCCTGACAACTCCAGCTTTCCATGCTGGCAGCACCATGCCTTCCAGAAGTGACAAGAGCCCTCAGGCAAAGACGTGCAGGTGTTGGCTGTGGCACTGAAGTGGGAAGGGTGGTGAGATGTCAGTGGGCACCAAAATAGTCCACTACAGTCGCACCCTTGCACCACTCAGGATCCCGGAGCCCTGTGTTAATTTCATTTTGCCCTGGGTGGACTCTTCAAGGTGGTGGCCAGAGGCGATTTAATAAATAAAATACAGCAGGTGGGATAGTGGAGTGAGCTACAGTTGGCTCCCACTGGTCTCAAGACTGCAGGTGGTATTTATTTTCTTTCTTCTATATATACTAGCTATCCCTCATCTGCACCTCACATTTCTGCTGTTGCCCGCCCTACAGAGTGCTCAGACCTCCGTCACCGGAGATCAGAAACCTTAGGTACCATGCCTTTGTCAGGCTGCCAGCATACATCTCGTCTCTTCATGAGCCCCAAGAAGCGTTCAGTGAATTCTCTAACTTCTGTGCATACTTTTGGCTGCATTTTATAATGTTATTTCTTTAGGATAATTAGGGTCAATTACTCCTTACCAGTTGGGTGGCAAAACATGCCCCAGCTGCAAGAGAAAGCCCATAGGCAAAGGGGGGGGGAAATCCTCAGTGCTTGGCAGATGGCAGTTGGCAGCGTGCACTGAAATAAAAAGGCCTGCGGGTGTGAGCAGGACATGGACAGCACCTGCCACCGAGGCTCAGAGAGACACTTCATGATATTCTGCCAAAGGAGCAAATAAATAGACCTTGGAGATGGGTGGCAAGGAGTTTTGGGGAGAGGGTCTGTAGAGGGGTTTCTCAGTAATAGCCCGATATTTAAAATCATCTTGTCTCCTATGAATAGTCACCAGAAGACCCCAGTAGAGGGAACCTTCTTGGAATGCAATGCACTACTCAGATTTTGATGGAAAGGGACTGAAGTAGGGGTCACATTGCTGGCTGAGGTGATGGCTGGCTGTCAGGAAAAAATATGGGTGGAACAACCGTGTTGAACTGGGGACACTGTCTGGGGTGAGGCCCTGTACCTCGAGGGGAGGCCACAGAGTGTGGGAATTAAGCGCATGGGCTCAGGCACCAGACTTCTCACATTCATGTCCCATCCTGTGTAAGTCAGGACAAGCTCGGCTATGCTGCAGTGAGGAATGAACCTCACAGGCTCTGCCTTCAAAACCATATAAGTGTATTTCTCAATGTGCATACGGGCTGTCACGTTTTAAATTATGCTATTAATTTTGGGGGGAACAGCTGTCCTTTTTTCTTTACTTCTGCTCCTAACCATCAAATTTCTAGTCACCATCCAAATTCCTAGTTAAAATTTATTCTTACGTGAAATAGTCTTCTTTCTCTCATTTCCCTTATAGGAACTGGTTACTCCCTTCTCTTAACTTTGAAACTTTATTTTGTATATATTACAATGAACTTTTTTTTGGTGGTTGATTTTAATATGCCTCCACTGTAAACTGCTGGAGGCTAGGGATGTACCTTAGACATCATCTTGTCAGTCAGGTATTAAAAAGATACATAACAGATGCCAAAGATTTGTTGTATAGTGAGCACAGTTTTAATAACCATCTGGTATGACTTTTGCCTAAAGAACTCTTAATGTCTGGAGTAGATGATTTTTATACCATAACAGGCTGTATAAATCTCATGCTAAGAATAGTGTAAGGTATAAGGAACGTGTGTGTGTGTGTGTGTGTGTGTGTGTGTGTGTGTGTAAAACACTCTCATTTGTTGCAGAGCAATCTCAACACCTGTTTATTAAAATAAGTGAATTTTCATACCAACTGCTTTATTTGCCAAGGATGCTAAATATCAAAGCTGTGTTGATCAATACAACTTGTCCCCTAAACCCATGTTTACATGTGGTTTTTATGCCTCTAGGGGTTGAGGAATGGCCAACCTCAGCTTTCTCTTCTTACTTTGCACGGCACCTTTTTGGTGGTGGTGGTTCAGGAGTGCCAGCCTCTGCATGTGTCGGTAACGGCTACTTTTCTTCAGAGACATGGGGAACATGGCGAAGACATTTTATAATTTATCAAAATCTCACAATTAGTACCACAAACTATTTTTTTTTCAACAAAAATACTCGAAAATTAATAATGAGGACATTCAAGGATTTATGTATTTATTCATTCATTAATTTTTTTTTGCTTTGGCCAGCCTGGCTCAGTGGTTAGAGTGTAGGCCTGCACACCAAAGGGTCGTGGTTGGATTCTTAGACAAGGGCAGGTACCTAGGTTGCAGGTTCAATCCCCCTCCCCGCTTCCTTCCACTCTCTCTGAAAATCAATGGAAAGAAAATACTCTCAGGTGAGAATTAATAAATAAATAAATAAATAAATAAATAAATAAATAAATAAATAAATAAATTTATTTTTAGATGTCATGGGCAGGTAATTAGTCAATATTGCAATAATACAGTTAAAAAATGAGGCGTCATTATGACCCTTTTTAACTCTTCCACCAGGTAGGACGTCTCTCGGGTGAAGGACATATGTCAACTCAAGCGTTTCTCTGGAAATATGAACCATTTGTGTCTCAGTCTTATTGGAGCCCTTAGGGCAGCACTTCTGCACAGGAGTGAGGCTCTCAGGAGAAGGGTCTACATATTCCCTTGAAGTTGGCATCCAACCTCCTGATCAGTTTCTCAGGCTGCAACCTTAAACCAAGCCAGTTACTCAGGAAATCCAAACCTGGCTCAGATGCCGAGTAAGTAGGAAAAGCATGGTTAAGCAGAGCAAATCCATTCCTGCTACTGGGAAAAACAGAACAAACAAACAAGAGATTCAGAAACGGAAACCCTGCAGAGGTGTTTGTTCCCATCGCTGTAGACCAGTTTTCTGCAAGAGCCAACGGGCCATTTACCTACAATTAATTATCAGAAGAGGAGCAAAATGACAAATTATTTTAACAGGCTAGTGTGTGTGAGACATGAGCGAGGCGGAAGGCTTAGTGATAATACATGATGGTTCATTTCTTCCCATGGCTTAGAGTTTGGTTAAATAGAGTCACACACATGGATGAATGCAATAAAAATTATAGGGACTGCAAGTAATTCTGTATAAATGATCATTGTCCCTTAAGGTGGGGTTTAGTGTCATGTAGAAGTTTCTATCTCATGTTCTTTTTAACTATATTTTATTGATTTTTTTACAGAGAGGAAGGGAGAGAGATAGAGAGTTAGAAACATCAATGAGAGAGAAACATCGATCAGCTGCCTCCTGCACACTCCCTACTGGGGATGTGCCGGCAACCGAGGACATGCCCTTGACCGGAATCGAACCTGGAACCATTCAGTCTGCAGGCCAACATTCTATCCACTGAGCCAAACCGGTTAGGGCCTATCATGCTCTTTAAACATTTTAAAAAATATATTTATATTGATTTCAGAGAGGAATAGAGAGGGAGAGAGAGAGAGACAGAAACATCAGTGATGAGAGAGAATCATTAATCGGCTGCCTCCTGCAGGCAACCGATCATGTGCCCCAGGCTGGTAATTGAACCATGACCTCCTGTTTCATAGGTCAGTTGACACTCAACCACTGAGCCTTGCTGGCCAGACTCGTGCTGACTCGATGTGATGTGTTTAACAAACGAAAGACCATAGGCCAGTGATGGGCAACCTTTTGAGCTTGGTGTGTCAAACTTCGCCAAAAAACTGAGCCTAACTCGGGTAGTGTGTCACTTTGAGGAAAAAACTAACTCCAAGACTCTAGTCGCAAATGTTTCATCCTCAGGAGCAGCAAATGTTTCATCCTCGGCATGCGGCCGCGTGTCATCAGAAATGGCTATGCGTGTCAGTGCTGACATGCGTGTCATAGGTTCGCCATCACTGCCATAGGCTGTAGTTCCAGACAGAAAGATTGGGTTCGCATGGCAAACATTTTTGCAGGAGCCCAGTGAAGGCTGTGATTGGGGATGTTTCAACTTCCCAGTTTTGTTCTGTGTTGCTTTGCAAGTGATTGACATATGTCATCACCACCTTCTGGGCCTTCTAATGTCAGCACCGGTTTTGTCTCTACAATCACATCAGCTCCATTCGGCGGCCGCGTAGACAGAGCAGTCATTGCAGATTTGTAACTTGTTGGATGATTCCCATTGCTTTAGCACAAAGAGGACATGGAAATGCAAGGAAATTGGTGCAGCACAGTCTCCCCCCGGCTCCCACGGTGGTTGGGGGTGTGTTGCCCATGAGTGGGCTTGCGGGATTGGTGTCTCTCTAAACACAACATCTTGTTAGAAAGTGCATTCAGTTCTGTAATTCCATCCTGTAGTGTGTCAAATGTTTTGGAAGCAAAACTACTTTTGTAGCATGTTCAAGGGGGAAAGTGTATGTCGGAGTGGAAATGTGTGCATATGTTTTAACATGCACATAAAGTGGTAAATTTTAAAGCCGTAACTAACTATTTCACACCAATAATCTTGCAAGAAGGCCCCTCTGTTTCCCCCCTGGCAAGAAAAGCAACACATTTATCTCGTTCGAGATCTCAAAATGGGCTCAATTCCGACCCAGTGGCATGTAACACAAATGCTTGTGGAATACTGCTTAACTTGCCAAACAATCAGGCATAGCGACTTGATTGCACAGCGAGGGGCAGACCTTTCTAGAGGCCTTTTGTAGGGAGAGTCGCCTCTCTGACTCCTTTTCTTTTTCTTGTAACTTAATGTCTGAATGTTCACCAAGTAGTAAATGCCTCCTGACCAGAACTATTATTGTACAGATTTACATTGATTTGAGAGAGAGAGAAATACTGATTTTTTTCTACGTATTTATGCATAGTTGGTTGATCATGGATTGAACCCACAACCTTGGCATATTGGCTCCAACTAATTGAGCTTCTTGCCAGGGCTGCACAGATTTTTTTTTAAACCAGGGAATTTTAAAGTATTAGGAAAAGAAAATCTCTCTGATGTCATTTTATTTGAGGAAGTTCAATAAGAAAGAAGATATGCAAAAGAAAGAAGAAAGGAAATGAGGAAGAGAAGGGGAGAAACCAACATTTATTGAGCAAATACTATGCCACACACCGTGATAATAAGCACTTTACATAAGTCATAGTTTTATACATACAATGTCTCCTTGAAGTTCCTGTTCATTTCAAATGAGTAGAATGGTGAAGCAAATTAATCAAATAGCAAGTTGGAATTGGCAATGAGATAGTTGCTTCTCACACTTTGCCACCCCATTCTACAATCATTATGATTTGTTTCAAACACCATATTTTACCCAGTAAAAAATATTCCTAGACACATCAATTGGCATAATGAAGAGAAGTAGCTCGCTGGTGGCTTGAATTCTTTACTCTGCAACCAGTGGCTATTGGATTACGTACACACATTCAACGCCTGGCCAGACATTTCCCAGTTATCTTCCCGCTGCTGACTTCTCTTCTCTCCTTTAGTGTCTCTCCACTGGCAGTGCCAGCACCAAAGCCAATCAATCACATTTTCAAAGGATGCCCAGACTTTTCATTCATTCAACAGTCTTCCAACGAGTGCCTATTGCGTTCTTTATCAGGCAGAGTCCTGGCAGGAAGGAGAGCCCATAGCAGAGGGCACAAATGAAAAGATTTGAATGAAGGGTCTGCTTAGTGATAGGTGGGCAGGCTTATGAGTAAACATCTAGAGAGGATGCAAAACCCAGGACGTAGGGGCCGCGGGAAGTCATTGCACCCTCACAGTGGAAGGGATCTGAGCAGACACGGCTTTTACTAGAGAAACAGTAGCTGGCAGACGCTCCAGCTGTGGAGGGAGGTAGCTACTGCCGGAGATGAAGGACTGAATGGATGATGAGGTGAGAAGAAATGCCACGACCTCTCTCTCCTCCCTTCTTACACTCTCTTTAGGTACAGTGCCCCTGTTGGCTGCACGTGCCCAGGAGCCATCTAAGGATGGATACATCCACAGGAGTCTACCCCTGGGCATAGAGTAGGGAAGAGAAGGGATGAAAATGGGTCTGGGGGTGAGTTCCTTGCCCAAATGCCAACCAAGGTCTGGCTCTGATCTGAGTCCTGGAGATAGAGCCTTCAACACAGCAGACACACATTCTGCACTCACGGAGCTTACATTCTAATGCAGGAGAGGGACAAAGAGAACGATGATGGAGGGGAGAGATATAACAGGACAGGGAGTGAGCCGTGCTACGGAGGAGAACAAGGATGCTGGGACTTTGAAGTGCCTGGAGGATAGAGTTATCGTGGCCACGTTTAGATATCGTGGCCAGAGGGGCCACCCTTCACTGAGAAGGATTTTCTGAAAAGGTGATGTTGTCAAAAACACAGAATCAAAAGGAGGGAATGAGCCCTAGCCAGTTTTGCTCAGTGGATAGAGCATTGGCCTGTGGACCAAAGGGTCCCGGGTTCAATTCCGGTCAAGGGCATGTACCTTGGATGCAGGGTCCTCCCTGGCCTGGGCCCTGGACGGGGCTTGTGCAGGAGGCAGCCAATCCATGCATTTTTCTCACATAGATGTTTCCCTCTATCTTTCCCTCTCTCTTAAAGAACAATGGAAAAATATCCTTGAGTGAGGGTTAACAACCAAAAAAAAAAAAAAGGAGGGATGAGCCACGCGGGAGAAGGAGTGTTGCAGGCGATGGGAGCAGCAGGTGCTGATTCCCGAGGAAGCGGGTGTCTAGCGCGGTGAAGCGTGGCTGGAGAGGAGTGACAGGGCCGCGTTGTGGGAGATGAAGTCAGGGCTTGACTCACCACTTCTGTTTGACTCATGGCTTCTCATTTGTGCTTTGTCTGTGACGAGACACTATCCAGAGGAGGTAAACTGGTGAGAGCAGGGAAAAGGAAGCTGAAAGATGCACAGGCATTTATCTAGCACCATCTCCCAGGGGCCGATTTTCTTGTGCTCGGCCACGTAGTAGAATGTCTTCCATTTCATAGGTGGGTTGCCGTCGTTGGGTGTGTGTCTGCTGCTAGTACAGTTGGCTTTGGCCAGTGTTTTCAGACACAGGGTAGAGCGTGGTGGCTGACGCAGAAGGAACGCTGTAGAGGGGACTGTGGCTCTGGTCAAGGTTCCCCAGATGGAAGTCACTTCCCTTCTTCTGAACTCTGGGCCCTTTAGGTCTTCCTGACCCCTAAGTAGTTCATCTGCAAATTACCACTATGTGTTAAATTTCCATATGAATTTCTCATGACAAGCCACCATCACCTCTCATTTAGATTTTAGATTTTATATATCTGTATATCTGTATAGATATATATTACTTATGGATATAGTCATCTACATATATGCCACCATCACCTCTCATTTAGATTTTAGATTTTATATACCTATATATCTGTATACATATCTATATACTTACGGATATATTCATCTACATATAACTATATCTAGGTGGTATATGTTTATTATAGAGAGATACCTATATCTCTGTTAAAAGATTCTGAAGGACAATTATATAGATAGATAATCTTTTGTATATGAGTTCATGGCTTCTCACAATCTGCCACCCCATCCTACAATCATTATGATCTGTTCCAAACACCATATTTTACCAGCACAAAAAAGTAACTAGACAAACTGATTGACATATGAAGAAAAGTAGCTGGCTGGGGGATTGGATTCTTTACTCAGCAATTCTTTCCCTGACACACTCCTGTCGGGCATCCAGACTTCACAACTCAGCCATCACCTCCTCTGTGCACCTTTCCAAATGAATCCAGGACGTCTCAGCCTGACTCTTCTTCCTGACCCCATGGCACGCAGTGCAGACAGTGTCGAGAACTGTCGATGCTGACTGGGCTTCATCTCTCTATTGGCCAGTGATCCTAACCTACCCATGAGTTCCTTATGGCCAAATACGCAATATACTCTTGGGGTTCTTGCCTTAACAGAGGGTATGGTTCATTGCATGGCTCGGAGCAGACAATTTTTAAAGACAGACAGATGCTAGATAAATAGCTAGGAAGGTGTGTGTGTGTGCGTGTGCGCGCGCGCGTGCGCGCGCACACGCACACACATCTATATCTTATTTCTATATCTATATATCTTATTATACAGGGCTTACATTAACATGAATTTATAGGACTGGTATCCTCAACAGCTCAATATTGAGAGGATATGCCAATTAGATGATAGATGGCATAAAACTGGCTGTAGGTTTTAATTTGCTAAAAATTCCAAAGACCTGATACCTTGAACACAAATAGTTTGTGGTTGATTCTGAGGCAGTCACTGAAGATCCTACTTCCCGCTAGCCCAGTGGCCTTGCCAGACCAGTCATCTGGGAGGTCTTTGTGATTTTATCTTATCTGTATGTGAAAGTCATAAAGATGAGTAGCTAGTAGTGGTTAATAAGCCCCAGCTGGGCATTTTCTAGGTGAATAAATATACCACTTTTTCTGCTGTTTTTCCATGTGGAAATGATGAATAGGACTCACAACTTTTGTTTTCATTATAAGTAGAAAAGTAGAAATAATATCAAGTTATGATACTTGAGGTTGTTATAAAGTGCTTTAAAGACACCCTGAACGTTTCAAATAATTATAGCTCCAGTAAAATTTTTATGGCTGCCTGTGGATTCTCGTGATCAAAGACAAAGTAAATAGAGAACACTTTTAGGCTTAAAGATAGTTGGACCCTTACGATATGTTTTGTTGGCTCTCCTATTCTTAAAAGTGATTAATAGTTGCACAATATAAAAGCGCCCACATTTGGGATTTAAGTAATTGAATGAAATTAATTCCTGAATCCAATCTTCATGCACCCCAGGCATGTTGCATAATATATTATCTTAGTGATTAAAAATACAATGAGCCAGATACACGAGAAAGTCTTCAAAAACTTCTGGTTTCCAATGTTATTCCAATCCATTTCATATAGTTCAACCGTATGCTTTTGCTAAAAAGTCTTTTATTGGTATCAATAGTGAAATTTGCAAAGAACTATAGATTAGATTTTAGTATTGTAAATATTAACATCCTAACTTTAACAATTGTGTTGTATTAATGTGAGAGTCTTTGATTTGAGGAAATAACACATTGTGCATATGAGTGAAGGGGCAATGTATCTTTTCAAGTGGTTCAGAAAAATGTGTGTATATACATGCCTATATGTGCATATATGTGCATATACATATGATACATGCATGTTTTATACACATACATGTGTCCATGGTTACATACACATCTATGTGCATGTCTTTATGCATGCCTACATACATGCATGAATACAGATGCATATGAATACACATACATGTATAAATACATATATAATTTAACGGTCTCTCCAAATGGTATTTGGCTGTTCTCTCAAAGTTGTCCACCTCATCTTGTTGGCCCATCTCATCTTCCACTCCTGACCTCCAACAAAACAGAGGATGAATATTTTCTCCTTGAAGTTATATTGAAGTATGCCCACCACAGCTGAGCAGTGGCCTTCTCCATCTTCATCCCAGTCTCCTTCACTGCAAATGGCATTTCCCCAACTGCTGATCATGACAGCGTCCCAGGATTCCTCTCAGCCTTGTGTCTAGCTACGAACACTCCCTGGCCTCATTACATTTCATGGCTTTTAGTGCATTTCATGCTCAGACAACTCTCCCCATTTTATCTCCAGCCAGGGCTTCTGCAAACCCCAGAATCATCTGCCTGCATACAAGACTCTTCTACTTGGGTACCCAGTTGACACTTAAAACTTAATATATTCAACACTGTGAACACCTGACTTCCTTCCAAAACCTGCTTCTGCTTCTTTCTTCACTATCTCAGTGGGTGGACACTCACCTTTCAGTCTAAGCCAAGTACAATGTCTTCTTCTGGCATCCCACACTTAATCTGTGAGCAAATCCTATGGGCTCTGTCTGCCAAGTATATTCAGATTCTGACGCTTCTCACTGTCTATACTGTCCCTGCCTTTGTCCAAGCTATCATCATCTCTGACCCACACTCTTGCAATAGCCTTCTAACTGGTCACCCTGCTTGGTTATTATTTTCAGGTTTCTAATCACATATGACCTTATCAGTGAGTTCTTCCCAAATGGCCTTATTTACTTAGTTACTTAAAAAAAAATAAATTGATTGGGTGACATTGGTCAACATGAACACATAGGTTTCAGGTGTGGGTTTCTGTGTGACAAGATCTGTGTATTGCACCATGTGCCCACCACCCAAAGTCAGATCTTCTCCTGTCGCCTTATATTAGGACCCCCTTCTGTCCCTTCCCTCTGGCAATCACCACACTGATATTTATGTTCATGAGATTGAGTCTTATATCCCAACTATGAGTGAAATCATATGGTTCTTCGTTTTTTCTGACTTATTTCACTTAGCATAATATTCTCAAGGTCCATCCATGTTGTTGCAAGCGGCAGTATTTCATCCTTTCTTACGGCTGAGTAGTATTCTGGAGTGTATATGTATCACATCTTCTTTATCCAGTCCTCTATTGCGGGACACTTTGGTTGTTTCCATGTCTTGTCCACTGGGAATAATGCTGCAATGAACAAAACTCAAAATCATGTATTCACAAAGATATGTGCACCCAAACGGACTTATTTAAAATAGCATCCCAGCAATCCCTAATCCCATTCCTCACTTTGTTTTCTTTTATAAACTTACCATTAGAAAAACACATATTACAGTGTACTTGTTTGTATAGCGTATCTCCTCCTACTTAGGATGTGAGCTTCAGAAGAGCAGAGTGTTTGGCCTGTTTTTTCCCTGCTGTTGTACCTACAGACCTTAGAGCAGTGCCCAGCACATAACAGAGGCTTATTTAAAGTATTTTCTATGCAAGAATGAATGGCAGGATGTCTGGAATACTTGCAAAGTGTTCTTTGTGATAAACAAAAGCCCCCAAGGTTAAATTTGTATGGTTACTAAGAAATCAGTAATAGTTTGCATAGTTAAAAAATATTTTAAATCCAGAAGGTCATCACAAACCAGGAGACACTTGTCTCGGAAACCTTTTCAGAGCCAAAATATACTTCCCCAAGAGGTCTGGATGGAAGGGTGCCTGCTCAGGTTGCTCTGTAGCCTTCAGGAGTATGATCACAAAGCACTTCCAACCCTCTAGTGCAAGCATGTCAAACTCAAAGTCTAACCCGGGCCAAATAAACGAGGCATGAGGCCCACGGGCTGCGAGTTTGACATGCTTGCTCTAGTGAAGATCCCTGGCCTCGGTATGTGCAGTGCAGGGTGGTACATGTATATCTGTAACACGCCAGGGATGTGATTACTGGGCAAGTTGCTTAAACCACTGTGAGCTTAAGCTGTAAATTGGTAATGAAATAATAATAAATACCTCACACGGTTGTGGTGAGCATCTGCTGAGAATCTGGACATGTTTTGTGAAGTCTTAAACATGCTACAAATATAGGAAACCTGGAAATTAAGGTACACGTATAAGGACAGGGGCCCTATTTTCAGGCTAATAGAAAAACATAAAAATTAGGAAGTTCAATTCCCTGATTCTCTTACTGCATAATTTTGCTTTCAGATTTATTCAAACCTTGATTGAAGGAATTGTTCCAACCTGTTTAAGAGAACCCTTAGTAGCCTGGAAATATTTTGATAATATTTAGGTTCCAAACATTATTCCCAAGTTCTCTAAATTAACTGGGCTTTTCAGCTACAAGTTAGATCAAGGCTTCTCCTCTCCACCTCTGGCCAGGCTTCCTCTTGCGCACCTTTAAAAATTAGTCTGGGCCATGGCTGATGTTTCTCAGTGGTTAGAGTTTCTACCCTCAGACCAAAGGGTCTCGGGTTCAATTTCTAGTCAAGGGCACATACCTGGGTTGCTGGTTCAATCTCTGGAGGGGCATGTGTAGAAGGCAACCAATCTATGTATCTCTCTCATCTGGATGTTTCCCTCCCTCCCTCTCTCTCTACCTGCCTCCCTCCACCTCCCTTTCCCACCCTCCGTTCCACTCTAAAAAAAAAAAAAATCAATGGAAAAATACTCTAGGCTAAGGGTTAGCAACAAAATAAATAAATAAAAATGAGAATTAGTCTGGAATATGCCCAAAGGGTGGCTAAAACAAAAACCATGTAGGATGGAATGGAAGTTTAAGGGCAGCGATATTGACCTGGGCCTCAACTCCATTTTGGGACCTCAGTTCACAAAAATGACTGTCCAACACTGATCAAGTGAGCTTTATCTCCTTCCTTATTAGTTTTGCCATCATCACTTACCCAGCACTGGTTGTCACCATGCCAAGCATTCTGCTCAGCAATCTATATATGCTCTTCATTCTATACTTCACCAAATCTCCATGAGGTCAGTATTATTGTCCTCATTTTGCAAAGGAGGAAATTGGAACTCAGGAGGCCATAATTATTGTACAATAAGGAGGTGACTGAACTAGACATTGGATTCAAATCTGACTTCAGAGCTCATGGTTTGGCGATTATGTGAGTCAGACCCCTTCATTTTGTAAGCCCTTGTTGATTTGGAGTTCCCCAAAAGGTAGGAAGGGAGTCTAAAAAAAAAAAAAAGTAAGAAAAATACAATAGAAGTGAATATAATATAAAGAGTAAAACTTGGAAGACAAACTAGTTCTTACATTCTAATCCCACAATTTTCCTTGGACATAGGCCTACGCTTACCTGGACTTGACCTAATTTTGTTACGACTTTGGCAGATGAATGCGGTCATTTTCCCGACCTCCTGTGGGTGTAGAGTTTGGTTTGGAGTATTCCTTATAAGTCCTTGTTACTACTGTTGACGCAGAAGTGTCTACCACATGTATCGTTCAAAAACAAAAAGTATTCTCAGATCCCTAAGCATTCAATAAATAGATGTGATGGATATACCCTTGTTTCTTTCAGACTCCTGGTAAAACCCCACGGGGGGGCTTGCTCCTGTGCACATATAATTCAGCACCGAATTAAAAGAATCCAAAGCCTTTATATATCACGGCCCAGCGTCTCGCTCGCCTCTTGCCTTGCTGGTTCTTATTAATGATTCATTTCTTCTGACAGGAACGACAACATTTCAGGACTTCTTGGGTGGAAGAAAGTTGGCAGAGGGAAAGTCCACAGTGAGTAGTTAAACATTATATGAATTAATACCCCCCATCAATAGTTTAATGGATGAAATGCATTGATTGCTTTGAGAATTATGCTGAGGTCTAAGTAATAAGCAGAAATGTCTGATTTGACATCTTTTTTTTTTTTTAATATGTCTGCAATGTAATCTACTACCAATTACACAACAACCCCACCAAAGGAGTGCTGAGTGGTCCCACTACAGTAGTAACATATTATAAAAGCTCAAGTTTCAGGACAATTAGCTTCTGGCTGCAGTTTATTACCCCATTTGAGATTTAAAACATTTTTTTCCCATTGCATTCCAACAATGCTTATGTGTCTGGGGCTAACACTTTAAAACAATCATGGAATGGCAAATATCTGTCTGGCTGGAGTTTGCCCAAGAAGGGTGTATTAGAGTGAAAAAAAAAAAAATCAAGCGAGGTGAAGTGGAGGAAACACAAACAATTTCTTTAATTTCTAAGGGTGATGAGAATTATGTTTTATCATGAAAAAAAATGCCTTCATTGGCATTTTGTTGAAAATTTTAGAAATATTTTGGAGACTTTGACTTTCTCATTCATTTAAAGACAATTTCCACATGATGAGAAAGCAGTCCAGTCGATAATCCATATCCATCTATCTGTTTGGTGACCAAGATGTCTGGTCTGGGATATATGAATCTCTCTTTAAATTGCTTAATACTGCACAGACATGGTAATCGGTTTTTCGTATGGTGATACTGGCAGTGCAGTTTATTGATGGTCTATTCTGTGGTTGGTTACTCTGCCAAAGCTTCATGTAGATGATCTTACTAAATATCTCTTAAGTACTATATTTTCCTCATTTTATAGATCAGGAAATTGAGATTTGGAAGGTCTACTAATTAGAGGGTTTTAGGGGTAACAGTAGTAATTCTAGACTGTTTTTTTGGAAAACTATTTTTGTAGCTTGAAACAATATGTAGTACTACAAGATAATGATAATAATGATAACAATGATGATGATGTTAATGATGAAAATGGTGATATTGATGAAGATGATAATGGTGGTGGTAATAATAATGATGGTGATGATAATTATGATGATCATGATGATGAAGATGAAGATGATGGTGATGACAATCTTGGAGGTGATGAAGAAGACAAAGGTAATAATGAGAAACCCTGGGAATCTTCTTGTCACTGTCTCATGTGCTTTGTTAAATAACTCTCTTTCCTCCAGGAATCTGAGCCCTTTTCTTTCCTGTCTCAGATGTCTGTTTTCTGTATCCTGATATCTATTTTGATTTTTAAAAAATCACAATCTATTTTTTTTCTCTCATCTCTCACACGGTGTGGTTATTAGGAAACTGACTTGGGTGGGATGAATGGGGAGGTGAAGACAGTTCACTTAGAGGCTCTCATATTTGGTGAAAATGAGGACATCACCAAGACTGGATTCGAAGAGCTTGCTAACCTGTGGTCAACACACAACACTGGTTCTGCGGTGCGATTCTCATAATTTTTCAACTTCTAATGTTGAGTGTGATCCCATCTAGAAAGCAACCCATCTCCCTGTGATGCTTCTCTCGGGCTGTGGTGCGACATGCATTTTATTTTCAGGCATGTGCTGATATCATTGACATCTCCCCTTTTTATCCCTTGGAATAAAGAATGTTTCTGTGAATTAAAATATTAATATCCAGCAATCTCCAAAAAGAACCAATGCGAAAATGAACCAGAGTAAATAAAATAAGTGAATTAGCAAGTAAGCAATAATAGGGTGTTGACCTAGAACTTACCAAGCGTTACTGACTTTCTCCTCGTGTCAGCTCAGGTCACGGTGTTTCTGAAGAAGGGGTGTTGGTGTGTAATGCTTTAGACCTAGGAAAGAGCATCTCCCCTTCAAACAGGTGGCTTTTCTTTGCTCTCATTCTCCTGAGGCTCTTTATAGCTCCCGGCAGGTTGGCTTCTCACTGCGCAATGGCTGGAGAAGGAACTAAGTGTTTCTCTCTCCATTTATGCAGTAGGAGTGGTCAGCTTTGGTTCTGCCCCTGAAGCAGTTTGTTTCCATCATCTCAGTGACATTAGATGGGCTGGCATTCCTGTCTTCTGCCTGGAATGCTGCCGTTCCCCATCTCGTCTACTTAGAAAATGCCTACTTATTCCTCAAGAGACAGCTCCAATATCGTGCATTTCCTGTAGCTCCCTCTCACACCCCCAGAACCCCTAGGTGGAATTGCTTCCTTGTTTGTGTTTTCCTGATGTATCGTATTACACTACAAATATTTGTTTTATCTTCCTCCTCTATGAGGCTGTACTCATGAGAGGATTCTAATCATGTTGAACCTGATCAATATTCATTCCTTCTTTGAATCTATAGCACCTAGCAAATGTGGGGTCCATAGTAGCTTCATGATAAATGTTTATTGTCCTGTACCGAGTTTCTGTGCCCTTGACTGTGTGCTCCATCCATCCAGTGGCATTACATATTATTATATTTATGACATATGTGCAATACAGTAGATACTGATGCAGGAGCTATGAAATTGGGTTATTTGTCATTGTTCCACAACTACTTGGATATCAATCTAACTTATCTATCATCTCAGAAGAGTGGATTGAACGTATTTGCTTTCATTCATTCAAGAGTTTCTTTATTAATCCATTTAACCTTTTGCACTCGGATGTCAAGTGTGACTCGACACGGTTAGCATTAGAATAAAGGAATCAAGAAAAAAGCAAGCGAGTGCAAAGGGTTAAGATATATTTATCAAAACCTACTTTACCTCAGACACACAACTAGGTTACTTCTTAAGCATAAAATACCACATTGTTCAGTTAAAATTTTATATATTTTAGTTAAAGAAAAAGCTTATATTTGTGTAGTCAGTAGAGTTAATTTAACAGTGCTGCTATTTGAAACTGAATCATTTTGTGCAACTAAAAGCACAGATTGATTCAGTTTCAAATACAGTTCAAACTAAGGTAATAACCTTTAGTTTCTGAATCACACTTATCCCACTATTTGTATCAATTAATCTTAAAAACAAACAAACAAAAAAACAGTTCGCCTAGTGATGAAGGACTAGAATTTCTGGGTTCCATCTTAGTGTTTGATTTATCTTCTTAAATGAGTCAGAATACTGATTTAAAGTGTATTTCACATACTTAAGCAGATGCGGAAAGACTTTGGACAGAAGGAAATCTATGCATTTGTTCAATAGATCTTCAGTGAGTGGCTAAGATGTGCTTAATGTTGTAATATATGCTCAGGATAAAATGGTCTTTGAGAGGCTTATAGATTTATGGGGAGAAACCTGGATGTAAACATGTCCATGTTGGGCAGGGTCTGATGGAAGAATGTCAGGGACAGTAGTTACAGAAGAAATGGGCTCAGGTTCGACTGAGCGTGGATGGGGGCAGGAGGCCTGTCAGAAGAAGTCTTCATAGACTTTCCTGGGTTCTAGTCCAGGTTCTTCCTCTCAGTAGATGGCACTTGAGGTGAGTCTCAAGAAGTCTGTCTGTGCCCTCAGGCAAACAAAACTGAGAGGGGCGGGGGAGAACATTCCGAGAAAAGGAAGCAGGAGGAGCACTAGCAGATACATTTGAAACAATACCTTCTATTTAGAAAACTAGAAAGACATCATCAAGATAAGAGCCAAAGAGACAAGCTGGGTCTCGGAGATCCCTGCGGTTGCAGAGTGAACGTGGCAGGTGGATGTGGCCTCTTGGCTGTGATTCAGGTGGAAGCAACTCTCTCCTGAGCACAAAGGGAGATCCAGGAGGGTTTCATGCAGTAGAGCAGGATAGCACCTTCCAAAAACTACTACAGAGTTAAGAGTGATAAAAAAAAAAGCTTGCTAACTCTTAAAATCCAAATTTGGAAATCTAGAAATATCTGTGTGTTTTCTTATAAGCATTTTCGCTACATTATTTCTTTCAACGAATGGGAATTTTCATACCCAAATGAGATCACACTATGAAATGGAAATGAGATCTTTCATTCTATTAAAATATCCTTTTCATACCTAGGATTAGGCCTATATTAACTTACTCAATTCTACTTTTTACCTCTAGAGAAAAAGCAATCCAGTATTTAAAGATTACCTTTATTGGGACTTAAAACAAAAGAATGGATTTTGCTTCTCAAAGTTAAGTTTATGAACCTGAAGAGGAATTCAGGAAAAAACACACACACAAAGAAATGAGCCATGCAGATTGAGACTATTTTAGTCAGGAAAATACAAGTTGATTTGGTATGTTAGCTTCAAGTGAAAATGCATGATTTTTACATGGAAAAACCACAGCACTTGATCTAGCACAATTGGGGTTTTCAACGTTACTGATTAATTGACAATAAACGAGAAATACAACACTGAGAGTCCTTTGAAATAATGCTGTCATCTCTATTGAGCATTTGTTGAGAGATTGTATCAGGAAACTACATGGAAATTTTCTGAATGATTCTTAAGGAAAAAGAAAGTTTAATGTTAATGCCTTTCTCTGGGACAGTGTAGTGACTCCTAACTGGTTGTGCTGTCTCCAGTCTTGCCCTATCCTCATCTATCCATACTGTGTTATCTACAGGGCTCATTGATGGAAAGTCGCACAAACCCACTTTTAATCTTGCCTCTAATATTTTTGTATGATTCTCTGTTTTCTAGCTGTAAGATTAAAGTAACAGTGCCTTATTTCCGAAGAACAGGAGGTGGTTGTAAGGATTAGATGGCAGTTTGGGTATAGGATCTTGCGCTTAGTAGGTCTGCAATATGCATTTATGAAGAAAAAAATGGCACTCGTTGGTTAATGTTTAACCTTTCAATGAAGCGTATTACTAAGCTAATGGTACACAATAAGATGGATCAGGTATACAGACAGTCTCATTTCTCATAGCTGGATTGTGAAAACCCTCAACTTGTTGTGCGAGGAACACTATGAATAGAAATCGTTCCAGGACGTCCTGAAGCCCTCATGCTTAATATTTACCCATGATTGCTTGTGGACAATTCAACTGCTTCCAAAAAGGAAAGCCCAGAGCTATTCATAAGCAGAAAAAAGCACTCCACACAAGTGATCACTTCAGTTCCTGTCAAAACTGGCTTTGTTTTTTGATGAATTGCAATGAATATCCCCTGCCTTTTACAAAACAATAAGCAATTGTTATTAAGAAGCCAGATGGGTGAAGAAAAGGAATTATATACCATTGGGAACTGGGAAAATTAGTTAAAACAAGATCTTGGCAATGGATTACCAATACTTGTGATATTTGACTGCTAGGTCCAGCCTGGTTCAGTGATGAACCTGGTGAATCTTCAGCTCCTGCAAAGTCTGAGTATAGGGCCCCCCCTCATCCACAGGAATACGTTCCAAGACCCCCAGTGGATACCTGAAACCCTGGATAGCACTGAACCCTGAATATCCTATGTTTTTTCCTATGCACTCATGGTAAAGTTTATTATAAATTAGGTCCAATGCAAATTTAACAACAGTAACTAATAATAAAATAGAACACTTATAATAAAATACTGTAATAGAAGTTATATGAATGTGGCCTATCTCTTTCTCAAATTTTCTTATTGGACTGTACTCACCCTTCTTGTGATGATGGGAGATGATACAGTGCTCACATAGGTGAGATGAAGTGAGGTGAATGCAACAGGCATTTTATAATGGACAACAAATACTGCCTGTTCTTTTCCTTGAAGTGACTGGTTTGCTGGCTTGTAAGAACAATATTAAGAACACAACATGAGTTCTCTTTTCACAGGCTTTTCCACATATAACACGGTATTGATATCTAGAGGGGCAGTGGTGTACAGTAGAACTTGTTTATCTTGCCCAACTGCAACTTTATAGCATCAATGAACAACTCCTTCCTTCCCCTCTTCCTAGACCCTGGCAAGCGCCATTCTGTTTTTTGCTTCTGTGATTTTGACTGTCATAGAAGGCGGAACCATGCAGTATTTGTTCTCTGTGACTGACTTATTTCACTTAGCACAATGTTCTCCAGGTTCAACAATTCGAAATGGTCAGGGACCCCTAGGTTACTGTGCACCCCAGTTTGATAACCACTATTTTAATTTGCAAAGCCACCTCACAAAAAAATGTGTTATTCTGTCTTCCATCTGGTCATTTTATAAGTGAGGAATAAGTGAGGATGGAATTAAGGTGTATTTCAATGCTTACAATAAATTAGGAACTTGAAAATCTTCGTGATAGGAATGAGTAAACTAGACACCCTAAGTGCAGGTCTCCTGACATGGGGCTCTGTGTCCTTCCTTCTGAAGACTTAGTTTCCTCTAGACTTGGGTGGATACAGGGAAAGGGAAGCTCCCAATGGAGTTAGGAGTGAAGGAGAAGAACCTAAATCTCTAATCTTCACAATGTACCACAACTCTGAATCGGCTTGTCTGTCATTGACTGGTAATAGTTACCTTGACTTGTACATTACAAAACATCCACTGAGGAGACCTCTCTGGGACACCAATTGCTTTACCCAGGCTGGCCTTCCCTATATCTCCCTGTGCAAACACAGGCAGCTCCCCAGAGACGGGAGCTCCTTTAAGTGAAGAATTGTAACTCCTCAAAGAAAGCAGGGGACAAGGAGGAGACTGCAGACTCAAGTCACATCTATTTAGGACAAATATTCTGAACATCAAAGAGGTGTTTTCCTCATTCCCAGGTGGTAGATGTTTGCATGAAAACAAAAATAATGCTTGCGGGGGTGGGGGTCGCCTCCAAGGGGGGAGGTTCCAAAGACCACAAAGTAAATAGTCTTTCCTGGCCCCTTCAGCTAGAACAGAACCACAGAACCTTAGAGAATTCAGACTGCGGGAGGGCGCATTAGCATCTCCTCGCTCTGTGAACACATGGAAAACTTAAGTTTCCAGGGAGGTACTGTTGGCACCTGCCAGGCAAGCCAAATTAACTCCCGGAAAAGCTGATAGTGACTAACAATTCCTACAAAAGACTATTTTTAGTTAGCAAACCTGGTGAAATCATAAGGGTCAGTCACGAGAAGGACTGGCCCAATGACCTAATTACCACTCAGCCGAAAACTGAAACCAGCCCTGGAAAAACGCATCCATGTTCAAGGCCTTTAATGGGCACCATTTTTAAAAATACCCAGGGCTGTCCTAAAAATGTTCCCTTTCTTTATGAGTAACCACATACTGCGAGCCAGTTTCATTTTGGGGGGAAAAAATAAAAAAATAAATAAAGTTCTTCAGATTCCATGACACTCCCACTGAAAGCTTGGGCCTCAGAGGTCACTGAGGTAATTAATGACATGGGCCGTTGTGCCCCCCCCCCTCTTGTGATACATCACTTGTGCCAGATGCCCCTGAATGTCTCAGTATTAATTTAATGCCAAACAAGTGGCTCCGTGTTTGAAGGTCAGCATTTTCTCAGAAACGCACTTTTGTGTTCTGCTGCATCTGAAGGCTCTCGGAGTTGCTTCTACTCTTGAGAAATGCCTTCGAATGTCTTTTCTTAGCTGCAGCAAACATGCCATTGAAAAAAAGTGAGGAATGACCAAATGGACTTGTCTCCATGTTAGTGTCCATCTGTGGCCATAGTTCCATAGCCTCAAGGGGAAATTCATCTCATTAAAGGAGATGTAAATTTGGGAAACGTGGATTGGTAAGCAAAACTCATTAATCCATTTATTCATTTAATCAGTGGCCGTGTCGCCAAGGCCTGCTATATGCTCAGTATTGCAAGGGTACACTGTGAACAAAACCAGAGATGGCCTTGGCTTTCCAACAGTTCAGGGACTAGAATCATTCAATACATGCTTAATTAACTGATTCAACTAATTAATGTGGTTTGGCTAATTCAGCATATATTATATATGAAATATGTGGTTGAAATATACAGATAACAGGGCAAATGCTTTTAGGAATTTTTAAGTGGCTTATAAATTACAATAACATCATGGAAAAATAAAATTTTAAAAATTTGAATGGTGGCCTAAACTCAAGCTAAAAACGGAGTTGTTGGATATGCAATGTTGGTGGGAAATAAAGTACTGAAATTTCAGCTTTGAATCTTCAAACAGTCTGCTTATCTTCTCTTCATCTTTGGCCCAAAGCCCCTCTCGGAGGTAAGCTTTCATCAAAACCTAAGCCTTTCTTCCCATTGAGAAAGGACAGTGTTTCTGCCTCCCTCTCTCCCCGGGCGATTAGAAGACACTGGAGCGTCTCAGACATCCTTCCACTCCCTCCCAGCTGCTTGTTTTCCGTGGAGTCCGACAGCTGTTTGCTTGCACACCACCCTGATATGCAGCTCTTTCACCGACTATCTTCCTCTCCCACCAGCCCCAGCGTCCCTTTTGTTGGGAGATACATTTGTCTGGGCAGAAAGGCAATGTGCCCGATTGCGGAGCATGGAGTTTGAAGTATAAAGGTCCTTTCAGTGTGTTTATCAACGTCCCCATTGTTGTGGTCTGTTTTCACAAGCCAACATGGCCTTCTAATTCCTCAGCTATCTGCCTGCAATTGCAACAAACTTTTCTCTCTGTCTTTCCGAGTTGTGGAGCTAAAGGTTCCGTTTCTATCTCTTTCACTAGTAGCACTTCTGAGGATTTGGCGATAAAGCAGATAATTTCTATGAAACGAAGGACCTTTAGATCAGCTATTTCATATTTAATGTCTAAACTGAAGTGTTTTAATTTCACCACCATTGTTTCCTTCCCTTTCATCTTAGAAATGGGCCAGTCCCCCAGGTGTTGCCTCGCTGTCCTAATGAAAAGGAAGACAAGTTACTTGCTAAATTATGTTTGTGAAGGACAAAGGCAGAGAGGAGAAACCTCTTGATGTAGCTTGCACAGATTTTCATGATGGTGGGTCCCAGTGACTGGACCTAGGGCCACAAATACCTCCTTCCTTTATAGAAAATGGGAAACTGTTCTTCGTGTGTGTGTGTGTGTGTGTGTGTGTGTGTGTGTAAATTGATGAGAGAGAGAGATTTGTTGTTCCACTTATTTATGCATTAATTGGGTGATTCTTGTATGTGCCCTGGATGGGGATCGAACCCACAACCTCCTTGATGTATCGGGGACAATGCTGTCACTAACTGAGCTACCCTGCCAGGGCCTGGAAACTATTCTTATAGTTTATCAAGACCCTGGGCAAAGTTCACATTGCCTCTGGGTGAGACTCATGAGGGACTGAGGCAATCCTATAGCTACCTCTATGTGAGTCAGGACTAGTATAGATTGAACTTCATATGTGATTTGTTCCCTGTTGCTCCAGATAACAAACATAAGAGATCTTCACTCCGCTCCACACCAGACCCCATTACATTTCAGCCTTGACTTTCTGAGAGACATGGATTTTAGTTCCTGTTAAGGGCCAAGAACACATGCATCAGAAACAATTCTGAATGGTCAGGAAGACTGAATCCTTACTGCCTACAGTTGACCTTCCAGTAGAGGTCAGCAATAAACATGTAATTCAATAAATATTAATTTCAGATGATGATAATTTTACGAGAAAAAATAAAATCATACAGTAGAATTGAGAGTGAGCAATAGGGAATTTAGATGTGGGTGGGAGAAAATTTCAGCTAGAAGGACAAGGCGAGGGAGTTTCTCTGAGAGGGTGGCATTTGAGCTGAAAGAGCATCAGATGCTAAGTGGCCACCAGGTGTGGAAAATTGGAGGAAGGGGCATTCTAGGGAGAAAGAAGGCAAATGCAAGGTGTTGAAGCCAGAAGAGAAATGGCAAGAAAAACAAGGTGAGTGAATGGTAGTGAAAGACGTGGAAAGACCTTAGGGGAAGAGGTAGGAAGGGGGGATGACGTGTCCCAGACCATACTAAGGATTTGGGGTGTCCTGGCCATTACATTGGGAAATCATTGACCCTTTCAGCCCGCATGAAGCCCTGTGAAATTTCTCTCTATACAGTCCTCAATGTTGTGCTCATAAATTACCTCCTCTAGTCAACTGACTATCAGAAGTAACACCAGCTCCATAATGTATCTGCTGGTTGTAAGTCATGCTGTTTCTCCTCAGTTCCCTGGGTCCCTGGTAGCAAGTGGACAGGCCCAGAGATGCCAGCTGACACCCGTGTGTTCCATTTTTTATTTTACAGAAACCAACATCAGCTCACTGAAACCTTTAGCAAGCTTAGAAATGAACTTATAACATAGCAGACCTTATGGGCTTGCATTTTGTTTCCCCATTGTCATAGCACACAAAAAAATTGAGTGAAGATTTCTCATTTAAGAAATTTGAGTACAATCTCTTGTGATATCCAGTTGCTACAAATTTGATAGTATGTCCTCCCTGAGGACAATTGTGCGGAGAGTCTCACATCTTTTGGTAATAAAGAGGTTACATCCTATCTATGGAGATCAGTGGCACATGGCTTGCTTTGGTGAAAAGCTGCTTTCTTGACTGTATTGGATATTGCACTTTCTGCCTAGGACTCTTCAAATAGGAAATCATGGTGTTCCTAGCTAGGTTCTCCTGTTGGCCAATATCATCAAACATTTATTGATCACTGAGCTTTGGGCCAGAAAGGAGATCTCACTCATCTGCAACAGCACTGAATTCCTAAAATGTAGTAGAGATGGCAGGAACACAGGGAAGCCTTCACTTCCCTTACCTCTGGTGAGCAAGTACAAAATGGCAAAACACCTTCTGAGCTGTCTTCTACAACCTTCTACCAAGTTCTGTCTCCCGATAAGCTACCTCTCAGAATCTCTGAACAACCAAGATGGTATCTGTGTTTCTGTTTTGTTCTCTGTTAGTCTCACATGAATTTGCCTGTTTGCTCTTAAAACTTGTTTGGATAAGAAGGCAGCAGCTTCTCTTTGAGTTCCATGAAGTCTACCATCAAAGCCAGCATTTAGAATGGGCTGTTCCCATTCCTTGCTAAATGGGAAGAGACTTGCAACCCAAGCCTTTTAAAAATGTGTAGAGCCTACTTTAAGAAAGTTGTCCTACTGTGCGCCTGCCCTCATCCAGTATTTTCTTTCTTCATTTGGTTCTAATATCCCAACTTGTGTGTGTATGCGGGGTTAATGTTGCTTGCTTATCTCTATAATCTTGGAAAGACAGTGACCATACACTTTCTTAGATGCAAAGATAAACTCAATCTTTAAAGATTTTGCAACAAAACAGTCAAATAAAAACACTTCTCTTTTGTCTTACATTAAAACACTTCTTATCCATTTACCCCCCTCCCGCCCCCCCAGGAAATGTTTTACAACTAGAGACATTTTTGGTTGCCACAGCCGGGGGTAAAGTAGCGGAGCATGACAGGCATTGGGTAGATAGAGTGTGGTGGCTGCTATAATGGCATCAATCGCCCAGGACAACCCTCTACAACAAAGAATTATCTGGCTCAGGATGTTATTGGTGCCTTTGTTGAGAAAGTTTGAATGAAACTCATCAGTAGGAATCTCTTAAATCAATTTGTCTTTTACTTAACAATAGTCACAAGGTTTTAGTGTAGAATATATATTTGTCATTACTGAAATACTGACATTTTAAAAACCGATTTGTTAAGTACCACATACAGATTTTGGGTATAATACCCTTTAATGCTAAAATCGCTCCACAGTATTGCTGGTTGTATTTCCAAGGATATAATTTTGTTATGCAATAAAAGTCATGGTGTTTACTCCAGGGCTGCTTAAAACCCTTTGCCAAGTTAATAAAGGAGGCTAGTCTGAATATGTTGAATGGTTTACAGAGACTACTGGTGTTCTAATTAGAAGTAAGTTGTATGTAAGCACACTCACACACATTTCCATCAATCATCTTGCATTAAGAGACATTTAGAACATTGATGGCTGGTGGCAGAGGGACCAGATCAATTGTTGAGATCTACAGGATGAATCACAAAACTCTAAATACCTGAGTGCATATGTGTTCCTTGTTTTTATTTGCCATTTGGAAACAAAACAGAGAAAACAAATAAATGAAAAAGTTCTTATGACTCCGGTCCATTTGTAATTGTCGTCATGAGAGAAAGAGGGAGAGAAGGGCAGACTCATCCACTGGAAACATGTTCCATGGCTTGTTTTCAGTAAATAAATCAACTTTGCATGAAGGATTTCAAACATCATAATATTTGTGATATGGATGAGTTTGAGGCTTGGTTCTTCAGAAAGGTTGGTTTACCTTAAATGGTATAATTTCACTTTATATGTAGCCCTACCATAACCAAAGAGACCAAAAGACCTTGAACCAGCATCCAAAATTTTTGAGAAAACACCAGCATACCACACATGATACTGTTGAGGATGTCTACCTCTTGGCACGGTGTGACTTGCATCCTATAAACAACCGCTGTAGCCACGATTATTTCAGGACGATGGCGAGGCCACCAGAAAGAGAGCGTGATGATGTAGAAATGGTGGCATTCAAGGCTTGATCTTGATAACAGCCGGTTCCCCTGAGGCATCTTCCAACCTCCTATGTGGATCTGTTTTCCCAGTGATTATTTCTTCCTCCCTCAGTGTAGTCTTTGTACTTGCTGGGCTGGTTTGGAGTGCAAAGATTAATTGACTGGGTGTGTATGTGGGAAGAAGTCTGCACCACTATCTAGAGATTGTTAATCAACTTGATTATTATTTTAACTTTGAGAATATACTCTAGCTCAGAGACTAGAGCCTGCTCATAGGAAGCAGGCAACCACTGTTTCAAGAACGGGCTACACCACATTACATTTTATGTAATCAGTCAGCCTTTCCCATGTCTTACAATGAAGCTACAATAGATCAGCTCTTTGAACTCCACTGTACAGTCAAGTTCTATACACAACATAGATTTGTATAACAAATCCTTAACAAATTGGTTACCTGAGTTGATTCAGATAACTTATAAGATGCATATGTATTGTCAGTTCTGTTTTATGTCATCAGTCAGTCTTTTCCATGTCTTGCAATGAGACTACAATAGATCAGTTCTTTGAACTCCACTCTACAGCCAATTTCTATGCATAACATAGATTTGCATAGTATAACAAATCCTTAACAAATTGGTTACCTGAATTGATTCAATTCATCTCTCCTTGCAAGATGCATATGTTTGTCAGTAGAAACAATTACTTGATCTTCTGGCCTCAGTAATGCTAAAGAGAATGAACATAATCATGGTATTAATGTTATTAGATTTCCCTCATTTTAACTTCAGTGTCTTTCATCCAAATAGGTGTATATATGATTCTGGTGAAATGTCTGAAATCAAAAGTCTTACACGTTTGATACCAAAAGTTATCTCAATATACGTGACATAAATTGGGTCACCTAGTCTTACCTGCTACCCATATGACAGAAGGTTGGGTCTGAATACCAGTTCGGTGCTTGGTTAAATGTTCTTTGTGCATGTGATCTGCATATATTCTTTTCAGAACGAATTTACTTTTATTTCTAATCTGGTTCTTGTTCCTTCAGCCCAACTACTTTATCTAAAGTTCTCTTTGATTCCCTCCAAAACTGACAGCTTCCTTGAACCTTATATGGATACCATCAAACATTTAACAGGGGATGTAAATGCTGAGTATTTAATCCCATTCCAAGGGGAGGGGAGGGGACAGCTAAAGGAATAGGTGAATGAAAGAGCTTGTTTCCTAATAAAGGGTGACTTCTTGGCTAAATTATTTTTACTGGAAGTATTAAAGCTTTGCTTTAGTAAAATATAATTTTTATAACCAAGGAAGCCATTGAAAATGTATAGGTATAAGCAAAATCTAGGCAAATTATAATCGACCTCATACCATAAAGTGTAAACAGAGAATACCTGATAGGATACCAGAAACCCAGAAAAAAAAAAAGGCTTTTAGCCCATCTCACAGTGGCATTGGCTAGATTCAGCCAGGGGCGAGACGGTTACTCTGATATACCCAGCCTGCTGATAGGCACCTGTAGACAGCACATTAGCAATGGATGAGGCTAAAGTATTTGTTATTAAAAAACTGAAAATTTATAGTGGAGTGCTAAAACAGTGTTTCTGGGTATTTCTAAAAGCTTACTTCTTCTGGTAAGGAAACCTTGCTAGGTATGACAAAAAGGAGAATATTGAAGGAAATTCCCCATGTATCACTGAGAGTGTGTGTGTGCACTTTTAATCCCTTCTTCTAAAACACAGATACCTTGAATTTAACTTCAGTTGTGTTTGTTAGCAAAATAATTAGGTGGAGGCCTTGCATTTTTCTTTTTACTTACTATGGTTCAAGAAAAGACACCCTCCTGTACATGAACGTAAGGGGTATTTGATGAAATGTACCAAATGCCACAGTCTTTCAGCCGTGGTAGAGTTTGTGAAGGTGTTATTGTAGCTGTGGATAGGCCTTTTAAGAGGCCTTCTGTGTCTGTGGAAAGAGGAATTGGTGAGCCCTCTGGTGCTTTTGGGATCTGTGGAGGGAAGCCTGCCTTCTGAAGGTTATCACTGGGCCGCAGTGGCTGGACACAGTACTTGGGCCCCCTGCTCTTCATTGGAAGCACATGGTGTCAGAGGCCTCTCAGAAAAGTGATCAGAGCTCCAGGAAATTCTCCGCCTATGGTCTGGACGCTTGACCTTCTGTACTGTTCTTTCAATTGCTAGCAATTCAAGTGCAATGACTTACTTGTTCCCTAGCTTGGAATGTGTGTCCTAAAACCTAACCGGGAAGACTAATTTTGAGAAAGACTGGGCAGATAGAAAGATGGGAGGCAGTAGAGGGATCATGCATAAAAGCAATGGCCAACCCAGTCTGTTCTGTACCTAACACACATACCCAAGAGCAGACACAGGCACTAGACCCATGGGGGCTACATTTCCCAAGTCCTGTGTAGAGCAGAGGCCTCGGGAGCACATCTTAGCATCTACTTAATAACAATAGGAGGGTCCAGTTTGGCAAAGCAACCTCAGACATAAAATATAAGAATGAGTTTTTCTAGAGCATAAAATTACAATGGTTTTGCTGGTAAAAGGATAAAATACATGTCCATTCAAGCTCATTACTATCCAAATTGTGATTTTTTTTGTTATTTAGCATGTAATAAACCCACCTCATTTTCCTGTAATGGAGTATAAAGCAGTCCCTATGTAATATTATAAATCCTGCAAAGAATCAGACGTCAGCACTTTTTTTTTTTTTCCTGGCTGTGTTCATTTTAACTCAAAACGTCTGCAGTCAGTGACCAAACATTAAACATATTGGGAAAATGAAAGCTGTCTACTTAGTTCAACACTAGTTTTACTTTAAGCAGGTTTTAGAATGTGGATTTCCAAGTGAAAAATATAAGGACCAGGAGAAATGGAATCATATAGAAAATCGTTATTGGAAGGACTGAGCCGTCAAGTTAACTCCTGGGAGGTTGTGGGATGTGGCACCAGATTATTAGAACAACCTTTTGCTGAATTCTTTCTCAGGTTCAGTTTGTTCCGATCAAGCAGTCAGGGCCCTGGAGAGTGAGCCACTCACCCCGGGGTGCCCAGGACTTTCCCAGGTCTAGGACCGAAAGTCCTGTGACTCAAGAACCCCCTCCATCCTGGGCAAACCAGACATGGTTTACTCCGCCCCTGGGGAAACAGCTAGCTCCTTCGGAAGCAAAACACCTTAGAGAACCACCTGCCTTTCTGTGGAGCAAGACACACTCCTCACTTGCAGGGTACCAGGGTTCCTTTGTACCTGGAATTAGTTATCTTGCTGTCGTATTCTCCAGAAAGAGTCTCTTTGGCTCTGAAATGTTTATTCCTTGGGCCTTAAGGACAATCTACTCATCTCATCTCAAGCTGAGGGTTTGACCTAGACATTTGCAGTACCCTCCCTAAGTCACGTTTCTGGGTTAAGTGTAAGTGGGACGAGGTTATATGTGATCAGCCTTCCCAGCGGACAAAGGGCACTTGTGTACTCAGTGGATGAAATGGATACTCTCACACCTTTCAAAGCCTGTCTTTGCTTTGATATCCCGGGACCCATGGGAGGGAGGAGCCTGGCAGAGATCATCTCCAGGATGGTAATTTTTACTTCAGGTGCAGCACACAGGTTTTTATTATGTAAGTGTATTACGTTTGCTTGGAACAAAAGCTATTGTCAGGAGCCTGGACAACCCCCCATGTCTACGCATCTCACCGGGAACGGAAGACTCGGGGAGGTTACGGGAGGCGAGGTGCAACGTGCAGTTCCTAAGTCAGCTCGCTGTTGAGGTATCCATGTTACCTGGGGTGACAGCATGATCCTCCGGGTGCCAATTATGCTGTTAATATGCTTCATTGACTGTGTACACACATCAGAACCAGAGTTTTTCTCAAGGGCAAAACCAGAATCAGGCCGCCGGAGCCACAGATCATGTCAACCTACACTGAACCCCCACGGAGGGCAGTGCCACACACACGTGTGTCTGTGGATAGTATTTGTGCATCAAAAGCTAAACCAAAGGTGTGGATTGAAGATAGGAAAGAGAACCCTGGGCAATTATCATCCCGGAAGTAAAACTGGACAAACACACTTAGAAACCGGAAATGCAGCTGGATCCCCTCATGCTTGGAATGTTTTGACAAAACATGAAAGATATTGTTCTTATATCCTCATGATATCAGCTTTGAGTTGCAGGTCTTTTAAAATTTTTTTTAAATTTATGTATATTTTTTATTGTTGATAGTATTTCAGATGCCTCCTGTTTACGCCCCTCTACCCTCATCCTACCAGCCCCTTTCTACCCCCCGCCCAGGTCTTCACCACCCTATTGCCTGTGTCCATGGGTTATGCATATCCTGTATAATAATCCTGTATAATAAAAGGGTTATATGCAAATTGACCCTAATGGCAGAACAACCAGAGCTACCAGTTGACCAGTCACTATGAGGCACACTGATCACCTCTTGGTCCCTTTCCCCAGCCTGCAGGCTCCCATCACCCGATGGAGAACGGGGACCTGGGGGTGGGTGGCAGGGAACATGGGCAGCACCATGCCAAGGCCCCCACACCACTGGTCGCCCCACACACAGAGGGTGACCCGCAGTGGGGGTGGGGCCAGCAAGCTGGAGGGAACTGCTGACCTCTTGGTCTCTGACCCCCAACTGGCAGGCTCCAATCGTCTGATGGCGAATGGAGAATGGGGAGTGGGTGGCAGCAGGGGACAGGGCCAGCTGCCGGCAGCCGGGGAAGATGGCCCTGATCTCAGGCCAGGCCTAGGGACCATATCTGTGCACGAATTTCATGCTCCGGGCCTCTAGTAAGTATATAAGTTCTTTGGTTTATCTCTTCTCTTCCCCCAGCCCCACATCAAGGTGTGTCAGTCTGTTCCATGCCTCCATGCTTTGGGTCTTATTTTATTTGTCAATTCATTTTGTTCCTGCACACCCCCTACTGGGGATCAAGCCGGCAACCCAGGAATGTACCCAGACCAGGAATCGAACCATGATCTCCTGGTTCATAGGTCGACATTCAACCACTGAGCCATGTCAGCTGGGCATTAATTTTTTTTTTTTAAATGGGCTGTTTTACTCAAGTTCTCTTATGAGAAGGCCAGTGTTTTCAGTTGCTCTGCCTTACTCTTACTAATACATCACCAAGTTCTTCATTTGTGTTAAGTTTCAAATGACCTAAGACAGCGGAAAGTGATATTCCTCATACCTATCCAGAGCTGCAAGGAAAGGAAAAGAGTTGGCCAGAGTGGCGTTTCAAACACCCATTAGGAGAGGAGACAGGGTTATTTGGCCATGCAGCTCTCCAGCACCTCAAATCAAATCCCCGAGTGTTTGCTAATCCACGCACTGTCACATTCTGGGGCTGAAGTTGCTATATCCAAGGAAACCACGTCGAAGTGTTGCAGAGAGTCTCCCTTTGACCTTGAGTAGGATGCCCTTCATTTTCTCACTGAGCAGAGGAGGTGAGAAACGGGTATTGACTGCAGTTACTTTTATATGAGATTGACAATGTGGGAAGGAGAGAGGACCTGTGGAGGATATAAATCTCATTTACCTCCCAAATCTTTAATGACAAAGATTTTGATTATTCTTTTATGAGTAATGTTGTTATTTAGATTTGATACCAAAATTGCCAAGATAGCTATAGTTTTTCAAAAATTAAAAAACGTCTGTAAATGAATTGGCACCACGATTACTAAAATGCAATTTACAAATTCTGTACAATTGCCCAGTTCAAGTCATTGGCTGATACAATGATGGGCTAGGTGAGATTTGTGTGCACTTGGTGTGTGTGTGTGTGTGTGTGTGTGTGTGTGTGTGTGTGTGTGTGTTTTCCCATTGGCAACCACTCTTATCTCTTTCTCAAATCATTCTTTCTGTGTGTACTACATCTATATATGTTTCTGTAACCAATAAGTGACACCCAAACGATTAGGATAATGAGAATCAGATGTCTCTTTGTGATATGCCTCCTGAAAGGTTTTATGCCTCCTGAAAGGTTTTAGCATAATGTGGCACAAAATTGTGTGTCCTTTATAATAATAGCTGGTATTTATTGAATGCTTGCTATATGGCAGGCATTATGCTAAGTGCTTTCCATAGATTGTCTCGTTTTGTTCTTAAAACAACCATATTAGAGGTATACTAAAAATATCCTTTTAAAAAATAAATAATAAAAACAAGCTGAGAGAGGACATTTCCTCAATTTAGCTTTCTTTATAACAGTTGTAGTAAGTACATATATTTAATGATGAAAGAAACATCTATGTTTACAGCAAATGTCTGAGTTTAAAAATGCAATTTTAAATCTATATATGAAGCAGTCATATAAAAGATGAATTCATCTGAGAAAATTAGGATACTCTGCATTCAAATTAAAACAAAACAAACAAAAAAAACAACCCTTGTAGTAACTAAATAAGGATACATTTTTTAACATTCTTTAGGAATGAGACAGAGAACACTTCCTTTAAATTAATAACAAATCTAAAAATTACGCTTCCAGTTGACCAAAGGTTCTTTTAATGTTCATCATGTCCAACTGCAAAATTGTGCCAACAGAAAAGCACATACGCACAGTAGGCACTTTATAAGTATTAGGTCTGTGGTCGGCAAACTGCAGCTCGCGAGCCACATGCGGCTCTTTGGCCCCTTGAGTGTGGCTCTTCCACAAAATACCATGGCCTGGGCGAGTCTATTTTGAAGAAGTGGCGTTAGAAGAAGTTGAAGTTTAAAAAATTTGGCTCTCAAAAGAAATTTCAATTGTTGTACTGTTGATATTTGGCTCTGTTGACTAATGAGTTTGCCGACCACTGGAGTAGGTGATGAGGTTCATTGTTGACAGTTGGTCTAATTTAGACTCTAAATTATTTGCAACTAAATTTTGAACCACTTGAATCTGGCTGTTGCATAGAATGGATTAACTTTCCCAACTTTACCTCTGCCCCTGGCTAAGAACTGGAGGGAGAGAGTTATTGCGCCCTCTAGGGGTATCTTATAGAAAAACCTCCCAAAGCACAACTACCCCAAAGGAATCATACTGCTCATTCCTAGCCCAGCAGAAAAAGCGGGGAAGGAAATAGCAAAGGTGTCCTCCTGCCTCCAGTGTGTGCCTCCACTGGCTCCTGCTTGGAACTCTTCCATCCGATCTTACAGGGATTCCAAACCCTCTATTATTGAACATCCAAAGGGAAAGTTCCCAGCATGCTGTCAATTTTCAACTGCACCTTTCTTTACCCTTCACTTTCCAAAATAGCTGCTAACGGGTGGATTTTATGGAGGGCAAGGTCCATGGCTTGGCCTCCCACAATCTGTGCTGAATGCTGTAAAATACCTGAAGCAGCACCCCCAAATAATATCCCAGGTGTCCTCATGAAGACATTGACCTACTGACAACTAGGCCATCTTTTGAAGATACACAAGTCCTTAAGGTAGGAGAAATTCATGATTGCAGCAATGTCAATAAGCAAGTTATTAATTGCTGAAAATACAGCACAGAGCCAGGACCTGAGAATAAAAGGGTACATAAGTGAGTGAACACTGCACAGGGAACCTGTACGTCAAACACAAGCTAATTATATGTCATAGTTTATTTAATCACTGTACCAAAATGAGGTGGTTTTTTTTTATCCCTATTTTTTTTTATAGAATATAAAGGAAATTCTGAAAAGATACATTCAGGGGGACACAGTTAGAAAATGGCAGAGAAAAATTTGATTTTGGGTCTTCCCAGCTCCATTTCCTATGCTCTCTCCCATTGCCATAATCTCTGCCTTCTAAGAGTGGGCAACTTAATTTGTTATATTTAGGGAGAGTAGAATGGTGTAAAAGAAAAGAGAGCCAGTGATGAAGTTCATGGCACCATCTAATTAAAGATGTGAAAGAATGAAATGTAGGAGGAAGTGAGAGCTGCCCTTACGCTGTGGGGTCAGAGAAGGATTCCAGGGAAAGAGGTAATTAGAATGAACATTGAAGAGCTTTGGAGAAATGAAGTGGGAATAGAGGAAGTGGGGTGATGTCAGGAAGAAGGGAGATGAAGCAGCATGAGCTAGCTCCTTAGTTACTCCCTTTTATGTGATATTGCCGATGTGTTGAATCAGATTGTGGTCTTCCTGTACATGGTAAGGTAATTCGAAATCCATTTAGAGCGAAGGGGTGGGATGAGTAAAGCAGATAGATAGCAAGGAAGGCTTGTGAGCTTCAGAGATACTGAAAGAGAGCAGCTTAGACAAGGCACTGCTATTAAGAGCTCGGACTAATTAAATCAAAGCATGGGGACTCTGGGAGATGGAAGAAATTAAGTGTCAAAAGAAAGAGTAACTGAAGAAAAAACAATATTATTGAATGGGCTTCAGTCAAATTTGGCCCCTTCCCCAGTTTTACTCAATAATATGTTTTCTTGAATGTATAATTTAACCTCTATCCTTACGATCATGTTTTGTCTCTGTGGAACATGGAATCAATTCTAAACGAGGGAAGGGCATTTGACAAGGTGCTGTTGGCTTGTTGCGTCATGATGACAAACTTGGGACCCCAGACTAGCCCTGCACACATACAGAAGGCGTACGTCCGGCTGGTTTAGTTCATGTCACGGCCAAGCCTCAGGCTTGCACGGCTTAAAGGGAACTACACAAGTCATTCAAAGTTCTCCTCCTCCAAATGGAAAAAATTAAAAAAAAAGCTCACTTGTAACTTCTTGCCAAATTTTAGCTGTCCTTCAAGCATGCATGTAAAACCCATATTGTCAGTTGCTGGAGGCAAAGTGCATATGAAATGAAAGGCTTGGAAAAAGTGCCTAAGAATGGACCATGATATTCACCAGTAGGACCTGTCAGTTTCATCCTTTGGAATGGCAGGGAAACAGACTTGGATTAATATCTGTGTAAGTAGATGGGCAAAAACTTGAACTCTAGATAAGCAAATTTCTGCCTGTCCCAAAGGAAGGAAAAAAAATGTTCTTTCCAAGCACATAAAAGGAAACATAAAGTGTCCGGTTGATTCTCGGGAACTGTCAGGAGAGCAGCACTGTGACCTTGGACTTTACGTGTCCAGATATCTGAAAGCTTGTGTGATTAAATTCTCTCTCTGCCTCCTTCAAAACTTAGTTTTCCTTCATTACCAGTTTGGGAACCTTGAGTCCTTCCAATAATTTTGTTCTCAATGTTCCCCCTTTGTGTCATCCAAAAAGACATTGCCTAAGAGAAACGTGGAGCTTCAGGCTGGGTACATGTTGAAGAAGAATTCACTTTCAACATCTTGATGTGAGCCAGAGGTCTGCCTAACAGCAACAAAGATAAATGCCCGGGGAAATGTAGGCTGACAAGTCCCAGTCCCACCTGTGTTGGTTAATAAGCAAGACTCCCGCCCTGCCCGTGATCCTCGGGTACCTGTCATTTCCATGTATCCAATCACTTGCCTGGGAATTATCCCAATAAAAAGAAGACAGTGTGTCATTTATCGGACAGCCAATTAAAGGGCCTCGGCGGGGCTGAGGTAGCTGGGAGCCAGTTCTCACAAAGGAAATGGGATAGGGCCAAGTCCGTCAGTGTGGGGCCTTAAGGGAATTAGAGAAGGGATGTGTGGCTAATTCATAGGTGTACCCGGTTTACAAAATATTAGAAGGAGTTGGTAATATTTCTGCCTTTCAATTTGACAAGAATTTATTGAGGACACCAGGATAAGACAAACCCAGCTGATCTTACCAAAATGGGGCTCTTAATGCCTCTGGCCATGAGATAGTTTCCAGAATATTTCTCTTGATCGCTGATGCATGAGAAGTCTTGAAAATATGAAATACAAATAAATAGGTAAGAGAAAATGAAGTAAGGACAAAATTCCCGTGAGTTGAGTGGGCATCTTTGACCTTAATGGAGGCAGTCCACAGAATGAACAAAAGTTGAGCGGGACCTTCAGTTTTGGGAAATGGGAACAATTCTGTGTCTTCAAGACCCTTGTAAGTCACAGGTCTCCACCCCCATGATCACCTTGGCCAATGAAAGTTCTCTCTAAGAATTTCTTTTAGTCTTCAAATATTCCATGCTTTCTAGACCCCATTTAGCTAATTCACAACATTGGTTCTATTCCAGAACGTGTCATAGGGAAAAAATAACATGGAAATGTATTTCATGGATTCCAGGATGGACTTGTTTTGTACACTTTAATATGCCTGAATTGGGAACAAGTCTGACAGTTAATGGGGTTATACAACATTGTGCAATACATTAAGTTTTGGCCTTTGAAAAAATTTAATCCTAAATAAATGAATGGTAAGACATTACCAAGTGTGGAGTATCACCGAGCGAAGAGGCGTAGATCCTCTGGTACAGGTAGTCACTGGAAACTTCTTGGAAGAGTGACATTTGAAAATAGTTAAAAAAAAATGAATCTGTGGAAATGTGTCTTGGTTTTCATGAGATAGACCTCAGAAGCCAGTGTATACAAGAATCAAGCTAAAGTGCGTGGTTCAATGAGCCCAGGCATTCCTTTTCTGATTATCTTACTTAAGCCCATCTTAGTACTGAGGGAGCTTTCCTTAAAGCCACTTGAGCTCATCTAATCTGTTGCACAGTATCCATTGCCTGTGTGTGAACTTCTCAATAAATAAAACAGCTGCATGTTTTGGTTTAAATATGCAAAACAACTTCAGTCATGGGAAGGATTGCATTTATAATATAAAATAGTCAAATAAATGAACAGTTTTTGGTAGATGCTGAAAGATTTACCCTTAAAATAGGGCTTTCTAGCATCACAAGTATTAAGTAAATACTTAATGTGTGCCCTGGGATTTATTAGGGACACCCTGAGATGTTAGTAGTAGACCAACTTGAGTTTGAGTTCTAAGTGCAACCTTGACCAGCTGTGTGATTTGGGAACTTCACTTCACCTCTCTGAGTTCCGGTTTCTGTGTCTTTAAGGTAATAGCACTGCATCGGGTTTCCTTTCAGACAAATAAGATCCTCCCGCGAAGTGCTCTGAAACGTGCCTGGTGCACCCATACACCTTCAGTACGTGGCAGCTACGATAATGCTTTCTGTTCCACTGGGCCCCCGACTGTAGAGCAACACTCACAAGCCCGGTGCAGTTAAAGATGTGGTTTCCCATTCCTTCTGCCCAGAACAGACGCAAGCCGGAGCGTCCGACTCCGTCCTGCCCCAGTGTCTAACGTGACTTGGCAAACCACAGATGGGCTCCGGTTTTATTAGCTGAACAGGAAATTTCTGATTGATTTAACCTCCAAGAGACAATACCGTGTAATTAACATGTAACAAATGTCAACTCTTGTTATTGCTGGAACTGACAAGCCCTCCAGATCTGTCCTCCTCCTGGCTCTCCGAGGCAGCGCTGTGGTTTCTTCCTCTTCCTTTCTTTCTGTTCACTTTCCCATAGCGCCGCGTTGCACCCGGTTCCCTCTGAGTGATCCTGGGAACGATTTCAGTGCTAGTTCTTCCTGAAAGTCAGTTATTTGGAAACATAAAGAGACAGAAGGAGATAAACACCACCGACTTGCTCTGTTTGGGGTGGCCCAGAGCCAGATGCAACAGGTGTGACATTTCATCAATGGGGTTTCTTGAGGATTCTGTCTATTTGCATATCTTAGTAATTAAGGGATTGCTTTTCCCCCAGAAGCCATTTGCCTGAGTCCGTAAAAGACAGCATGGCAGGGAGGAAGAAAACACTGTCCTCATTTAAAACGATGATCGGATGGAGACTCGGGCAGTGTGACATCCAGATGTACTGTGTGCGTTAGAGAGACCCGAACCTGCCCATGAGATCTCGGGCCAGGAACTTGACCTCGCAACCTTTCAAATTCATCTTTTTCAAAAAGGTTCCCTGCTAGTGTTTGGATCCTCTGAGTCTACGTTAGCTTGAGAGAGACAGATCACTGAGGGGCAGTGCAAGCTGAACAGCCTCTTCAGCAAGGTTGTCTGTCAGAGGGGAACAGTCAAACCAACTACTTCCGGCCTCCCGTCGGTGGAGTCCAGCTTTCCCACCAGGATGGAGAGCCCCCTGGCTGGAGTTGTGGCTGGAAATAATTCCCTCTCTCATAAGCAAACTTGCCTGCTTTTGTCAGCACCAAACAGAATTTGGCCACCTTCGCACTGAATTCCAGTTGATTGACCCAAACAAGGAGTGGTGATGACAAATAGAACAAAAGGAAGCAGGAAACAATTCCTTTTTAATTATGATTATTCAGTGAGCTGAGTCTGTGTGCTGTTCCCCCTTTTACTGTTACCCTAGTTCATTGCTCTAGCCCTCCACTAACCACACACACACACACACACACACACACACACACACAATCCCACATACACTCCTACTCCCCTCACTTTCCCTTTTGAATTTAGAGATTAGCTTTCGTCCCGTTGTTTGTGCAATAGATATTTATGGAGGACTTGGCAAAGATTTCAGTAAGGAACCAGAAGAGATACAAATGGTTAAGACCAAGAGAGAAAAGAGCTGTTCTCAAATTGCTGACACTCGAGAAGGAGAAATAGGCGCCATATAAATAAGAAGGGCCCAGGGTACAGAGGAGAGATTACAAAGTGAAATGAGAAAGATATATTCATATTGAGATAAGAATAAAAGGAAGCGGGACTTATAAATGTGGGGTTAGAGAGGACGTCATGGAGAAGGTGACGTTTCCAAAGGCCCTGGGAGGATGGGAGAATTTGAACAGAAAATGTAGGGTGGAGGAAGCAGGACATCCAGTGAGAACTCTGAGAAAGGCAGAAGGTCATGAACAAAGAACCCTCCTCAGGGTCAGAGCCAAGACTTCTTACAGACGCCTCGTGGGGACTAAGGCTGAAGGGATATGTGATAGTCAAACCGCAAAGGGCTTGACTGACAGCATCCGAGAGGGAAGTGTACCTGCTAGGCCCTGGGGACTTGACAATGTGTCAGTCCGACTCTGCAGGTATGAGCTTGGCTGGCTCCATTGGCATTCAGGTGTCAGGGCAAATGCCACCCCCTCAGCGAGACTTCTCTGGCTACTTAGATGAAAGCAGCCACTTGCATGCCTCTTCAGTTGCCTTCCATCACGTATCATCTTTCTCTGTTTTGTCCTAGTAATAAAGAATTACAGTCTGGAGTAGCCTGATTATATGTTCATGCATTTATTGTCTGCCGACACCTAGGATGTGAACTGCAGGAGTGGAGGTACCTCCTCCTCCTTGGTCAGTGCTGTTCCCCAAGACTTTGCACATAATAGGTGCTTTCATAAATGAACATGTTTACAGGTATCCTCAGCCTACATCTGTACATGCTTTTCTTTCCCTCGCAGGATCCGGGAAAGGGAATAACGTGTTTTTAATAACGAAACGCAGCAGCTGCCAGCGTGAATTAGCGCCGTCCCGACTACCGGGAGATCTCTGTCCTCACAGCGACGCCTCCTCCAGATGTCGTTGGGGCAGGATTTTTTTTTTTTTTTTCTTTCCAAGTACAACTCAAACTTCTCGTGCGTTCCAAAACCACATGGAAGTGGAACGTTAAATCTGGGGGTGGGCATGTCTGTGTAATTTCCTTCATTTCTATAAGGGTTCGCTGGCTTTTTTCTCCCCTAGGCCACAGATTAGCTTAACAATTGCAAATCAGCTTCAGAGGTTTTTCCCTTAAAGAAAAAGAGAAAAAAAGAGAGCCTGTTGGAACAGGCATGGCTGGGTGAAAGTCTCTTTGTTTGACATCCTAAACTCTTGCTCAGCTTCTAGTTATCCTCTTTTCTTGGGAGCAGTACAAACATATATATATATAAAATAATTATATATAGATATATAATTTTTGCTTATATTTAATATGATGTCATGTCTGGTTCATATATACATACTTATTTGCATATGCATATATGCTCATCTCCTTCAGATTGTCCCAGGAACCAGCACACGTGGTACACCCTTCCTTTTAACTCCCCACCAAGATAGGCCTGTGTATGTGTGTGTGTTTCAATAGAAACTCCCAAAGGAGGGAGGGAAAGAAGTGTAGTGTAAATAAGCAAACAACCCATGGACTTCGCAAACCCTGACTTAGCTGGCCTCTGGTTTTATTTTTGAGAACTACTTTCCTTGTTTTGATTTGAAATGATGCCACCAAAACATATTACAGAAACATTGCACTTTGCAAAACAGAACAAGTCCAATGAGCCTCCCCAAGTGTAAACAGAAACCTTGTTTGGATGAACTGTTTTGAAGAATCCAAATTAAACCCCCTGGCATCCTCTTGAAGTCTATGCATGTTCACCTCAGGTGCTCAAGCTATAGTAGGTGCCTGCAGTTCTTTTTTATCCCACACGTTCCGGCGAGGCTGTGGGTTTGAAGTCCTCATGACTATCAGTGGTTTTCGTATATTCAGTGCACAGGATCCTGGAGCTCCCGGTGACAACAGAAGGCATCTCTGTGTTCTGGGAATCCCGGCATCCCCCGGGACCCGATCTTGGTAACACACAGCTTGCGGAAATCAGGTGGGGGACTCTGTGTGAGTCAAGTGGGCAAGTTCCTAGCATCTGTCTGCCAGTCATTCAGTCAAGCCTCTGTGTTCCCACCCTGAGCACACTTCAGCTAAGGGCCTGCAGTGTGCCTTCCATCACGCACTATGACTTCTCACTTCTCTGCAAACCATTATTAGTGATGGCAACACATTCTGAGGTTTAGTTCACTGGGCTGAGCGTTACGTTGTCATGAACCTTAGAGAGGGTAAGTGATGAGTCATAAGTCCAGGCATGACCATTAAAAAAAAGCCGAATTGGTCTTTTCTGGATTGACCCACCATGGACAAGGATGTTCTTTTCAGCATACTAATATTATCAAGTCAGATTGGGTCTTGAGGGTCAAAGAGGGTAGGACGTTCATCTGTTTTATAGACGTTCATTGGTACGTCTCTGCTTGTTTGCTTCACATCTGGAAAACAAGTTCCCTTCCCTGCTGCACGGCAGATGGACTCTCACAGTGAAGTGGTGAGTAGGAAACTATTGCTTTCCTTCCCTAAATGGGCCGACTCTTCCATCCCCTGGTCCCCTGTACAGCAAAAAAGATGACTCAGCAGTTTCCTTAAGCCGAGGGTGATCTATGGAGACCTACAGAGGTGACCAATGGACTGAGATGATTTTTCTCTGACTTAGTCTAGTTCAGCTAACCTTGCCCCTCACCCATCAGAGGCTAGTTGAGTGTTGAGCAGAGAGGTCAGAACAGCAAGAAATAATTTCTGGCTGCCTGTGGGTGACTGCTTAGTACGCGGATAGTCTGCGCCCACCCCCCTCCACCCCTTACTTGTCTTTTGGGGACCATATGGTATGAAAAGAGACATGAGGCAAGACCGAAAGGTGAGCAAATGTACATATTTAACAAACACAACTAGTTCCGCAACCCCCTGGGTGTCCTCACCTTCAACTCAGCCCCTTTGAAAGCTCATGCAGTTATTCATAAGCATTCTGGACCTCCTCTTTTCAGAATTGCTCTTAGAGCCTGGAGCACATTCCTTAAATGTTGAAATATTTGAGGGCAGATTTGAGTTAACCACAGTCAATTATCTCTCCCAGCCACAGCCAGGGAATCCCATTTGGATCCTCAAACTATAGCTGCAACTCTATAGGTATGGGACTGGGATTTTTTTTTTCATGTATAATAAAAAGTGTCTTAAAATCCCAGAGGATTGTGAATGTGGACATGTGAATGTCTATGGTTTTTTCCCACAACCCCCCACCAGCATCACTGACGTAATTACAGAGCTTCTTTGTGATTAATCTGGGAGCTCAGTAAGCATCAGATGGGTATATATCAGAGCAACTCAGATCTGCAAAGATTCCCTTAAGATGAGGGGTGGGGATCAGCACTTGCTGTAGAATGTCTTCCTGGCACTAAAAAAAGTGCCTGTGGGGATAATGAGAGACAGGAGGAAAGGAAAACAGAACACAAAATAGGTAAGAGGGGAAAAAAAGAAAACTGAGGAAAGAAAAAGAAAGAAGGCTAGGTTTGCTGATGTGGTGGTAGGAAGGGGTGGATAAAAGGACCGCCACAGCCCTTTGGGTGTCACTCTAGTAGCATCACTCCCGAGCAGTCCTTTCCTGATTTGGGGAATGGTTTGTGTGATGCTTAATTTTATGTGTCAACCTGTTAGGACCATGGGGCCAACATATTTGGTAAAGCATTATTCTGGGTGTAAGTGTGTTTTGGATGAGTTTAACATTTAAATTGGTAGACTGGGTAGAGCAGATTGCGCCCCCCCCCCCCCCCCTTTATGATGGGCCTCATCCAATCAGTTGAAGCCTAGATAGAACAAAAAGGCTGACCATACCCTGAATAAGAGGGAACTCCTACATGACTGTCTTAAGCTGGATCCTCGCTTTTTTCCTGCCTTCAGACTCAAACTGAAACTTCACATCTTCCTGGGTTTTGAGCCTGCTGGCCTTCAGACTGGAACTTACACCACGGGCTCTCCCCAATTCTAGGTCTTCATACTGGGGCTGGAACTGCACCATTAGCTGTCCTGGGTCTTAGCTTGAAGATCTTGAAACTCATCAGCTTCTTAATCATGGGAGCCAATTCTGTATAATAAAACTTTTTATAGAGAGATAGAGATAGATATCCTGTTGGTTCAGTTTCTCCCAAGAACTCTGACTAATACAGTTTGGCTACTTATAATGACCCTGTAGTCTGGTGTTTTGCTGGCCTTGCCCTTCATAAATCTCCATCACCTATTAATGATTCTTGACAGATGAGAAAATCACATCTCAGTCAGAAAGGGAGCGTGGGGAGTGGGAACATAGACCAGGGCTGGCAACGGCTTATCCTGGCTGCCTGTCTGTGCCCACGGCCCCTGGTTTGAGCACCATCAGCAGGTGGCTGGAGAAGGACATCTGAACCGGAAGAGTCCTCTCCTTCCTCACTCTCAGCCCCTGCACCTCCATTCTGATGGGGATCATTACAGATTTTTAAACACTAACTGTGGAGATGAATGCAGCTGCTCTTTGTCATTGTTTGTGAAACTGAGTTAAAGGGAGGTTGTTGTGGCGCTGCAGGTGCAACCATCAGACGCATCTATGCTGTGTAATTAACCTCATTTCCATGTGAATGTCCGTGGTGTACGCGCTGCTGAGGGAACTCACACCATGGTCATTACACTTGCAGTCAATCCAATTAGACAAAGGTTCCCACACTTGGGGGAAGGATCAGGACAAACCACAAGGGCAGGCCTCTCTCAAGAAGGTCTCCAGTTCAGTGTCTCAAAATAAACAACTGTGGCCTAATTAATTGCGTGGCAGGCCAAGGGAACACACCAACAAGCTACTTATGTGTCTGGAGCCCAATCCTAGGAAGCAGCTTAATAGAATCTCCCTTTGTCCAGACTTCTGGTGGCTCAGAGATTTGTACAGTTGGGGGAAAGAGGTCTGGTGGCTACACTGCATCCTTTCTCTTATCACAAACTCTGGTAACCCAATAGAATATCCAGTGACTTTATTTTGATTTATTTTATCCCCACTATGTTCTCAGACCAGTAAGAGGAAAAACAAAACAAAAACCCACACGTGCTTCCTAAACAAAGTTGGTTGAGCTGGCTTGTGTTTCCACAACATTTTAGCAAAGCTATCCCTAGAGGGCGCCACCAAAGGATATTTTCCTTGGCTGTCCCTGATTGATTATTGACTTTTCTTCCAAAGTTCTCGAATACCACAGATGGGTCACCTTGTTTAGACATTCTGTTATAACATATGTGCCATGCATGTCCATCCTTTCTGCTTAAGTTTGTAGTTAGTTCCTTGAAGGCAGAGAATATATATTAGAATCCCATTATGTCCCCCACCAGAGATGGTTAGCACAACATGCTACACGAGCTTGTCAGACTCGTGGCCCACAATGAATATTTTTGTGGCCCAGCCAATATAACTGTATGTAAGAAACGTTTTAATAAAAATTTTGTAACTTAATTATTACAATATTCTGTTATGCATAATTATTAATAACAAACTACAACATTCACTAATGACTGATTACTATAATCATGTTGCATTCATTTCTCTTACGCACCATTTCTCTCCACTAATACTAGCAGCGAATATTTTAGCAGCCGGTTGCCACGGCATTAGTCTTGTACTGACTTGTTTGGTGTGCGCAACAGGAAATATTTTGCTTTCGGAGAACAAGAAAAGTAGGTTTATTTGCATTATGCTTACTTGTGCAGTTATTCAGTGTCTGGTAAGTTAATGTTCAAGAAAAAATATTAATTATATTAAAATGTTCTATTATTTTAATAAATGAGTAATGTTAACGATTACTCATTTATTTTAGCCCTTTGTATTCAGCATGTCTTTATCGAAATAAACCTACGTTTATATGAAAATTGAAGCTTTTGTTTTTTTGCAGCCCATATACACTTAAGCCTTGTTTATTTGGCTCGTGTTAGCCTTTGAGTTTGACATGCTTGTGCTACTAAGTCCAGGGGAGCCCGGTAAATGCTTGCTGGGGGTTGTGATGCGGGTAACTGGTGAGATGGAGAGAACCACTGTTTATCAGATCATTACAGGAATCTACACAGGCTTTCTATATCGCAGAACACATCAGTGACTGACCATCACACATAAAAAGGCAGACTGAAAATAAAGGTACTTAGACAAGAGAGCAAAAAGGTATAGAAAAAGCAATAGCCCCTGAAAGAATGAAAACTCATGATATTTTTGTGCTAAATTTTAGAACCTGGCTAGGGCAGGTGTGATCCTGGGACCAGCACCATCTTGGAGTTTATTAGAAATTCAGTATCTCAGGCCCCACTCCAAACCCACTGATGCCAATGTCCCTTTTTACAAAGGTCCCCAGGTGCTCACTACGCACACTCACGTTTGCGAAGCGCTGTCTCAGATACTGTCCGCTCAGCACTGCGTGACTCGCAGAAGCACTAAGGATGCTCACTGTCCTGCTCCAGACATTGCCCCTCACAGCTCCGGTTCATTGTCCTTTTCGTGTCCGCGTCTCTTGCCACTTCTCTGTGACTCAGTTCTTTCTTATCTTTTTTTAAAACTGTGATCACATTGTAGAGTAATGGAGTTGATATGTCCTCCTCATTCTCTCTATTATGTCCCTTTGTCTGTTCTCTCTTACTTGCCCATCTGAACCAAATCCAGGGGTCCAGAGCCCTCGTCTAGAGAATAACCAAAGAGATACAACAGAAGTCAGCTTATCACTACCCATCCTACTGGTTTCCTTTGCTGCTCTTTAGCTTCAGGGATGTTACGTGTTCTCTAAAGAACTGCCTGTCCCATCCCTCAGCTGAACTCAGCAATTCAGAGCTTGGGGAGGTTTTAAGGGCTTTTCTCAACTAATGGTTTGAGGGAAAGAATGGAAAAGATTTGATTGAGTTGATGTCAAACCACCAAAATGGTTCAGTATAAAAGCAGATAGTTAGAAATTAAATAATAACACAAGGTAGTTCATACACTATTTTATTATTTTCACAGTAGTTTTTAAGCATCCATTATTTATAAAATACTGATCTGGATTTAAGCAGTTTACAGTCTTATATACAATGCTATATCACTAAAATTGTCTCTATATATAGTTATATGTACATATGCATATCATATATATCATATATGTGCATAGTCTAAGCGCAATTGTCTAGAAATGAGGCTCTCCCCTACTGAGAGGAGGTATTTGCCCGAATCATGCTGCTGGCCCACATTTCTTTAAGACACTTTTTTTTCAGGGAATATCTTTGAAATCTCTGAAGCAAATATGGCAGAAAGGTTCACGTTTTAAAAATCTTGGCAGTCCGTAAATAGTGATGGTTGCGTGATCTTCTAGATAATGAAACTATTGCAATAGGTAAAAAGAAATCACAAAATGAGAGAAAACAAAGAACACCAATCAAGGCCGGTTTATAGCTGCATAACATTGTTAAGAAGATGAGACTCGGACCAGCCGTGTTTTTCCATGTACTCTGCCGGCTGTCAGGTTCCTGCAGGCTTCGAGTCTGTAACCTGCCCTTGAACCTCTCCAGGGGTTCTGTCTGTGGGAATGTCCTTCTGTGGGACAAGCCAGGGCACGTCTAGAGCCATTTCTCAGAAGAGTGCAAGGCGGACTGTAGTTAAGAAAGTCCGGACTCCCAGCCAGGCCCAGGTCTATACCCCTCAGGAACGGGAGGCGTGGAGCGTGGTGGGTACTCCCTGTCTCCCCTCCCTAGGAACATGCTCTCCAGCTCCTCCCTACTTTATGCCCCAGCAGGCAGCCCTTCTAATGACCTTGAACAACTGGAACCCCTTTGTCCTCTGGAAAAATAGATTAAGTCAGAAACTCAAGTATCCTATTAAATTTGATAATTCTTGTCAGGGGACTGTTTCCCCAGGAAGGCCCAAAGATTTTCTGCAGCAATACCTATAACTTGGGACTTGAGCCATGAGAGTGTGAGGTCCAATTACTGAAAGTACTAATTACCTTCATAAAATAGTTGGAGGTGGGGGGGAAAAAACCTAAGGGGAGGTATAATTTAGTTTCTTTCCATTGGCCCCCAAAAGGCCCAAGCTGGGAAAATATCACCCAGGTACCAGGCCTCGGTTGGTCCTGATATTTCTTTCCTGATCCATCATAATTGCTAATTCACTTAAGTAAAAACAATATTTGGTCTCCCAGGTGCCAACCCAAGTAAGCCATTGCTTTGCTTGGAGTGGCTGGAAAAATACAATTACCCTACATTCATGAACATTTCTCCTTCTTGAAAGAATGCAGTTAACATTGGGGAAATCATTTGCTGCTACATAATCTCAGTTCTTAGTTCTAGAAAACAATATGACTAATAAGCCAAACTTTTTTTTTTAATTTAAAAAAAATGATTTTAGAGAGGGAGAGGAGATAGAAATGTCAATGATGAGAGAAAATCATTGATCAGCTGCTTTCTGCACACCTCACTTTGGGGTTGGAGCCCGCGGCCCAGGCATATCCCCTGACTGGGAATCAAACCGTGACCTCCTGGTTCATAGGTCAACATTCAACCACTGAGCCATGCTGATTGGGCAGCCATACGTTTCTTAAAGTACAGAACCATATCACAAACAGACCTGGTCTTCATAAAAAAAATCGATATATAACTTTTGCCTTTTGTAATCGATATATCCTAATACCTCCTATTGGCATAAGCTGTGAATTCATCATGTCTACCTGTCCAATTGGTCCAAAGAAACATGTTCTCTTTTAGGAAATAAATTTCCTCAATCCCGTTCTGACCCATTAGGGCTCTTATGGTAGAAGGTGTTGTGTACCCTTTAGCAGATGTCGCTAAAAGTCCACATTTTATAAGTTGCATCAATTCATACGATAATTTTATCTAAAGCAAGGCTGCGCAGTAACGCTGGTAATAGTTACTGGGTATTAAAACCTTTTTGGAATTGGCATTCCTGGAGAGAATGTCAGTATTTTAAAACCTGAATGTTGAAGCAAGTTATAGGCTCTATTTTTACACTAATATATGTATGTCTGTTTTCAAACTCTGCATCTCTCATTATGAAATACATCGAGTATGAATTATGCATCCTGAAAATCTTTAAAAACAATTAATTAGGAGAAAACAGGCACTGTATTTGAGGAATGGCTACATGAACATACCAGTATGTATTTTTTCTAACCGCTGCTCTGTTCTTTCTTTGCTGGCTAATCTGTCTATGTCCAAGTTAGTCTAGCATATCCCTGTATTTGTATTAATAGGTAAAAGTATGTACTATTTCAAAACAAGCAAACTAAGTTAAACTTCGTGAGTCAGAGGAGGAAAAGTGATGGATTTCTAATTCCCTGAAATCAATTAAATATGTCCAGCTGGGCAGTGGGAGCCAGCCTTCTATGGCAAATTCAAGTTCTGAATCAGATCAGCAGAATGTACTGCATTAGGTCACTCTGATTGAAGTCCATTTCATCCCTGGCAAATTTGACACCAGTGCTCAAAGCACATGGCCAATTTCTTAGCAAAGTTTACTTATAGTATTATGTAAACAAGGCACTGTGTGGATAGGACAGGCAATCAAGAATAGAGAAGTCCATCACTTTTATTCTGCATTGCAGACCAGGCACAGATCTTTTCATACGTGTTGATGTCTGTGTGTGATTTTTTTGTGTGAATGTGTGAAGGTTCACCTTTGACCATTGGACTGAGAGTAAGTTGAGATGAAAATGAAAAGTAAGCACATAATCAAACAATATCTGATGACTTATCTAGATATTGACAGCCATGAATGTAGTATCGGGAGTCTTCTATTTATCTTCTCAAAAGTCTCTAAGAAAGACTTGGGCCAAAAAATGTAAGGATGTTTCTATGATTTTTCGTATTTATTTTTAATGCAAGATTTTAAAACTAATTCCAGTCTTATCATGTAATTTGTAAATATTTCAGTATTGTCCACATGCTTTTCAGAGCATTTGTACTTTGGCAAAATGATTATGACATAGATCTAATGGACTCTTCTAACAGAGTATAGATCCTTTTTTTTTCTAAGTTTATTATTTTATTGGTTTTTAGAGGAAGATGGGAGAGAGAGAGAGAGGAAGGGAGAGAGAGAAACATCAATTGGTTGCCTACTTCATGTGCCCCAACTGGGGATTGAACTGGCAACTGGGGTTTGTGCCCTAACCGGGAATCAATCTTGCCACCTTCTGATGTACCAGTTGATGCTCCAACCAACTGAGCCACACCAGCCAGGGCCAGAGTATGGATTCTAATACTTATAAAACATTTACAGCTGGGAGTTGGGAGAATTTTTCATTTGAATGTTACCAGAAGGATCAGTTTCATGTTGGGGGGAAGACGAAGCTTCATAATGTGAAACAGGAAACATACTTGTATGGGATCTTAGGTGATACTTGCTATTAAACAGACATCTCCAGGTCAGAAAAAAAGCAAACCTAATATTTTTATATTTGTGAACTTTTGTTGCAAATGTTAACTATGCCTCTCCAGTTCCCAGGAAGCATTCTGAAGAATAGCACAGTATCGCTTGCATGAACGATCAAAGTAATCAATTACCTCACTTTTGAATTATCTCCGTTGAGGTATGATGAATTCATTCACTTAACATTTTGAACACTTTTGATGCAGAAAACGGTATTAAGATCTAAGGAAGATAAAAAGGACAGAAGGTGTTTCTGATATAAGGATTTCAGAATATAATGGTTACCAGAAGCATCTGAGGAAATTATTATTATACTGTTCGCTTCAGTCAGTTGTATTAATCATCATAGAGATGAGGTTGGAACATACATGGCAGGGAACTGACTCTTCCTGGGAAAGGGAGTCTAGGAAAATCTTCCCAGTGAGATGTTATAGCTGATTTTAAATGCATAGTATAGCATCTTTCAAATAGTGTCGGGCAACTAAATACAGTCTTTGCTGAATTAACTTTTTCCTAGCATACTATAAAATGTATAAATTACCAAATCCATATGCAAGATTTGCCTGTTTCAACTTTAAAAAAATGTATTTTAGGATCAAAAGCCTTGCAAAAGGTTCAGTAGGGTTTTCTCAAGGTGTGTGCTTTTCTATAAGGAGGTAGTCACAGTTTATTGTTAAAATTGTATTGGCATTGAGGTAACGAGACTGGAGTTAGAAACATAAGACAGTATGTTATATATCCGGCCAAAAGACACGCAGTTATTTTGTCAATGAGATGCTCTCTGTTGATTAATCAGGAGCCCCGGATGTAGGCGTTAGGTGCTGTGAATTTGGCATCCTGGGGTCATCTGGGCAGGCTGGTTTTCCTGCGCATGAGTTTTGCAGCAGCCCTGGTCTGTCTGCACCAGAAAGAGCAACAGCTGAATCTCATCATATCCCCGTTTTGTGTGTCGATTCCTGCCTTAGCGACATGACATTTATTTGCTTGGTGAGCTTTTACCTGCAAGGTTAACAAGGTCAGTGTGTGTCAAAAGCAGTTATTTTCATTTGAGATTTATTTCCCTATGGAAAGCCTTAAGATATTCAAGTTACTAATGAGGGCATTGAAGTTGGGGCTTAAGTATATTATTAGGAGAAACACAACTACCTGGAGAATAGCCATGATACATATTTTAGCCACATCAAATCTCTTAGGAAGGCAGGAAGCGTAAGTGTACAGATATGTGTGTGTGTGTGTGTGTGTGTGTGTGTGTGTGTGTGTGTGTGTGAGAGAGAGAGAGAGAGAGAGAGAGAGAATGCACATGTGTGTATATGGATTCATGAACACAAAACCAAACATTTATACTTCATTTTTTTATCTGTTAATATTTCCCTAAGACAGAGAAATCTGCTGTGTTTACCTTATTCTAGCAACAACTTTATTCTGTCTAAAATGATGAGATAATTTTGTTCTTATTTTGTTCTTATTTTATTCTGTCTACTAGATTTGATCTAAAGAGGTCTAACTCACTAGTCAGCAATTTCAACCTTTTTAATCTCATGGCACATATAAACTAATTACTAAAATTCTGCAGCACACCTAAAAATACATTATATTTTTTGTCGATCTGACAAAAAAAAGTAGGTATAATTTTCATTGACTTACAGAAAATATAATAACAGTAATTGCCTCTCTTTTCCCTCCAAAGTGACTTTTAAAAATACTAGGTGCTGCCCTGGCTGGTGTGGCTCAGGGGTTTGGGTGTCATCCCTTGCACTGAAAAGTTGCCAGTTTGATTCCCAGTCAGGGCACATGCCAGGGTTGCAGGCTAGATCCTTGTTTTAGTGCATATGTTTTTTAAAACAAAATAAAAGTCCTTTGGACTTAACATTGGTATCGAGTCTGGTAATACAGTTTCTGATTGAAAGTAAGTGTGGCTGTGAAGTACAAAACTTTTTCTTGAATGTCTTATAACTTGATTTAGCGTGCACCTAGAGTTGTGTTAGAAATGACATTTTTGGAATGTGGGTCTGTGCCCCCAAATCACTCTTTAAGGAAATCTCTTCATGACTAGCAACATGACTGTGGCCTGGTGAACTCCATTACTTCTTATTGAAATATATTTATCTGACAGGCTGTGGATTTGGATGTGTGTGTGTCTTTATATACACACTCACACACACAATGCCAGATTAAAACCAGATTTAATCATTTTAATAGTTTGTTCAGTGTATTACTTTTCTGTACCAGTAAAAGACCAAACTTTGTGCATTTTTAACCCACACCTTCATATATAGCTTAATGGTGGGCAACTATATAGTTTATTCTCCAATCTGAGACTTTGAGTGGGAAAGGCATCGCTGTTGATAGTGACACCAGGATGACAGGCATACAGGGGGGCTCTTCTGGAGACGGCAGGAAACAGACTCATCTACAAGAGAGGCCATGCTCTGATCTGGTATTTCTTAGAATTAAGTTTGTAAAACATTATATATATATTTTTTTTTTAATGTATTTGATTAACTTTTATCTCCATTTCAGACAGTGATGCTGGGGAGGTGGGGAGAGAGGTCCCAGATGACCCTACTTCCCCTGGCACCAATCCCAAGGAGTAGATTTTTGTCACAAACAAGGGTAACTGGGGCTTTCTGTGAACAGAATTGCTTTTTGGATCAATAAAAAGGCTTGGTGAGGGGGAAAAAGCTACTGCATTTAATAGCTGGTTGTTTTTAATTTAGCAGTCATTTCTTTGGAATATGAGTACTGGCTACTACGTGACTCAAACGATGTTTAGGGTAAAATCTATACAGATTTTTAAAGTTGGAGGATGCTTCTTAAGGATATATTTCTATATACTTGATGGCTTAAGCAACTGATCTGGAAGACTCATTTGATCGGTGGTTATATTTTTTATATTTATGTGCAAATGGTATTATGAATGCAGGGCATTATTTTATAATTTACAGCTGCATTTGGCCAGACATTCTTGAAAAGGGGTGGGGCATGGATTGTACAGCTCTTTCATTAAATCTTGAAAAAATTATATTGAAATACATAGAAAGAAATAAAAAAATGAGAATAACTCACTTGGGCTTAATAGCTTATTTCTATGGGTACAGAAAGAAAAACAAAATGTCGAGGCCCGTTTTCCTAGACTCTGAATACACAACAGAAGGAAACCTATATTTTCTATCAAAATTGAAATGTCAATTTCAAAGAAAAGGTTGTTTTGCTCTTAACTTTAACTGGCCTTACCTTTCACAACCTTCTATTTGATACTCATTTTTTATAAAATTAGATTTCCTCACCTATTTTAATTTTTCATTTGTCTCTCTGCTGTAATGGGACTGTGACAATTTAACAGGTTATTTTTCACATTTGCTTCTGAAAAAGTGATACCTTATGTAGTTCTTTTGTTTAAACAGATTAAATGGTTAAATTAAAAAATAATAATAAAATACCAGTGCATAATTAACAGCAAAAAGACTCTACTGATCGATGTAATCTTTTATTTGTAGGTGAAAGTTTTCAATTCAATCTTTTCTAATATTATGGTAGTGTTTGTTTTATTCAAATGTAAATGCTAAGTCTGAGTTTGGGGTCCTTGTTATCCTATTATTCTTTTATAGTTCAGATCTTTATCTGTTTTCTTAAAATATAATTTCCTCTAACAAATGCAGATGGTTGATTTTTGTCCCATAGTTTATCCAAAATTTTACTCCTGTTTCAACTTTTCTCTCCTTCAAAATTCTTTACAATTGTTCTTTAACCTCTTAGGTGTATGTGCAGTTTACATATTTATTTGGTACCCATAAAAGAATTATCCAGACTCTATATAGTGGGTTATCGGAAATGTAGATAGTTCAGAATCTGTACCTCCTAGGCTCTGCTAAAATTAGTTGAACATAAGGAAACTTAAAAATGTGTGACTAAAGCCATAATTTATTTTAAAATTAAGATAACAGGAAAGAATGATAGCATTTCGGGATGACTTCTATCTGTGACCCTATAATTTTTAATAGGATTTGTGTATCCAGAGACTATAAACATTATAAATCCTCTGAATTAAACTTTGCTCACCTGACCCATTGGCCTCATTTTCAATATCAGATTTGTGTTTAAACTTTAGATTCTCGCACAGCTCGTCAGGCTGAGGAAATTTGTTTTTGGTCCCCTTGACCCCACCTGGCATCAAGGGTTCTCTCTGGGCTTGAACAGATAGACTCAATAAAACTGATCTGTTCCTCCCCTCACGGCAGCCTGAAAATATTTCCTAAGGACAGGGACAGGCAGTGGCGCCTAATACTTAAGGTAGCTTCTGTGGCCGCGTATCCTTGTACAGGACGCTAGGTCCTCAACAAGGAATGGACTGCCGTGTTCTCTGAAGACCATCACGCTGGACCTGGGAGGGTTTTAGTGCCCCCTGCGCACACAGCGCTGGGGGCACAGGCTCGGCTGCCCTGAAACAGGTCAGTGGCTGACAGACTAGGAAGTAACCTGTGCACTCGGAATGGAGGTGCTGGGAGTGAGAGGGCATCTGTCGCCAAGGCCCAGAGACACTGATCCCTTCAGAGAAGAAAATTCCTCCTGAACCACATAGCCTCCCATTGCTTACCAGTACAGGAAGGTCTATTTTAATCTTTCGGGGCCGTGGTTGTCTACATGGCCCTTTGTTGACCAGAAATGTTAACCTCTTAAGCTTCTTTTCCCTTCGTTTTAATGTGTGACTGGCTTCCTTAAAATAAGATTGATTGGAGCAGTGACCTTAGGTTCAGGAAGGGATGGATGCATGTTGCATCATTCTGCAGGTATGGTGCCTGCTACTCTTCACGGGTGATGACTGGCCCGAGAGGTGTAAGTCCGTAGGATACCTCTACCCAGTAACTTGGAGAATGAGGTGCAAGCATAAGAAAAGATAAAATAATGCAAAGAATTCGATAATCAAGTGTGTAAGTATATAACCAGGTGTACAGTCTCAATTATAAGTGTGGCAATTAATTAGGGAAGGAGAAATTTAGGGGCACAAGAGATGGGAAGATTGACTTGAGTCATGCCATCAGAATGATTGGAGTTTAGAAACCCAGGAGATTGTAGGGATTAGAGTGTTTAAAGCAATGGTATGAGTCAACAAGTGGAGCTAAACTGAGATATTCCTGATATAAAGGGAATCCAGACATATTAGACAACCATGCCCTTCTTTCCCCGGGCGATATACACCTAGGGTTTGTACATCTGTTACCTGTACAGAGATACTGCCCTGTGCCCACACAAAGAACATTTTTTTGTGGCAGTTGGGCCTTCCAAGGGAGTGTGATTTTAATATTTCACACCAAGGTCAAGATTCAGCAGGTTTTTTGTTTTTTTTTTCAGGGTAAGTCAGCACAGAATGATGTGATGGAAATTAACACCTTAAAAGTGTGTGTGTGTGTGTGTGTGTGTGTGTAGCACAGCCCCAATTGGACTTTTTAAAACCTCTGCTTCCTGCATCTCATGACTAAGTGTGGTTAATTAAGCCAAGATCACTTTTTCCACTCCACCCATACTTTGTAAAAACCTGTTATAATTTTTTGCTTGATTTATTTGCCCTTTTGTATTTTCCTTCGGCAATTTGCTAAAACAATAATGATTTCATGCAAATGTAAAGACTTTCATATCAATAGGTGACCCAGTGATTTACTGATCCTTTTAACACTGTGAAAAGAGAAATCCATTACTTGCTGGGGAGAAAAAGGAGGGAGAATGAGGTTGCCAGCAGCGGTGTTCTATATTTATAGCTTTGGGCTCTGGCTCCATAAGGAGTTATGGGGGTGGGAGTAAATGATACTCATTTGTAAGTATCAGCCATGTTCACCCAGAAAAATGAAAAAAAAATTGATTTGTGGAATCCATTAAGATATAAGCATGAATAATAACCTGAGAGTTAGCAGAGCGTGACTTTAAAAGGTACCTGAGTTTTAAAATACATTATATTTTGCAATTTCACAAGTATGGGTTCCAAATGGTGAAATTCATGCCCATGAAATAAAACATTCAAACCAGAAGCCTTATTGACTTTGGCTTTTGGTCTTGGCCTCTTGCTTTTATCTATCAATGAATCAATCAATCCGCATTTTTAGGGAGTCTGCTATGGACCCAAGAGGGTGATGAGGAACATGGAAGAAGCAAGGAATATGTACATGTTGAAACTAACAAAAAACTTTGGGATTCAGTCCAACTCTTTTGGGGGGTCAACCCTTCTCTTTCCAATTGCTACTCCAAATAGCTCCTAACTACTTATATGTAAGGTTGCCAGATTTAGCAAGTACAAATACACGACACCTGTATTTATCTGGCAACTCAACCATCCGTGTAATCCTCCTCATCATCACATTCCGTAGCCTTCTACTCTAGAATAGATTTCTGTAAATTATTAGCAAACGCCCTGATAACTCTTAAGAATAACATGTTAATTCTATAGACTTGGGGAGCTAAAGTAGAAGCTTATTTAATCATTTTAGTGGTAAAGGTCAACAAAATGGGGAGCACATACTCTTTTTACCTCATTGTCCCCCTCTTTAACCCTGTTTCTATAAGCTAACAAGATCTCTGCTTTAAGGCTCATGAGAGTAAGGGATTGTAGACGCTGTTATAGTATAGACTGTTAGGGGCCGTTCAAGTTTCTCCAAACCAATTCCGTTCCTTGGCTTATACCGCCATGCTGCCCCCACAGAAGTCAGCACTTGAGAGATTAATTGATCCAATAATAAAGAAATGGCAAATAGCCTGCTATTCGGCTCCCTGACACTCTGGCCCAGCATGGTTATAATCCCAGACTGGCAAAAACAATTGCTTTAAAATATATATATATATATATAAAATTAATTTCAGAGTGGAAAGTAGAGGGAGAGAGGGATAGAAACATCAATGATGAGAGACAATCATTGATTGGCTTCCTGCATGCCCCACACTGGGGATGGAACCTGCAGCCCAAGCATGTACCTTGACTGAGAATCGAACCGTGACTTCCTGGTTCATAGCTCAATGCTCAACCACTAAGCCACACCGGCTGGATTCAACTGCTATTTTTAAAAGGAAATCTCAGAGCTCTTAGAGTAGTGGTTATTTAGAGTTAGGAGTTTGTCTTAACCCAAACTTTCAGGAATTTGTATTTCTGTCAAGACAAAATAATATTATTAAGAAAAATCAGAATATAATTTTTCTGATCTCACAACGGCTGTCTCTTTCTTTTTCCTGTACCTTTGTTCTCTCCTCCACTTCTGAAAGTGCAGGCCTAGGACCTGCTTACAGAATGAAAGTATCCCCCCCACCACCACCCCCAGGTCTGACTACCACATTGGCAGATGCCTCTGATGCCAGCCCCATGTCAAGGCCAGGGAATTGTAGAGTTTTGCTAAAGCTTATAAACCTTGGAGTACATGTAGGCCAGCCCATGGTTTCTGATGGAAACCATGTAATATGTGGTCATGTGTGCCCTCACACCATGGAAAGCCTGGAAACATGGTAGAGGTTTAGCTTTGCATTGAACGTGGAAAGGGCTCTGGAGGATGGCAGTGTCTAAGAGAATTGGACTGACTTTGCAATACCAAGATGTTTGGGGCGTGGTGTTTCTGGTTCCATTGAACATACGGAAACTCAGGGACTGGCCAAAGCTATGCTAGAGAAAAAAACCAATCTTTTGTGTTCCTCTAAGTGAGTGAGAATTTAATGGACCACCCCTGTCATCACTCCATCATCCAATCATCAGAGTTGATTTAGCTTTCTTGGATGGTGATATTATAGCAATTGTCTTAAGTGCTAATGAACTTGAAACTGGAGTCCCCATGCCAGATGTGGATTTAGGCCATTTTCTCAGTTGTTTAATGGACCACTCAATTCCAGGCAATGCCCAATAAGTGGTGTTAGGGTTGTAAAGTAAAGATTTCATTTCAGGCTCAGAAATGCCTTTAGAGTGTGTAGGCCAGGATACTCAGAGGGGTGGTTGAAAGTGTGAACACCGACCAGGACTGCTCCCTCCTTCTTGACTTCCAAGTGTGAACAGTGAGCGGAGGAGCCTTCTTCCATGATGACTGGGCTGACAGCTCTTCCAAAGGGAAATGAATTTCCTAAATAAGTAAAACATTTTGTTGTTGTTGTTGCTTAACATTCAGCTTATAAATACTTGCAAAATTTCCTTGGATGTTCTGGAGGTGGAGTATCTTGATTCTAAATGTCCCAAATCATAGGGTTGAAAAACCTTTTATTATAGAGTATTTTGGTGAATTTGGGGCGTTGTCCCTGATGATTTTCCATGTCAGAGTTTTAAGAAATGCAAAGACTAAGGGGATAGGGAGTGTTATTGTAAGAGGTGGTAGTTTGTGATGGAATCCCAGGCCTGGGTGTGGTTTTTCAAGTACTACCTCTAGACAGCAGGAAGGTGCCAGGCTGGCACAGTGGTATAAACAAAGCAGAATACATCAGTGTTTGTGTTTGCCATGTGTCTTGGCAACTTCTGTCTCCTTCCCCTCCCCCCTCTCCTCCTGCTCCTCCTCCTTCTTCTTCCCTCTTAATCCACCATGGTCCTCACTTCCTCATCAGAAAGATCTTTATATCCTTCCTGTTAGATATAAACACCCTGTTGGTGGACAAGGACCTAGAAAAAAAACACAAAACAAACTCATAACAGGAGGAAGAAAGCCAGTGTCCCTGTGTGACTGCCATGTTATAGAGTTTTAGCTGCTCTGCACATGCCAATGAATGCCGTTTTTCTAAGACCAGGAGAGAGAGGCATTCTAGCGGAAACATGGAGAGGTGAGGTGACTAACCACATAGTGACTGAAAGTGGGATTGGGTTTCAACTGCAGGTCTGTTGACTGTGACTATCTGCCCTACTACTACATTATACCTACGTGTACTGAAAATGGCATTTGATGAATTCCAACTTAAAGAGACCTAGGTATATTTATCATAAACCCCAATTCACTGCTTCATTGCCCCATCTCTTTCTAAAAGAAAGACTTTTGCAGTTGCTAGAGAGACAAGAAGCAGAGGACTTCGATATGGTCTTTTTTTTTTTTTTAATACCAGAAATAAACATTTGTTGTGGGTCAGGGAAGTGATGGAGGAGAGTTCATAACAAGGGTAAGCCATGGCTGTTTCCTGAATAAGGACAATAAGGATGATGACCAGAAAGACCAATGTTGGAGTGGTCACTGTATGTCAGACATTGTGCTGTATTCTGCGCATGCATGGTCTCACGCGACCCTCACAACAACCTTGTGAGGCATCTACTATTAATTAGTTAATTAATTACGAGGGGGTTGATTAATTTATCTGGGAGACACAGGCTTGTGGGTCTACCTGAATCCACCTTTTTACCCTTCACCACTATGTGCTGGGTTATGCTCTTTACATTTGAATAATAGTAACCAAGTGCTATTTAATTTATCTATGGCATGTGATTTCAGTGCTAATTTTTTCATATTGTGGCACTGCTATCAAAATCAGCAGAGGCAATTATATGCTTTGGCCTGTAGAGATGACAGGTCTCACCAAGAAAATATGTGTTACAGGAAAGTCAGCTGTTGGAATTAGAATGAATTGACTCATTTTAGCCTATCTTTTTTATTAAAAAAAATTATACAATGAAAGCAATCTAAGAAAATTTGGGGGGGGTTGCTTGTTTCTTGATTGTTATTTTAATGTGCTGATGTTCCCATTCAAAGGTGATACAGAAAGGAGGACATTGGGAGGGAGATTGGGACATATAACTGGAGAAATAGGGATGAATAAGTACAATAGTTGGTGAAATGTTTGCTGGTAGAAGGAATTCTTGTATTTGTTTCCAAGGATGAATTACAAAAACATAAACCAATACACTCAATGTATAGAATTTCAAACTAAGAAGTGGAAGGCAAAAGAGAATGGCATTTCTTATGCATCTGCTATGTTATGTCTACTTTTAAATATATGCTTTGCGATCTTGTTAATACTTTTACTGGGTTGATATTGTCTGACTCATTCTATAGTCACAAATAGTGAGGGTCACAAATATTCAGGGAGGCAGCTCAAATTCAAAGGCATGATCTTTCCAGCTCTAAAACCTGCGACCTCCTCAGTCCTCCCTGTTGCTCGTCAAACATTTTAAATTGCGTCCTAGATGTAAGAGGTTGTGTGTAAAGTGCTGCTGTTGGAGGAAGTTGCCTTTCACCAGAAAAGAATTAAAGTAAGACTGTCCATCTGTTTGAGAGATATGAGTGCTCATTTGTTCAGAGCAGGGGGCTCCAGAAAAATTCTTCGGGAGCTCTCTAGGCTTTGATTCTGATTACCAACCTAGTGTGGAGACTGGAATGACACTGGCTTACACAAGTTTCTTTTTCTAAAGAAAGCAGTCGGGAGGTGGGCAATCTAGAGATGAGATTGTCTGATCAAGTCACCAGAGATCCAGGTTCCTCTCCTTTTCTCTTTCTATTCTTCTTTCTTTCATTCAAATTTATTTTATTTCTTACATTTATTTTTATTTATAGTTAAGATACAATATTCTATTAGTTTCAGGTGTGCAGTACAGTGGTTCAACACTTACATACCTTACAATGTGCTCACCACGTAAGTGTGGTACCATCTGCCACTGTACATAGTTATGATGATGTTTATTATTAAGCATATTTGCTGTGCTGTGCATCATATCCCCATGGCTTATTTTATAAGGAGTTTGTACTCCTTAATGCCCTTCCCCTTTCTGCCTGTTCCCCTGCCCCATAAAGCATGAGGCTTCCATCCTTACGTTGTTCATCTCACTCTCCAAGATGACTACCGGAGGTCTAGCCATTGGGTCTTTGCTCTCGGCAGGAAATAGAAGGACGTTTGACAAGGGTGGAAAGGCAACTGCCAACTATTTGATTGACCCCCTCTGAGGAGGCTTTCTCAAAACTCTCGCACACAGTCTTCACAGGACATCTCATTGACCACCCTTAGCAACAAGGGATTTTGCAAATAAAGTCTTTAGGGTGGGCACATTGCCATGCAGATTAATTATAGGGTTCTATTACTAAGGGGAAAAAAATGGGATATGGAGATTGGATGAGCTCCTTGAAACATTAGTCACAATCAACTAATCAGGTACTCACTCCCAGTGGCAGGACTTCCAATATAAATTCATTGCAACAACATCCTCATTGCCATGTGTGGTCTGGGATCATTAACAAATAATTGGATCAGCTGCCCACTCCTGGGAGAAGCCGTGCAACAGTAGGATTTAGAGAGTGCGCGTGTGTTTGAAACCTTGCAGTCTGGGGACTGTCGCCATGGATTGGGAAAAGGAGGAATGACTCACAGATGTTAATAGAGCTTAGTCATCACCCTTCTGGATCCTTGTAAGCCACGTACTAATCAACCAGGAGAGAGACAGCCATGTGAAGCTGCATTCCCTGTTGGCTCCAACCCAGATAGAGAGTCCCCACCCATGCATCCTTCCAGCTCATTTCTGTGTATTGCATTTAAAAATATTTATTTTATTATGAGCAAAGAAATCATCATGGAATCATAGGGCCAGCAGGGACCCAGGGTAATTTTCTCATGGAAGCAGGCCTCCGTCCATCCTTTCCCCAGCTGGCTGTTCAAAGTAGGTGTTCCGTCAGTCACCCTGCAAACTCCAAGCGTTTGGACTTATTAAACGCTTTAAGAGTTTTATCCATCTACCCTTGAGTTAGTTTTAACAACCCCCGAGATTTTTCTGTCTTTCTCCATCCCGACTCCCACTTCCTCCCAAGGTCTGGGACACAGTCTAGCTAGGGGCAGGGGCGTGGCCTGAATTTCCATCCCGCAGCCTCTCCTCCAATCAGCCATGTCATGGTGGAATTTTTATTGGCCATAAATTTTTTTACTGGCTAGATTAATGTGATTGAAAGCATCACACCCAGTAAATACCGTCTGCTATTTGCTTTAGCAATACCTGTGGAAAAGGGCGACTTGGGACCCAGGCACCGTGGAGCTGGTGAAACCATTGGCTGTGCAGACCTCGTTGGGGGCCCCTTTGACGGATGACCAGGAGTCGCTCTTGGAGGGAGGTCCGCCCAGCAAGAGGCCCCGTCGGTGCATGCCACTGCCTTGTGGAACCATGATTCACTCCACTGACTATCAAAGCTTTCTACAACTTTGTTGCTGACTTTTGACCAGAGGTTCCCTTTCAACGCAAGGAAAATCTGCCTAGAGAGAGGAGGAGAGAAAGGCCATTACGGGGAAATAAATGGCAGCCGTGTTCCTGGCGGTCTCGGTTTTATTGCCCGAGGAGCTCCAGCTCCAGCCTGCCCCGCGGTGCTGCCCCGTGGACGTGTATAGGGCCATTTCACGGAGCATGGTTTATATAAGCATGAAGTATAACAACAACAAGGGGGAGATTCAATAAAACCTTGTTTGATGGCGAGCGCTCCCCCACAACACACACTTCCACAGGCCCAAGGAGGAGTGTTTATAAAAGCGCTGCCCTCGGAAACCTGCCTTCTCAGAAAAGCGCCTTCTGAAACGGGTTTGGAGAGAAGGTGTGGGAGCCGGGAGCCTGGGGTCCCCATCTGTTTTCTCCCCTCTGACCCCTGGTTGTTTGACTTTGTGGTCATGACCCTGGATTGAGTGGGGTAGATGGTCTGTGAAGATGTTCGGCCGCCTCGCCCTCGTGCCTCCCAGCAGTGCCTGAGCCCTCCTGCTCCGCTCCTTCCTGGAAGAAATACCAGGACTTAACATAAAAAAAAAAAAGAAGTTAGAAAATAGAAACACAGTGTATGTGGTAGATTGCTAAGGGGATCAAGGATTGAAATACAGCCTCAAAAGTTGCATGTCCATAGAGAAACCCCAAACTTTTCCTAAACCCAACCTGGAACTGAATTTCTTTATTCTCAGGGCCAGTTTTTAACCATTAGATGATCTGCAGTTAGAATGCTGGCAACAGCTAAGTTGGGTGGTAGCTGGAGGGAATTCTCTTTTTATTTTATTTTTTAAAATATATATTTTTATTGATTTTAGAGAGGGAGAAACATCAATGATGAGAGAGAATCATTGATCAGCTGCCTCCTGCACACCCCCTACTGGGGATCAAGCCCACAACCTGAGCATGTGCCCTGATCTCGAATCCAACTGTGACCTCCTGGTTCATAAATTGACACACAATCACTGAGCCACACCAGCTGGGCGGGAATTCTCTTTTTAAACTGAGTCCCTTGGGTAGATGGTATTGGCAAGGTTGCCATGTCCTTTTGATGCCAACTCCAAAGAACCAGAACACCTTTCCTGGGCCAAAGTCTGATCGGGGTTTGAATCTGCAAGTTGGGAAGAGAAAACCTGATGAAAAATGTTATGGAAAGACCAAAAATGTGGTGAGGAAAGAAAGAAAAGGAAAACAAGTCAGGAAAGATATAGGAAAGAGAAAGGGCTCGTGATTTACATGTAAAAAGGACAGGGAGGAGGCAATGATAGGGAAGATATACCTGGAAAATATGTCTAAAAATAAAAAACATATTTTGCTCGCCCTAGCCTGTTTGGTTCAGTGGATACAGTGTCGGCCCATGGACGGAAGCGTCCTGGGTTCAATTCCAGTCAAGAGCACGAACGTACCTGAGTTGCAGACTCAATCCCTGGCCCTGGTCAGGGCATGTGCGGGAAGCAACCAATCAGTGCGTCTCTCACTTCGAAGTTTCTCTCTCTCTGTCTCTCCCTCTCCCTTCCACTCTCTCTAAAGATCAAGGGGAAAATATCCTCAGGTGAAGATGAACAAAAAACAAAACAAAAACACACTTTGCTTGAAATCACAAAGTTGACTTCATCAGGGCTGCCGATAGTTGTGAAATTTCTGGCTCACATTTTCCCCTCATGCCCTCTCCTTCCTTCCGCCGACATGACCGAGCCCTCCCAGGACCAGAGACAGCGTGGGCGCCCGGCCCGTGTTTGTGAATGGGGAGGGCTCCACAGCGGTTATGTGGATTTTTGCTGTATTGATTGGGGAGGCGGGGGGCGGGGGGGGGGGGGAACAGGGGGAGAGGGAGGAGGCCTTGATGAATCACAGAAACAGCCTTTTACATGAAACACCATCCCGTTCACCACCAGCCAGTGGCTCTAATCTCGGCCGAATGTGCAGTGTTTATTTTTCCAAGCATGGGGCCTCCTATGACTCACGGTCCTCAGATGCTACTTGCTAATGGACCCTTGTACAAGTCAAGAATGTGACACACGGCGAGACACGCAGCTTAACAATCACAAACAACAGCATGGTTAATGGGGGGTGAAGCTGCGGTGACATGTGTCACACCAGAGAGCCGACGCCTGCTGCTCCCCGAGGCCACAGATGAAGGGTCCCCGGATGGTGCAATACTGATAAAATGTTGCCATCTGTTGGCATCTTGTGTAAGCAGGCTCCGTATACGTAGCATTGATGTTTTTCCAGACGGCCTCTCACATGTCTCCAGGGACAGGATGTGTGAAGAGCGCTGGGGAAAGAGCAGAACCTGGCAGCCTGACCTCCGAGGAAGGGAGAAGCACAGCAGCCTCAGGGTTCAGGCCTGTAAGGTGGCAGCACGCTGGGCTGATCTCTTCCGTCCAGGCCTGGCGGGAGCTACCACCACCAGAGGCTGCTGCCAGTCAATGATGGATCCTGGGATTTGGCTTCAGAAATGGTGTCGGATCATCTTGGGGAGCATGCGTTCATCCCCACAATGAATTCAGAGGGTTTTCCATCCACGGGACCTTTCGTTACTGCCAGAGAGCAAAGGCAAGGATGTTAAGTTATAAAAATTGCACATATGATGGGCAGGATGGTAAATTATAATCAACTCAAAATACATTCTGAATAAATGTGACAAAATTGCTTTTAACTTTTTTTTGTGGGGGGGGGGGGGCGGGGCGGAGGGTGGCTGAGCTTGCAAAATATAGAAAACTTTGAATAGTTAAAGAAATATATTGGAAACTGAAAGCCCGTGTCATGACCCCATGAGGCCTCAGAAGCCAAGAGAATGGTTTATCAGACCCGGGAACCTTGAACTTGGCTTATGATGTCCAATCCGAGACCGTACAAGGCAGTGTGTTAGAACGAGACCTCTCGGTAACGCTGGGGTCCTGGAAGGGCAGCAACCTCAGAAGGTGAGGAAAAATAAGCCTTCACAAGGACACTTGTCTGTATTTGCCGGGGCTATCACGGAAACATAAGGATGACAAAAAAACAGCATCACACAAAACAAAACAAAACAAAACTGCTAAGAATTTCACAGGGTTTAAATTTGCATTATTTTCTTATTTCAGGAACTCCTAAACAAGCAAAAAAAAAAATTATATGGGAAAAACTGTTACCAGGGTCAGTGGCCACTGGTAGAGTATCACTATGGTCTGTCCCAGCCTGAGCACAGAATTGTTCTAGAATGATTTTCCATAAGTCAGCCTCTACGGATGGGGAGGAATGAAAGCAGGGAGAGAGGAAAGAGAGAGAGAGAGAGAAGAGAGAGGAGAGAGAGAGAGAGACCGACCTAAGGTCCAGTGAAGAACTCTGAATAGCATACTTCTTTAAGACACCTCACTTCCTTACAGCCCCATCGAAGACAGATAGGGTAAATGCCTTGAATCTGGGGCCAGCGCAGCCTCCGGGAGACCGCCAATGCCTAGCAGAGCTCCTGAATGTGGGGGCTGAGTTCTAGCTTGATTTTCTCCTCCTAGAATTTTCCTTTTCCATCAAGTAATTGTCCCAGGTTTCTTCTCTCTCTCTCTCTCTCTTTCTCTCTCTCTCTCCTGAAATAAGAGCCCAAAATGTGGATTTTACAAACCTCATATATTCCAGATCATGTGACTCCGGCAACTTGTGCGTGGCACCAGTAAGTACACCATGTTAAGTTCGATTGCTGTGTGGGCTGGCTCACTGTGCTCTGCCCTGTGGCTCAGTATGGGGTTGGAAAACCATTAAGATGCAGCGAGACACGCAAAGCGGATGGGCTGTTGGACTGTGTTTCCGAATTCAGAGATGTCTCCACAGAGTGGACGCTCCTAGCTCTTTGATGGGCAGCTGAATGTTACCAAAGCCCATTGCCTATTTGATGGGCCATAGTTCTAAAGGTCTTTTTTTATTAGTAAAACAAAGACTTCAGAAGATATCGTTATGTCCCATTAAAACGAACGTTTTTCACATGTGTGCTTTGATACGCAGTGGCTGCTTTGTATCATCTTTCAGCAAAATCGGGAGAATATTTGGAATTGTAAGCTATACGCATCCGTTGGCCATTTTGACCTCGGTTACCACTCAGAGCGATAAAGTGATTTGACTTCATTTCTGAGATGTACTCAGATTTTCATTGAAGCAATTCCTGTGTTTCTACACCCCATTGTGCCACCAGTGTGTATCCATTCGTCACTGGCACACCTAGGAAGTTTAACATTTAGTGGATTTAAAAAAATAAAAGGAAAGGGGGGCGTTCTCGCCTGTGCCAATAATATTATCATCAGGGCCCACGCTCGGGATCACCTTCCCAAATGGAGGCCGCACTCGGAATGTTTGTTCTGCTACAATTAATCACATGCTTTTCAAATGTCAACACAATTTCCATGGTCTGCTAAAAAGTAGTATGCATAATAGCGAAAAATAATAGAGTTACCATTAAAAATTGATCTGTCACTGTTCATTTCGAAATTGTTGGTTCTGCCTGAACAAACGGTGTGGAATGTTAAGAGTTTCCATGCAGGGTATCCCCGTGCGCCTGCTCGGGAAGTCTACCTGGCTGGAGTCTGCACTGCTCCACTCCGATGGAACTGTGCAGAAGGAAGCACGGCGACCTGATTCTTTCCGAAAGTTGTATCTCCGTGTCTGGGTGCCTTACACATAGTAGGGGCTCTAACAATATCTGCCATTTGTTGATAGTTTAAGTATGAGTGACTCTCAATGACAAACAGCAGAATTTTATGAATTTTATGAATTTTATGATCTCTGATAGAGGGATAATAGGTGCTTATATTAAAACATACTTTCTAAAAGGAGGTACCATGGACTAAGCATGTGGAAGCTATGAGACAGCTGTTGGATTTATGAAAATGAATGTACCCATACATAGAAAAATTCCTCCAAAAAAAACAACAACACACTTACATTCTTTCTGGGTTAAACTATAAACAACCCAAAGGCTAAGCTACCATTTGTCACAGTAACTTGAAGTCATCAAGATTGGGTGCTCTGTAAGGTTCCCTTACCAAGAAACCAGTGATTTGTGATTATGATGATCAAAGTTCTCATATGATTGCTTTTATGATTATAGCCATCCCAGCAGGTGTGAAGTGATAGGAACAGGAGAGATGGGGAAATGGGTTGTTTATCCGCGGGTACGACGTTTCCGTTATGTGGAGATTCCCTGTACAGTGTTGTGTTGTACACTTAGACTCTGTTAGGAGGTTAGATTGCATGTTACATGTTCTCACCACAATAAAATAAAAATGTACAAATGACATTTTTTTATTTGCTTCTACTAGTCTGCAAAGAAGTAGAACTATGCACAAAAATTCATAATGGTGGCTACCTATGGGTGAGAAGATTGAGACATGTGGAACAATGAATGGGGAAAGGGCAGGAGTGCATCTAAAACATGATATTTTTAAATAATTTAAAAATGCAAAATAAAGGAAATTGCATGTTTTATCTTCTTCTTAGAAATTAAATGTTTTATCATTTCAAGATCATGGAAATGTATAAGCCTAATTTTTTTTCCTCTTGACAACACATCTACACAACAAAAAGAAATAATCCTTCTAAGAGACTCTTGGAAAATGACATCAAGTAAACACAACCGTTTAGGAGCGCGTGTCAGGGGGGGACGTGACTCTCTGCCGTCACCGGTGTGAAAGCCAGGTGCTCCCCACCCTCCCTGGGAGGACTTCCTTTCTTCGCCAGAGGACAGTCTTGGACACTGAATTTCCAGAAGGCTCTCACCTCCCCTTCAACAATCCTGAGGCAGAATGTGGCAGCCTCTGACAACTACAGTATGTTTCAATGCAAAAAAAATGAGGCAATGGATAAATCAATGTGAAATTCAAAATTCTGGGGAAATCCTGCAGGTGGTTGGATGACAGTTACCGACTTTCCCACCGTGCCAGAACACCTGGGATGGCACACCCTGGCTTGTCTTTCCTCAGTCCCCTTGTGTTTGAGGCATATCAAAAGGGTACGGGTATGCCTGTAGTGTGTGTGTGTGATGGTATTCAATAAAACTGGCTAATTGCTGGAGCTAGCACCTTTTTCTCATGGCGTTTTGATACAAGAGAGATAGTACAGAGTCTCATAGTAAGACGTTACTTACATATGACTTCATGCTCGCCTCACATGCCAAAAGAATATTCTGATGTTCGGCATATGGGGATTTCCAGTTGCCCACCGGACCTTCTCACACAGCACCAGAGCTTGTAGAAGGGGGGCGGGGGCGGGTATCCTACAGCTTCCGCCTACACCCATGTTTCCCAAATACCACCTGCACCTCCAGTGAGCAGGGCCCTCTTGCTGCAGGCTTTGGATACTTTGCCCAAAATAAAAGCTACCCAACCCTTCATGGAATTTTTAATGATTTCATTCCTAAGGAAATGATTCATCGGTATAGAATTAGGTAAACATATAGAAAAAAACACGAACCTGTTGCAGATACAGGAATGTTCACGTGTGTCACTTTGAGAACCACACTGGTACCAGGCCATTTTTGAAAGGCAGTTGTTCTAACTCCCCCTCTCCTCTCCTGTTGAACGTGTAGCAGCTGTTAACCTCATCAGTGTGATTTCCAGGTTCCCGGAGCGATTGATTGAACAAGCGGGGTCAAGGGTGAAGGTGTGACTCTCTCCCTTTGGCACTAGAACCGGGTTTCAATCCACGTGGCAAAAGGACATGATTTTGTACAGCAGTCATCTCAATCGAAAATCTAGAGCAATTATTTTTTTTTATTGGCCTCTGAAAGATCTACTACATAACCTCCCTGAGATTCAGTTCCATCTTTTTTTCAAAGATACGTTTACATTGATTTCAGAGAGGAATGGCAGTAAAGAAGCGACTTGCCTCTAACTATGCTGTCTAATGCTTTTAGGCAATCCTTGGGGAGTATCTCAGGTGTGCTAGCCATGGTGTGTCTTTTGGTTTGCCTGTTTGCCATTCTGGCTCCTTCCATGATGCGCCTCATGATTTCTCACCTTACTAGTCAGTAATGCTGCCACCCAGTGCTTCACAGTGATATTCCATCTGTGCCCCTCAGTGAAATGTTAGTACAGTTCTCTACCCAGCCACCCTGAATACTTTGAAATTAAAATAGGGTACATTTGGCTCTGGCTGAGGAGCTCAGTATGCAAAAATTGCAGGTTCGATCCTCAGTCAGAGTACATACAAGAATCAGCCAGTGAATGCATGGACAGGAGGAATAGCAAATCGTTGTTTCTCTCTCTCTCCCTCTCCTTACCCCTCCCCCTCTACCTCTCTTTCTTCTTCCCTCCTTTCCTTCCCCTCTCTATCTCAAACTCAATCAATAAAAACAATTTAAAAGTAATAAAAAATAAAGTAAAATAAAATGGGGCTCAGTTATTTAGCCATCAGTTAACCTCCATCCTATGTTAAAGTTACAATGCAATCATGTTTTTGGCCTCTCGATATCTCCCAGACACCTTACAAAATTAGTATTATAACTTTTCATTGTCATTTTATTAAAAATTACTTCTATCAGATATGACTTCATGGAGTCAAGACCATCTGTGACATCGCCCCTTCCTTTTGACTCTTAAGATTGACCTTAGCCCTGGCTGGTTTGGCTCAGTGGATAGAGCGTCGGCCTGCAGACTGAAGGGTTCCCAGTTCAATTCCAGTCAAGGGCACATGCTTGGGTTGTGGGCTCGATCCCCAGTGGAGGGCGTGCAGGAGGCAGCCAATCAATGATTCTCTCTCATCATTGATGTTTATCTCTCTTTCTCTCCCTCTCACTTCCTCTCTGAAATCAATAAAAATATATTTAAGAAAAGAAGATTGACCTTAAACCAGACTTCAAAGACGTCAACTCTCTTTTCCTCTTTTTTTGTTCTTCTTTTTGGTTGTTTGTGTTGTTCTTCAGTCTCTTTTGAGAATTAGCTTATTTCAGCTGCCCTACAGAGGGACCCAAGCACCAGGCAAGTATCCCTTTACCTTCTCAAGCTGAGATTGCCAGATTGTATAGAGTCTGCGCATAGTTCTACCGGATTTCCGCTGTAAATTTCCACAGGACCCCACCAAATAGTTTGTCTCCATCTGCAATAACTCCAAGTTGTTTACCAAGGCGGGCAACCCGCGGTTACTCATGCCCAGAGCCCCTGAAAGAATGGCTGGAGAAGGAGCACCCGGCCCACGGTCCCCAAGGAGAGAACCTAAGATACAAGGCTTGCCCAGCTCCATCTCGGTGCCAGCGGACTTAGAGACTGTGTCTTTGAAATAGCCCTTCCCAAGCAGTTAAAATAAATTAAGAGGTCTGCCTATTCCAGGAATGGCCCCTAAAATGACGATTTTTTTTTTCTCTTCACATCCAGTGATTATTTTTTCAAAAAGGCGCTTTTAAAAACCACCGTTTTGCTAACGAAATACATAATCTGTCCAAAAACAAGGCTGTGGCTTAGCAGGTTGTTCTTACCCCGCTTTCCAACTGAAAGTAAACAGGATGCTTTGCTTAATTTTCCCTATTTCTCCTCATTTATAGTCACACCATACTGTCTCCGCCCTGCTCGCCCCGGGCAAATGCAGAGGGAGCCACAACCATGTGGTCACACCAGGAAAAACCCATTTCTTCTTAAGTGGGACACAGAATCCAACCGGGGAAAGAGATAAAATAAAGAGGCCCATTTGCGTGTGCTGGGCCTTTACTTGTGGAATAATACCGAGGTGACGCTGTGAACAGATTGTAGGAAAGGGGTTAAGCAGAGAAGGCAGGTTATTAAAAAAAAATGCCAAAGTGAAAAAGTTACAATAAAGGCCCGAGGAAGTCTGAGTGCCATTTGAATATTGGTGATCTGGCTTAGAAGAAGGAATGATTAGCACAATCATGAGATAGATTTCAGTTAACTGTTAGAACAATGAAGTGATTTCTGACTTCATTGTAACTGTGAGTGTACAGCTTCTCACGGCGCCTGATTCTTGGATATCATTTGCTGCTGCAAATACATGCTGATGGCATACCAATGCTTTGCTAAAGCAGCAATCTACTTTCAGTAACTTTCAATATCTTTAAAGTCTTCCAAATAAGTGTACCAGCAGGAGCATACTTCGAGATCCTTTAATTAGCTGCAACCCTTAGTCAGTTAATATTTGTATGTGTTCTTAAGCTTTTCATGTACACATAAAATTCACTGCAGAAAAACAACTCTAATGTACTGTTTCTTAAACAGGGTGGTGGGAGAACGGAGCATGGTCGTCTTGGTTTCTTTTTATATCCTGAAAATGTCTTGTAAGCAGTAATGTTATGGTATTTAGGTATTTTTCTCTGCTATTTCATAGAAAGCATAAAAGAAGCCAAGATGATAGTCCAGGGATGCCACTGCCTCCACGTCTCAAGTTAGAATGGCTTTGCCCTTTCATTGTGCCCTTCACTTTAACTCACATTAAGCAACTTTTCTTCTCCAGAGGCAGACATTAAACCAGGCGTCCTTAAACTATGGCCTGCGGGCCACATGCGGGTGTTTTTGCCGTTTTGTTTTTTTACTTCAAAATAAGATATGTGCAGTGTGCATAGGAATTTGTTCATAGTTTTTTTTAAACTATAGTCCGGCCCTCCAATGGTCTGAGGGACAGTGAACTGGCCCCCTGTTTAAAAAGTTTGAGGACCCCTGCATTAAACCGTCAGCGAGAATGTCATCTTCGAGTTTGACATTACGGTCCTGGCCACTCTTTGGATATGACCACTATGATAACTATTCATCTTACGCTTGCCTGCTTATTTCACCTCTGATGAATGTCTGCAAACTTCTTTATAAATATCTTATAATTTTAAAAATGATCTTGAATGGAGCTGCTTACAAAAAACCAATAGGATTTAAAGATTTTAAATCCCTGTCTTAAGCTAAAGCTCTTGTGTATATGGCTGGGAGCAGGGCGGGGGAATGCAAAGAAAAATAATAGGGAATGTATAGAAATAGTTGTGCACAAATCCAGCCATAGCCAAATGCATTTCCGGGGACACGGGACTTACACAATGGCCACCTTTCTGATGTCATTAAGAACGTTTGTCATCGCAAATAATCATTTCACTTTTAAAGTTTTGCGCCTTGGGCATTCCTCGGTGTATTAAACTCTGGGTGAAAATTGAGTAAGCAAGTGATTTGAACCCATTCAATTGAGGGAAAAAAAAGTAAAGAACCCTGATTATTTCAACTATGATCAGCTCTGGGCTTGGAGATCAAGTCTGCACCCTAACCTTTTTGCACAATGCTCCTATGTGGTTGACTAAATCCCCCAAAGTGTCCAATTTCTCATAATGCTGTAGGCATCCAGGTCTGGGTAGATTAACTTTCCATTCATGAAATGTTTCGTTCAGGTGCTCAGGAATAGTGCAGGAAAAATAAATGAAAACTTAATATGTATTTGCATGGAGTCATTTTACCATCAAGAAACCGAGGCTTACTGGAAAATTAGAAAGATAAACTATACCATTGTTTATATTCTTTACCAAAATATGCTTGCCATGTTTAGCAGTCCTGGTCCTGTTGTAAAATGAATGTCTACCTTTGTGCTTCTTTTGCCTTAAACGGACTGAAACCTACTCATCAAATTTAGATACAGAACAGTTTAACTCAAATGTGACCCCCTTTTCAATGGTGTCTCTTGGGCTGTAAGTACAAAGAAAAATGTCTCCCGTGACCCTTCAATTACTCCCCTGTGGCACTTTCTCTTGTCATGTTTCATATTATTTCCCAGTCAGGTGACTTTCTTGTGATGTTTGTTTTCTGGCTGAACTTTCTTTCAACTAAGAGAAAGGCTTCACGCTTAATATCATAATCCACCTCCAAATCCGTGTTGCCCAAGTTGGTGACTATCTTATTTGTTGTTCTTGCTGTTATTTTTTCTTACCAGGGTAAAACCCAAGCTCTCTGTTTTGAGCCAAAGGGAGAATTTATTAGGGGTGATGGTAGTGAGTATGATCAGTTATTTTAATTAGTATTTTTAGTTCGTATTCTTGGTTAGTAGCATTAGCAACTATTTATTGAGACTTTGCTGTGTATAGAGATCTGAAGGCGGCATTATGCAAGGAGATGAGAAAAATAGAAAATGCAAGGATTCCCCTTAGAGAAAGGAAACCTTGAGCATGAAACCATGAAAAAATCTGATATAAAGTGGCTCTGTCCCTTGTGTTTAGGCTGAGTTATCCATCTCACCGGCTTACCATCATTTCAACTGCATCAACTTAGTTGATGCCACCAATGCTTGGATGGGTTTTTGCAAAGCTTCGTTTCGGAGTGCCAGCGCCCTGTGCAATTGCACTTTGGGGCGGGAAAGTGGCCAGGAAATGGGTCTGCTGTCGTGCTGCCAAGAACGGTCCTCAGAAGAGTCCTGGTATCCTCTATGGAGGCAGGAACCTAACCCCAGCCCCAGCCCCAGTATTCCACAGACTAGATGAGGATAGTAAATTCAAGTGAGCAGGTTCCACATCCCAGGTGCGTGCCCTGCTCCTAGAATAGAGTATGTCTTAGCACACAGTGTTCTTCAAAAACAGTCATAGGCTTTTATATTTTAAAGATAAAAAATGAGAATTCTTGCCCTAGATGGTTTGGCTCAGTGGATAGAGTGTCAGCCTGCAGAGTGAAGGGTCCCAGGTTCGATTCAGGTTAGGGGCACATGCCTGGGTTGTGGGCTCAGTCCCCAGTGGGGGACGTGCAGGAGGCAGCCAATCAATGATTCTCTCTCATCATTGATGTTTCTCTCTCTCCCTCTCCCTTCCTCTCTGAAATCAATTAATAGATAGATAGATAGATAGATATAATGAGAATTCTTAATGATTAGAAATTATTAAGTTCAAAAAATAGACCACTTATTTACAAGAGAACTGCTTATTTAAAATTTAAGATAGAGCGTATCCACATGCGAGCACATAGAAGCTGGGAGCTTTATACACCTTCACCCTTCTTCATTAAATAGGACTGTAATTCAAACTCCATGCACATCACCTCTTACTTCAGGTAGAAAACAATATTTGGCTAAAACAGCATTCATTTATCCATAACCCCTGATTCAATCATTTTGTTCTAGAAAATATCAAAGAGTATCATACTAATGAGCAGGCTTTTTAAAAGTCCTCCAGTCAAAAAAAATGAGATAGAACCATTGTCACAATCTCTCACGTGGAATTAAACCAGATTGAAAGATTGGCAATCACTTGATCTGAGAGTCACTTACCGAATGAGCCCACAAGTGACTCATCTGTTGCTTACAACCCTCTGGCCTTGGGCTTTTCCTGTCTCAGCCTAATGTAAGAGATAAATCGTTGCTGCATGTGACCCACTGGGTCAGTCTGGCCACAGCAGCTGACCTCCCAGAATCCATCAGAAACCACTGGTGGAGGTCCCCATGCCTCTGGAGCAATGCTGTCCACGCTCATCCTTTATCTCCTAAGGCTGTAGGTTTCGCATTGCCTGTGAAAAGGGCACTGGGAATGTAAACACAGCAGCTCCTGCAGAAGCCGGGCTCACCCAGGAAACATTTAATTTGCTGACACCGGCCTGTTGGCGGCCCAACCTGCGGAAAGTGGATATTGTCCTTTAACAAGTCCCGGTGCAGACCGGCTGACAGTTTTTTGCCAGTCAATCCTATCACCTAAATCACTTCTTTGTATGTGAACCTGGGAGAAAAAATAGCAAGAAGGGAATGCCAGAGGATGTGGTTATCATGAGATAATCAAACCCCCGAGGAGACAGACACACCTGTGCTCTGCTGTCTTAGGCCCGAGAGAGAGAAGAAGGCAGAAGAAGGGCTCCCTGTTCCCCTGGCCCCGTCCCACACCGATACGGCCTAACCAGCGGCCTGTAAATACATCTCTCCGTAACATCAGCTCGTCTCGCACACCTCACTGTCACCCACAGGGAGACGTGGCAGAGAGCAACAGGAAGCTCGAGTCTGTGACTATCGTATTTCCCTGCCAAGGATTCACAGATAACAAGTGATTGCAAGAGCCCTGTCTGCTGAGAATGACGGTGTGCCTGTGTCCTGGGGGGTTTAGCCCATAAATCACACCTGCTCCACCTGGAGCAGGCCCCCTGGGAAAGCTGTTGGGGACAAATCCTCCTCTCTGGCTCATGCATGTGAAGTCACTCGGTGCCACAGGAAGGACAAGGGGACTCTTTATTTCCTTTGGGCCCAAACCTGTTTTGCCTATAAGCCTTCGGTCACGATCAACGTCCCTGCCAGGTGAAATGGAGTGTTTACAGGCATGGAAAAAAAGTTTAAAAAAGAAGACGAGAAATTTTATTTCCCCTCTCCACACTAAATGCATTTCATTACGGCAGGCTTCTCAGGCGATATGCCAGAAATCTCACATATGAAGGAAAGCTAGTTAAAATAAAACAAAACCAATCCCACCCATTTTGATTTCAATGTGGAAAAACTCTTTCCACGGGGGTCAGTTATAAAACACAAGTTCAGAGCCACCCCCAGCCGAACCTGATGGATGTGTACAGAGGATTTGGGGGGTGAAGGCGAGGGTGGGTTCACACTCATTCTCTTCTTCCTAGGGAGGAGGTGGCAGTCTACACAGTGGCTTTGTGACCAGCCAAAGTGAGTTTGCCACAGAGGTGGTCTGTATATTCCATGTAATTACTGATCTGTGGTGTATGCTTAAGTCTGAAATGCATTTTCACAAAGTTACAAACCAGTCAGTGCTGTAGAAGAGTATAGGGAATTGTGTATTCTTCCATGAATTGTGTGGTTCCATCATAACTTTTTTTTAACGTTTTTATTGATTGATAATCATTGATCAGCTGCCTCCTGCACACTCCCTACTGGGGATCGAGCCGCAACCTGGGAATATGCCCTGACGGGAATCAAACCATGACCCCCCTGGTTTATGGGTTGGCGCTCAACCACTGAGCCACACTGGCCGGGCCCATCATAACTTTTAAGTCATTTCGATGCCCCATCTGGCTGGAGATGGGGGGTTGAAATGCAAATAAGTTACAGGTAGACTTTTTAAAATGCACATATTACCTGGGAGGAGTGAGGACTTAGAAGGTGATGCTTGATTAAGTCTGGGGACACCTGTTAAGCCAAGGGACATGATGGGGGAAAGGATTTAGGGTTTAATATAAGATTTCAAAATCCTCTGAAAACGGTCTTGATAAATGTTCTAATGTTTTTAAAAATTTCTCTTATTTGTAGATTTTGTTCTTTTCATAGCAGATTTTCTTGTATGTTTACCTTTTTCTTCATTCTTTCTAATTATTCTTAAGAAATCTATCTGATTTTTAGTACACACTTATTCATACCCGTTAGCTATTCACTGTGGATTGAGAATTTTCATATTCCCTGTGTAGTCTTCTTTAATGCTTTTCCCACTGAATTCAACTCTGTTTATATTAAGATTACAATCTCTCTTTCCTTTGATCACTCATTTGCTTATTATTCCTCAGTCCACGTTTTTATTTTTAACCTCCACTCCCCCACCCCTCTGACGAGTCACATCGCTTTGGTGTTACTTTTGCATGATATAGAGTTGCAGTCTGCATAGAATTTTACAGTATAGAGTTGAAATCTAGTCTGGGAGGCGCTTTTTAACATTTTCTTTTGGCCTTTACAGTTTTATACAATTTACACTAACTGATAAAGTCTAAGAGCATGAACCATAATTTACGTTCTCCTTTCTATATTTATTGCTGCTGCTTCTTTCGCATTCGACTTTCACGACATTATCTGTGTCTCCCCAGCCCTGCTGTGTGCCCTGTTTGTGCCTCCTCATCATTTAAAAGTCTCACTTGCTCTTTCTCATCAGAGGGGCTTCTTGGCCAGCGGAACTTGCACATGGCTTTCAACTCCCAGTCCTAGAGAGTGTCGATTGACTAGCCAGTAAAATATGTTTGCTCTTTTAAAATTTTCCCTACTTTTCCAACCTCTGCATTAGTACCAGGTTGTTGATTAAATCATCTCTGTCATTCTTTTAGTATTTACATTTGTACTTCTGAATATTATTTTATACTATTACTTGTTGTATGTATTTTGAATAGCATTCTTTAAACTATGGGTATAAAAGGTTGGCATATTGCAGTATCTCATAACTTCTATCCCTGTTCCTTTTCCAAATTTTTGTATTACTTGACATATTATTTGTTGTGAACATATACACTGAGTGGCCAGATTATTATGATCTCTGAATGCATAATAATCTGGCCACTCAGTGTATATCCTATATAATAAAAGGCTAATATGCAAATTGTCCCCTCGACCAGGAGTTCGACCAGCAGGCAGGCCGGCCAACCGCCCATGTCCCCTCCCCCTGGCCAGGCTGGCTGGACCCCACCCATGCACGAATTCATTCACCGGGCCTCTAATATATATATATATATATATATATATATATATATATATATATATACACACACACACACACACACACACACACACACACACACACATACACACATTGAGTGGCCAGATTATTATGCGTTCAGATGTCATAATAATCTGGCCACTCAGTGTATATATACACATTCATACATACTTACGTTATTATATCATATATGTCTAAATGTATACATATATGACATGTATACTAAGTACATAGTATACATGTCATATAATATTTTATATACTACTAGAGGCCCAGTGCATGAAATTTGTGCACTGGTAGGGTCCCTAGCAGCTGCTGGTTACTGGCCAGGTACTCCCTCCCTTCCTCCAGCCACCTGCCACCACTGGCCGGGACCTGTCTCCCTTCCCCTGCCCAGCCCCACCCCCTGGTCAAACTCCCGGATGAACTCTCATTGGAGGGGACAATTTGCATTCTACGCTTTTATTATATAGGATAATATATATATATATATATATATATATATATATATATATATATATATATATATATATATACAGGGTGTCCCAAGAAAATGTATACATGTATGATTCAGTTAAACACTGTCCCCACCACTCCCTATTGTCTCACACTCAAGCATTTCCTTCATGCCTACTACTTGCTTGGCCTCTGTAGGATTTTATATTTTGTGGCCCCTATAATGGAAGAAAATAAATTATAGCAGCTGATGGCAAGAATAATCATTGTGTGGGGAACGGTCTTGATGACCGAATAAATCCAATTGTTAAATTTCTGGAAGAAAAATATGTGAGGGACGGCTGGAGGCAGTTGATTAAAATTTTTTGAAGTCAAAACAGCCTTCCACTTTCCCTTTACTCTCCAGGAGTACTAGACGTCCTTCCTTATAAATCCTACTGATTACAAGCTGTGTGTAAAGCAATTGTCTCACATGAATCACACAAACAAGCAATGCTTCCTAACTCTTATCTCATGAGGAGGATGTGTGGAAGGTTTTCCTATTTCTCAGTAGTCCCCTAACTTGTACTTCTCATGTGACATCACACATTGCCTTGCTTTAAAATCACGCACGTATCACATTCACTTAGGAGGTTATTATTCCAACAATGGAATAATAATGTTAGTTGATCTAACCCTGGGACAAAGAACATAATAGGTACTAAAATGTTTGTTGAATGAATCAGTGCCTATAACAATTTGAACTCTTTAGACCAGAGTTCCCTAAAGTATGTTCTTTGGAAGATTAGTTCTATATAATATTAATAGTTTCATATAAAGAGAATAATTCGTTATCATTACAAATTTGGAAAATTCTTGGTTGAGCAAATCTAAATGGGTTTCTTTACTGCAGGACTTTCCGAGCCTTCAGTAAGTTCTTCATTTATCAACAAAATGTACCATGTCTCCCATTGGCTCTGCACTGTGCGAGGTGCTTTAATGAGACAGAATATCTACACGGATCCTGCTACCGTGGACCTTACAATCTGGCCGTAGGCAAAGAAGAGAGAGAATCCATGGACTGTCCCCCCTCTAATTTATGTAAACAATAAACCCCTTTCTGAGGAGCATCTCATGGTACTAGTGTTTTATGGAACACCCTTTGGGAAACCCAGCTCTCACCATAAAAATAACGATTTTAACTCAGAAACTAGTTAGGGATTTTTTTATGTGCAATGCGTTCCAGGCCCCGTAGTAAAAGGGGACTAATAGATTATAAATAGTACCAGGTAGGGTACTTCAAACCCAATCAAACTTTCCCAACTCCATTTCAGAAAACGTGGTGGAAACACTAGCTCCCACGGGAGCTATAAACCACTTCACTCACCACTTGGCTCTCCGAGCCACTCACAGAGGGTGAAGAGCATCCTGGTCCATACCGAACGTTGCCCAGTCAGGACTCAGTCACTGAACAGTGTCCCCCTAGGAAGTGGCCCATTTCGGAAAGTCATGGTGACGCCGCTGAAAATGCCCTGTGCCTTCCCCGTGAGTGGCGTCTCATGGCAAGACCCATCATGACAAATGTGTTTCACATGCCAGCCACCCCGAGTTACCCAATCTCAAATGCCTCAAACTCACCCAGTATATTTTGGAGGAAGGCCAAATTCTGTTAATTAACTTTTATCTCTCTCTTGCTCATTTTCTCTCTCACACACACACTTGCCTTTTTTTTTTTTTTTTTTGAAGAAAAAAATGCAATAAACTTTCAGTAAACCTCAGGAATCCAATGTTTATTTTAATTAGCAATAAGCTTTGGAAAAAGGAAACACCCTGAGTAAATTATAGGACCATATTAGACCCATCCCTACAAGATAAATACTAAAATTGTCATCCATGACTTTCATTAATTATATAAATATATATATATATTGCAAATTACAGTCCCCGTTTGAGGTTAAACTGTAGATACAGGACACTTGAAGAGTTATGGGCCCTATTGGTAATGTGACTAAAAGATGCTCAATTACACTGAGTGATATTCCTCCATCAGCTTTTAAGGGTGACCCCAAAATATATCAGCAAAGCCTCAGAGAACTTCCCTGAGATGTTCATAGTCCCTAATGCAGTGAAGGGGTGAGGGAGGACACAGCGTGGAAAACACCGAGCTCTTATCCTGGAAGGATTTGCATTTTAATTTAAATAAGGCAGAGTGACAAACAGACGCATAACTAACCACAATACGTCATAGCCCTCAGTTGGCAGGGGAGGGGCAAGGGAAATAATGACCTGAAGTGCTTTGCTTTCATGATTTATTTCTGTATATTCAATGTTGAAGATGGAAATGGATTATTACCATTTTTCATGGAAACCATGGAGCTGAGAATGAGAGCAACCCCATGATATTTGTGGGCCTTATGGGAGAATAATAATGATGCCATTGAGAAGCAATGGACGTGGACCGAGGGCCTACTGTGTGTCAGACAGTCCCACCTTTTACAGATCCCGACAATGGTCCTAAAGGTAGCTGTTTTCCTTTCCCTTTCATTAATGAGCAAGATGAGACTCTACGGTATATAGGTAAGATGCTCCATATTTGAGTACAGGGCAGGGATTAAAGATCAGCTCCCTGTAACCCCAAATTCTTGGCTCTGTCTACCATGCCAGTTCCTTCCTAAGAAGTGGCTCTATCCAAATCTTTGCCTTCCTGGTTGAATGGCACTTTTTTGAGACCCCAAAACCCAGTTGCTAAGGTTTATGCTGACTGAGGAGGGGCCACTGCCCGGGTGCTCTCCCCGGGTTAGAGCCTTGATCTGAAAATCGTTAGCAAGCTGCCAACACAGGCATGGGAGATCTGACCTTTGGCAGAAAGAGGAAACTCTTTAAAAAATACAAACACTTGATGATCGTCAGAAATCATGCCCGGCCACTATAGCTCAGTAGTTGAGCATCAGCCTAGGAACCAGGAGGTCAAGGTTCGATTCCCAGTCAGGGCACATCCCAGGGTTGCAGGCTGGATTCCCAGTGGGGGGTGTGCAGAAGGCAGCCGATCAATGATTCTCTCTCATCATTAATGTTTCTCTCTCTCCCTCTTCCTTCCTCTCTCAAATCAATATAAACATATTGGGGGAAAAAAAAAGAAAGAATGAACACCCCAGTCTCTAAGGAGACTGCTGCCAATCTCTACCCCAGAGCCAGGTTCCAGGTGCCAAGAAACCAGAGCCTGGTTATGACAGTGTTCTTTCCCTGCATAGCTGCGCGGGCCTGAAGGGATCATTCCATCACGTGACAAGTCACTCGCACAGACTTGCCTGGGAACCGGTCGCTGGGCTGCTAACTTGGCCTGGGCAGGTTGAGCCAGGGAGGTGGGTACACAAGCAATTAAAATGCACATACACTCACACGCATGAGCCCTGTGCACGCACAGGCACACACACACACCAGCACCACCAACCCACTCAAACACCTGTCGCTTCATTTGCAATGCATAAATTAATTAAAATGTTCTCGTGGGAAAATGCCTTAGGGAAACCGTGGGTTTACTGTAATGAAACCCAGCACAGGAGCTGGGCTGGAATAATACCGATCACACCGGCATTGGTTGGTCTTGCTCTCTGTTTTTTCCCTCCCTCTTGGTGCTTTTTGGTTGACAAATGTCTGATGAGGATATAGCCTACACTTAATTAAAGGAGAGGGAAAGAGAGAGGTCCAATAGGAAAAGCCATATTAATTGCAACAGAACCTGTATAAGAGCTGCTTTCCCCTTAAAGTCAAAGCAGAAGCCAAAGTTTACCCTAAATGACATAGGTTTGAAGACATGTTTTTAAAAAAGGAGGAGGAAATAATAGGTATTGAAAACTTTAAATGAGATACATCATTTATATTCCTTTTAATTTAACAATTTATTATCTGCATAAGCTCTCATGATAGTGTCAGAGAATGGTAGGTGGGTATATGTTTCTCTTCTGCTTTCATTGAATTAACTGATATGTGATTACATGCATACAATTGTGCATGTTAATTAAGATGTACACACTTATCAATCAAGATACAATGGAAGGCCACTTTTCCAGGTCTTATTGTTACCAGGCATAGTTATTTCATCACCTGCTCATTAGTTGGTGTCTCATTGTTTCATCCATTCATTCATTCTTTCATTCACTTGTTCATTCATTCACAAATATTTGAGTTCCTTCATTGGCTCATGGTCTTCTCTGTCAAGGAGTTACAGCCATGCAGGGTTTCTCTGCACTATTGAAAGGTTAACTGGATCAGTCTTTGTTTTGGGTGAGGGGGGGTGAGGGGCATTCTAGGGCTGCCCTGTTCCTTACAGGTTGTATAACAGTATCCCTCCCTGGTACCACGCTCTGGATGTCAGCAGCACCCCTGCCTTCATGTGATATTAAAAAATATGCCTCTTGAAGTCAAATATTTCCTGAAGGGACAGAATCACCCCTAGTTGAGAATTACTCATCTTATGGGCTTGGCACGGCTTCGCAAATTCTTAAAGGTTCCTATCTATGTCCCTTCTCCACACTCCCAGAAAACCCTGCCTCTGTCCGCAGGAAAGCACGTGAGACCTCTACCTACACCTGCGCTCCTTCACTTACTGCATGGGCTGTTAGTCCCGCCCTGAGACATTGGACCGCTGCTCCTGACCGTGGCCGGGGCACCGACCGCAAACCCTCCATCCAACCCCACCGGGCTGAGGATCCCAGAAATGTTAGGTCTCACAGGCCAAGAAGATCCTTCCAAAAAACAAAAGGAAAGAAGTTAGAGTGTAAAGGCAAGGATGGGAGTATAGAAAGGCTGTCGAACCTAAGCTTAAATGGAACCTGTTCACTCAGTGATGTCAGCTCACTCAGGTTTAGTTCTCTATTGTATACAAGGAGGAATATGTCTCCCGCGATGCAGGACTGTGGTGAGGGAGGATCATCAACACAGGGCTCGGACAGAAAAGGCGCCCTCAACTAAAGCTGCGTTCACATGAGAAACTGCATCTCACTTCACACGAAAAAACCAAGGCCCTGAATTGTGTTATTTGCAAATTATGTGGATGGTTTTTAGTTTTCCAATCTGGACGTTTCACTGTTTGTGAAATGTGGGAGGCACTTCCTCCTGCAGACCCAGCCTCTCCCTCTGGAAACGGTGAATGACGTATCTTGTCCAGGGAGTCAAGGCTGACGTGCCCGGCATTTCTCAACCGGGCAGGTGCCTGGCGGAGTCATGGCATCAGGCAGCGTTTCACCGTGTGGTCTTTGGGTTTGTGTCTCCTGATTGTCTCGTTTAACTAGAATGGAAACCTGTTGGGACTTTGGATCTAAGTATTTGGTGCTTTTACTGTCCTAGAAAATAGACTCAGCCCCAAATTCTTTCACTGTGTAACCCTTTCCTTCCTATTAAGGAGTCCCACATGCTTCAAATCAGAGTTGAGGCATTTTGTCACCCAAAGATATCCTCCCCATGTCTCTGAAATGCAGTCTCTTTGAAATCATGAATGACTTTTGTGGAAGCGTGAAATCATCTGAGCAAATGACAGAAAAGTCGGAACCTCGCAGCATAAAAGGATGCTTATAAAGAAGAACAAGAGAACTGTCATCTGGCCTCTGAATATCATTCCACCTCTTACAGCAGCAACAGTGAATGCTTTGTTGGAAAAATGTAGTCTTTGTCCCTGTGATACGAACCTCAAAATTTAATAGATGCCCTCTGAACATGCTTAACATTTTACGTTGTACTATTTTTGAGCTCAGAAATAATTTGGCTTTATGCACTTACATTTCTCCTACTCATTTTCCATTGGGTCTACTCACAGCTTTTACTATTTCTTCCTCGCCTCTTTGCAACTTCTTTTTACTGTCGTCTGTATCATGAAATGAAGACAACAGTGTAGGGAGGGGGAAGTGGAAGAGTATAAAAAATTAACAGCATTGCTCACCAGCTCCTGGGAACAAGGGTTTAAATGTTTTAGAAATATTATCTCATTTAATTTTAATAATAACCTGCGAAGGGAAATAGTATCCCTATTAAAAAAAAGGAGGGGAGGAGGTACCGGGAGCCTGGCCGGCGTAGCTCAGTGGTTGAGCGTCGACCTATGAACTAGGAGGTCATGGTTCATTTCCCAGTCAGGGTGCATGCCCAGTTGAGGGTTGGGTCTCCAGTAGGGGGTAAGCAGGAGGCAGCCTATCAGTGATTCTCTCTCATCATTGATGTTCCTATCTCTCTCTCTCTCCCCCCCCTTCCTCTCTGAAATCAATAAATATATTTTTTTTAAAAGAGAAAACTGGAGTTCAGAGGAAATTAAGTAACTTATCAAAAGTAGCAGAAGCATTGAGTGATGGAGCTGGCATTCCAGTTAAATGATAAAGCTCATGAACTTCCTCTTCCACCGTGTTTCCCTAAGAAAGTGTCTGATACATCCTCTCAAGTATAACCCCATCAAACCAGGCACCGAAAGATTTGTATGGGGGTTCACGCTCCCCTCCTGGACCAGCCTCAGGGAAACCTCTGTGAGTGTGAGACCCAGCCGACTTCAAGTCCTCTTGGTGTGATTGGGATTTGGGAGTGCTCCGACAACCTTTCCTTTCATTCCTCAGCAAGCTGGGGAACAGCTGTCCCCCAAACAGCAGCGCATGAAGAGTGTATGCTGGTCAGGGCTTCCACAGTAGCAGAGTGTTGCCTGCATCTTCCAAATTCACAGGAAGTCCAAGAGGTTAGGTAGCCTCATTATGCAAATGAGGAAGCTGGGGACTAGACAGGAGACTTGATTTAAGCAACTCCACCAAGTTAGCACAGCAGAGTGGGGAGTCGAATCCCAGATGACCCCTGACTGTGTCTGTGGACCAGTGGCTAAGCCACCCTGAGAATTGACTGGAGAGATGCTGACGGGGCTGGGCTACAGAGGTATTGTTCCCTCCCGTCTGCTCAGCACCAGATTTAATCTGCAGTGAGGTAGAGCCATGCCAAGGAGACACCCTGAGCCCAGCACCAGGGTTGTTTACTCAAACCCAAGTGTTCAGGGCAGTCCTTTGCTGGAGGCAGGACTCTCCAGCTCAGATAAGAGAATGGTTGGAGGACAGAAAGAGCTGCCAATTCTCAGGGAGAGCTGAGCTTTGGCTAGTGCAGCCTTTGCTGTTTACATGAATCTAGAGGTTTTAATTTGACAGGATCTCTGGGAGATCTAATTAGCAAGTCCCAGATAGCAATTGTGTACACCATCAACACAAGCCAGAAGCCTGCAGCAAAGGAGTCTGGGGAGGGTCCAGGCAGGCCCCAGGGCAGCAATGCTGACTCAGTCCAGGTGAGTCGGGTGTGCAGGTAGAAGATGCACAGGCCTGAGCTTCCTTCTGCTCACAGGCTGGAGGCCCAGGCGCAGGGGAATTCAGCCAGGAAGGAAAACAAGTGGTGTTTGGATATAATTGGAATGTGTGATCCCAGTTGTCATTGTTAATAAGGTCTTCAGGGGCTAAGCTGGAAAGAGAGACTTTCCCTCTCATAGTGGCTATTGATTCTCATTTACACACTCAGCAGTTATCCTGTGGTGGTTTCAAATATGGCATCCATATAAAATATGTTTTAGATGCATTCATTTAGAATAACGAAGCAGGCTTTGAGTCAGGGAACCCTGGATAAGTCAGGGAAGCTTTGAAGTTAGTATGAGACTTAGTTGTACCCACAAAACTCAGTTTCCCCGTGGGAAACTGTGAGATTGGATATTATCTTGCTCACCAAAGAATGCTAACTGTTCAGTAACTCTGTGTAAGCCAGTCATTTAGCATTCAGGAAGTACTCACTAGATGCTGATAACATTAATTATTATATGGACATTGATGGAACAACTGCTAATTGTAAACTGATAGCTATTGTTTGCTGTAGGTCTAGTCTATATCAGACAGCTTACCCACAATATTTTTATTCTTCACAAAAATCCTTTAAGACATGATTGAAGAAATGGTCAGAATGTAGGGTTTTGTGTTTTCTTTTTGTTTTGTTTTGTTTGTTTTGTTTTGTTTATATTTTATTGATTTTAGAGAGAGACATCATTTGTTTCACTTACTTATACACTCATTGGTTGATTCTTATATGTGTATTCTTTGATTCCTGATCAGGGATTGAACCTGCATTATCAGGACAATGCTCTAACCAACATTGCCACTGGCCATGGCTTTAGTCTGTATTTGTTTGTTTGTTTGTTTTTTTAACAAAAGGATCCCTGGGAGCATTTGAAAGTCTAATGTCCAAAGGGGGGAATATAGGATCTAAGAGAGAACCACACGAATATGTCTGAATGTAAGAGTTTTATTGACAAAAACCCTCAGTCCCAAATGAGAAAAATAAGACTCGTCTGAAATTTCCAATCTTTATTACAACCTCTCCTATAATAGGGTACTTTATTAGGTGTTTACTTTGAAATGCAGTTAGTAATTTGGAAAGACATATTAACTTGTAAGCATGTCAATTAATATTACTGTTTGATGCGTATAGGATTACTTGAGAGAATAAGTTATAACAGAGTTAAAAATGATGTCCTTGTAAATTTGGCCTTTACAGGTCACTTAGAAAAGTAAGTCTAGCTCAGCTAGTGTGGCTCAATGGTTGAGCATCAATCTATGAACCAGGATGTCACAGTTCGATTCCTGGTCAGGGCTCATTCCCAGGTTGGGGGTTCAGTCCCCAGTAGGGGGCGTGCAGGAGGCAGCCAATGGATGATTCTCCATCATCATTGATGTTTCTATCTCTCCCTCTCCCTTCCTCTCCAAAATCAATATAAATATATTTTTTTAAAAATTGAAAAATAAGTCTGTTTTGATGATCACAGACATATACCTACAGTTAACCCAAACCAAGCAGTTCTCTCTCTATGACCCAAATGGGGACATAAGGCTTGTGATATAACTTCCAGTGACAGCATCACGCATGAATGCATAAAACCCAGTCACAAATACTCTCAAAGAGGTCAAAATCACATGCTTTCAAAACAGTGTGATCAATAGCTAAACAAGGCCTTTTTTCTTTTTTCGTCTTAAGAAATCCTGTTGGAGAGTTTTGAAAAAAAATGGTTTTATGAAATATGAGTGGAATATGAATTATTTAAGAGGGGTTATAGATATGTTATTACATGAATAACAGAAAGGACGTTATCTTTCTTCTTAAGACTCTTTTTCACGTAGCCAAACAAAAATCCCTTCTATTTTTAAGAATATTTATTAATATATTTTAGAAGATGTACGATATTGAATATTACTGAAAGTAGGCTACTGTGCTAGTGGTAGTTATGGATCAAAACGTTAATCAGATACCATTGCTAATGTCAAGGAACATACAGAATGGTAGGGAAGATGTGGCATATGTTACAAATACCTATGATATATGATAGGAAGTGACAGGGTCATAAGAGAAGTTATAAGTGAACTATTTGAGGAATTCACTGAGATTTCAAAATAAACCGCAAGTGTTTGTTTTGCTTTTTTCTGTTTCTTTGGTTGTTGGAAGTGGGAGGTTTAGTGAGGAAAGTATGTAAGGATGACTTGAAACCTATCCATGCCATAGTGACTATGTCAGAAATGTTCATTGAATTAGATTCAGGTTTAAATGCGTAACTACAGCCATCCCCGATCCCCCACATCAAGTTACGACAGTTAATTTTTTATCCCTTATCATCCCAAGGGTGTCAAATTCTCCTTAATTATTCTTGAATAATGTAAAAAAAATACATAAAGAGCGTGGTGTCCATCTCCAAGGTGATTCTGAAAGGATAGACTGTAAAAATCATTCTGTATCTTTGTGCGTTCAAAAACTTAACCATCTCTGAAAAAAAATACCAAAACAAAACAAAACAGAACACCTTACCATCTCCATGCAGCTACTCGGCATTTTAGCATCCTGAGAAGTACTGTACAAGTAATAGATCGTGGCCTCTGAATCAGAAAAGATTCTCTTCCTCTGTGGCTTTGGGGAGGCCACTTGTCCCATCTGCGCATCCTCAGGAACCAGACATTTCCATTTAATCATGCTCCGACTTCCGCTTTTGGTCCATCCTGGTGGTCGAAGTTTGTTTTCCTTAAACTGAATGAAGTTTTATTTCTTTATATGTCCAGTGGTTCATTCCAATGCTTCTTTCTACAGAGTACTGGGTAAGTATATACATAGTCATATTTCAAGCATATTATCTAAGAAGCCATCAGAAAACATGGAAATCTTATTAGTTTAGCATATTTTAATGTTATCTTAAGTTTCCTAAAACATCATAGTACCTATCAACTGTGACTCTAGGTTAAGAGAATTCATACTAAAATAATTAAATCTTACTTGAAAAACCACAAAGAGGCAATTTGCATTATTAATTAAGTCCTTTGTACTTTTGATTGTAACAAAAAAAAAAAAGTGCCTAATGAATGCATGAGCTAGTACCCAATTCTAAGTCAAAACCCAGGCAATGAATGCATGAGCTAGTACCCAATTCTAAGTCAAAACCCAGTTTATTACTGAAGGCGCACATCCAAATAACTAATGTGAATTTTTTTTTTTTTTTTTTTTTTTTACTACCAGCCAACTGTTCAAGTAACAGGTCTGTCTGGAGTTCTAATGTCTGTATCAAGCTTCTTTGCTCTTCACCGAAAGCTAACCTCAGATAGAATTTCATGTCTCTCTTGGCTGTGAATTCTCAAGATGAATCAAGGCTATAATGGATTTGCAGTTGTCTTTTTTTTTCCTTTTTTTTTGAGACATTTTATTTTCATTGGATGCAAAGAGATGTATTTTCTTTGCTCCCAAACAAATGCATGACATCTGGCCATTTTCCTCCTGTCTAAAAGGCATTCTGCCCGGCTGGGCCAGGATCGCACAGTTGTTAAACAGCAGGGATTATCAGGCAGGACAGTATTAAGTGGTATTTAACAGCAAGACCAAAGTTCTCTGTCAAATGCCTGACTTAGGGCTCCTTGACTGTTAGCATCGCAGCCCCGAGACCTTTTGCACGGGACCATTTTTCATTCTGACAACAAGCTACTATGCCCATCCAGGGTTGCTTTGCCAGAGCTGACAGCCAAGTATTTCTGTGGCAGAAATATTGCCACCAAGTAGGGGATCTGGGGTGGAGGGGAGACGTTTTTATCCCCTCTCACTTTGAGTGCAAGGCATTCCAAGCAGTAGGTGTCCCAAGTCCTTGACTGGTTAATCTATTCAGCATGATCCCTTGTCTAGTCATAACAATAGGGAGGTGGGGGGCAGGGACCTGGTGGATGTGGGCCTCGCTGTGTGATTGTCGAAAGTGCACATGACCTTCTCCATCTCTTCTAGGCACATTCTCGTTGATGTTGGCTGGGGAGGGTGACCACTGGGACTGTGGACTTAAGTACTGTTCTCTAAAAGGTTTTTTATTGGGGGGGAGGGAGGAGGGGGAGGTGTTTGACAGGTCCCTGAAGTTCCAGCCCAGCCATTTTATGACCACAGTAAGACATCAGTTATGGAACTTTCGATCTGATGGGTGCAAAGGCAGGAAATAAAAGAAAGAACTTAATGAAAGTTTAATCTTCTGGGGAATTTGTGCCCCTCAGAGGCATAAATTGAGTGACCTGAAACTAAATTTCCCTGTCAAGGGCTGGCATCCAGTTCATGCACGTATTCCAGCTATTCTAGAAAGGAATATAATAGTTATTCACACACTTTTAGAATAACTATTTCTATTCTTAAGTGAGTACCTGCAGTTGCTGATGGCAGCTGAGACGTGCTCACAGGAGATTTATTAGAGAGGTTATTGCTTCTCTGTATAGAGTGTTTTATAGAAGAGTTATGTGGGTATGGTTCCCTGAATCGTTGTCTGGTCCCCATTTAAGCTGTTCATGGCTGGCATCTGATTGGCTGAGAAGCTGAAAAAAAAAATCTTTGGGAACTGTCACATCTGGCTGCCCTCTCCCGAATCTGAAATGCTTAGTCTGTATCACAGCTTTGTATCAAAACTGTTAACTCTGGTCCCAGTCCCCGAGGGAGGTGTGGCTCACCATCCGTGTTACTGTGAGGCGTAGTACAGACTGGAGGTCACTGGCCAAGCCTGGACGGACTTGCCCAGGTCTCCAGGAATTAGAATAGCGTTTTACCTGTCACAAAGACATTCACCTATTTTGAATGAGCCTAAGATAGAAAGGTTGTAAAGTGATCACATCGATTTATTTCTGATAAAATACATTTATTACTTCCCCCCGCCCACATAGATGCACACGTTTCACATCTTCACTCAAGATGTCTTGCGAGCACCTGTTTGGCATGCCTGTGTAGAAGAGATAAAAGATGCAAATCATGAAAGCCTTGAGAGACGGAAAAGGGTGAGAGATTGGCCTGCAAGTCAAACTTACTCAGGAAGTGATTAGCACAGACAGTACCATTTTCTTGGGGAAAGCCACCCATTTGGCCAGCCTATAAATCAACAGTGCAGCCAGAGTTGGGAATTCCATTCGCCACTGGTTTCCAGGAGCTTTCTAGCATTGATTGCTAGCATTTTGAAAAACGTAACTAGAATGCATACGAAAAACAACCCTCTCTGGTGTGTGTGTGTGTGTGTGTGTGTAAGGCATCAGGCATTAAGAAAACGAACCCTGCTAGGATCCCTGGACAGCACATGTGGCAGAGACATCACCAACGTTGGCTGCTTTTGTTACTGCTAGCAGAGCGCTTGGTTGTACCTGGGACAAGACTCAGCCAGTTCTTTGGTACTAACTTCAACTGTTCCTCCCTCCGCCTGTCAGAGAAGTCCCGCTCCAAGCCTTCCATACCCTGCCCAGAGGAGGGAATCCCTAAATTAGAGAAATGCGGTTGTTTTTTCCACCGACCTTCCCCCAGGCAAGGTGCTCCATCCAAGACACAAAAAACCCTGAAGTTTCCTGTCCACGCCACCCTCCTGGATGTGTGTGCCTGAAATCAGCAGTTTTTCAGGCTTTTAATTTGTTTAACAGCCTGATTCTAAAATTAAAAGCATTTGGATACAGCATATCCTAGCTGGCTAACGTGGATTCTATCCTTATTTTCTTTTTTTCGGAAGAAGCTCAGTATATTGCAGGAGTCACAATTTGTAATACAGGCTATTTCGGGAATTTGTCAGGTATTGAAATGAGTTCCATTTGGTTTGGCCTGACTTTATAAAAATAAGTTGTAATAGTGTCCTCAGAATCCAAAGGGGACCCTGTTCTTTGAAATGTCCTTGGCGCAGAGGTTTTCGGGTGTGTGTTTTTTAGGGCACCAAAGTTCAGGATGAAACTGACGGAAAGTGGGGGATGGCATGAAGCAGCAGAGAAAGGAATATGAAAGGAGCAAGAGGAAGGGGGAGACATCAGAGCTCAAATAAGGAATGCATATCATTTCCTTAGAATTCTGAAATTATAGAAATTATTAGCATCATTCTGATGTGATAACACTTTTACCTTAATGCTGGCTAATTTTACCTTAATGCTGGCTAATGTTCATTCTCTGAGCATTTTGATGAGTTCAAAAGTCGTCTCTTATGTCCTAGTTCTTGAAATTCAGAAAGACGGGGAATTCAGAAAGCAAGAGTAGTGTGACTTGTGGGATTTGGATGAAGTTATGTCGAATTTCCAGAAGATGCTTTTTGGCTGATGTGTTTCAGTTTATTAATAAATAGATCCCAAGATTGGGAATGATGTTCCATTGAATTGTGTGCCTCACAGCTTCAGATCCTCTGCTTAAAAAGGAAAGAATTGTAACTTCCCTATTTATACAGAGTGATTCTAGTGCTTTAGCTACTTCCAAGTTTCCATGTGATGCTTCAATTCACATATAGTAGTAATTTGTCAGCTATTGAAACTCGTATTGTCAACTCATGGTTGTTGGCAGCAGTCAATGCCAACAGGAATCCCCAGTTTGGGGTGTGGTGAAGAAGGGAACTTCAGCCAGTGCCAAACAGCTCAATTGTGATAGGGCTCCCCGGGGCCAGGCCCCTCTCCAGCTAGAGAGTTCTGCTGTGCTCCTTGCTAGCCTTCTCTGGCTTGCGTGGGCTGGCTCCATTCTGCTCCTGTGAGACATCTTTGATGTTTCAGCTTTAGCAGAAAAGGCAGTCTTTGGTGGAAAGGGAAAATGTGCTCCCAGAGCCACAGGGAAGCTGACTTATACAGGCAGAAGTCCCTGCCCCTGGTCCCTGATGAGTCCATCCTCATGCAGATAAGACTCGGTAGCTTCACAGTTTGATTGGTCCAAAAGGCACTGTCCTGATTGGTCAGAATAGAGCCTTTATGATTGGTCAGTGAAGAAGCTGATGGGGATATAGCTGCATAGCTCCCATTGGCTGGGGAAATTCTCAGTGCTATTAGTTGAAATAGGATTCCAGAAACTGCTTTCCAAGGGCTGGCTCAGGTGGCAGGAGCACAGTGCAGGCCTCTCCATGGAGTGCAGTTGGTGTGAGAGGCCCCTGTGTAGAAATGGCTGCTTTTTGGTGTGTGTGTGTTTTTCTCTTTAATTTGAAACGCATTAGACACTAGGAGCCTTTCTTAGTAGGTCTCTTCCTTCTCAGGGTCCACAGTATATATATTGAAATTCATATGTATATTGAAATCAGAACTTCAAATGAAATCTTGGGGCGCACACACACGCACACGGACCACAGTAGGAAAGGACTACAGGGGGTGTATATCTCCTGTGAGACTGGTTTAATGAGGTACAGATAAAAGTCTTTAGGTTATATTCCACGCTGCTGCATGGCCGTCAAAGAAATGAGCTATTATTACCATTTTTATAGTCTCCACTCACCAGATTTTCAAATAAAAATGCAGTTTTCACTGCCTCCCTTGTACTTACTTTACCCACGTACTTCATCTTGCACACTCATAGCAGGGACCTGGGATGGGCTGACAGGGCATGGAGATGAGACATCTCTACATTTATTATCACCTGTTGTGGAAGCTGAAAACCCTCTGTGGGCATACAGTCTTTTCCTTCCAAAGAAGAAAGGCACTGAATGGGAAGTGGGTTAATGTCTCAAACTTACTACTGGTTTGCTTTAACCTCTAGTTCACCTGGAACTGTAACTCTCTACTCTTGTTGACTTAGCTCCCATATTAGACTGGCCCAATTTGGGATTTTGTTTTCAAATATAATATGGTTCAGCACATGTGCCAAAGCCTGAAGACATGAACTTCGGTCTTGGTTCCATCACTTACAGCTGTGAACTTGGCAGGATCATAGAATAAATGAATGCTATTAGAGCTTATTATTTTTAATATTACCAGTTACATTTTCGTGTTTTAGTATCTCTATTTTTAAGACATACTAAAATGATTTGATACCAATATTTTAATTTTAGCATGTGTCTACGTGGAAAAATAAATGAACAGTTGTCTAGCTGCTTAGAGTAATATAGATTATGATCCATTTTTAATTTTTTATTGAATGTATTGGAGTGACATGGGGTAATAAAATTATATAGGTTTCAGGTGTATAATTCTATAATACATTATTGTATTGTGAGTCCAGCACCCCAAGTCAAGTCTCTTTCCATCACTACTTATCCCCCCTATATCCTCATCTACATCCCCCTCCCCATCCTCTTTCCCCTCTGGTAATCACCTAACTGTTGTCTGTGTCTATGAGGTTTTTGATCCCTTCACCTTTTGCACCCAGCCCTGCAACCACTTTCCCTTCTGACAGCTGTCAGTCTGTTCTCTGTTTCTATGAGTCTGTTTCTCTTTCCTTTGTTAGTTTATTTTGTTCATTCAGTTATACATATAAGTGAAATCATGTGGTGCTTGTCTTTCTCTGACTGGCTTAATTCATGCACCATAGTGCTCTCCAGGTCCATCTAAAAGGTAAGATTTTCTTTTTTTACAGCAGAGTAGTATTCCATTGTGTAGATGTACCACAGCTTTTTTATCCATTCATCCACTGATGGGCACTTGGGCTCTTTTCACACTTGGCTATTGTAAATAACACTGCAATGACCTTAGGGGTGCATATATTCTTTCACCCCTTGGTTTCTTTGGGTATATTCCCAGAGGTGGAGTCACTGGATCATAAGGCCATTCATTTATAATTTTTTGAGGTAACTCCAATACTGCTTTTCCACAGTTGGCTGCACCAGTCTGCATTCTCACCAACAGTGTACCAGGACTCCCTTTTCTCCACATCCTCGCCAGTGCTTGTTTGTGGATCTATCAGTGATAGCCATTCTGACCGTTGTGAGGCGATATCTCAGTCCAAGTTCAAAATCTCAACTAGCCATTTTTCCCTAGGTTATGGAATTTGAGAAGATGTTGAATTATCAGCCAACGATAAACATTTATTGAGTGTCCGTTCCAAACACCACACTCTTTTTAGTACTGTGAGAGAGAAGTAGGAGAAAGAAACCTAGCGATCGCCCCACTCTGTCAGGAGTCTCTTCGTGAATAGAATGGCACAAGCAAGAGTGGCCAGAACTCATTCACTATGATCTTTTGCTTGACCTGGATGAAAATGAAAAGCCTTCTACCTCAAAAGCCTTGTGCGACACCACTAGACTGGCATTCTTGGTGTCCTCTCAGGTTGGTTCAGCTCAGACGTAAAAGCCATCCTGTTAGCGGGGGGAGTGAGTTTTCCAAACGCTGAGCAGGAAAAAAAAAAAATCAAGAATAAACTGTGACTAACAAGTTGGATCAGAAGGCGCACAGCTGCTCTGTGGTCCCCGGGATTGTCTGTTTGGGGGGGAAGACATTCTACATTGGGGCTTTTTCCTGATTGTGCTACATCAAAACCCATTCATAAACTGTCACTGCTAGATAGCAGATGCTCGGTAAATGGCCCGATGCTCTGGAGACAGGGCATCTGGGGACGAATTAGACCGTTTTCTGAACCGTGAATACACTCACATTTTGCAACATGTTGCATGCACTATTTTATACCTAGTTTAAGGCTACATGGACCCCCATCCCTCCAGGCAGGAAACACATACCTAGAAAATGTATTGCTTTCCAACTCCCTTAACAACTTTTCCATCATTGATGCTTAGCGAGCACCTTCCTCAAGGAAAACCTCAGTGTGTTACGGGGATATTTATAACTCGTATAGGCTTTGGCTGAAAAAATCTGGTTTGCGTATGTTTCTTGAGTGAGTTAGAATCATCTTCCGATACCACATCCACACCCAGCTGTGCAACACGGCTAGCTTTTAAAAGTGACGTGCAGTCTGAGTCCACAGTTCTGACCAAGCTTTCTAAACTTTTTCTCAACATCTTGAGCTTTCACCCCCGTCCCCGTCCCCCCGCCCCCCACTAGGCAGCTGCATGCTTGGAAAGTCCCCAGCATCAGTCGCGCCAGAGTTAAAAATCACCTAACACCCACGTAAAGATTTTTTTCCCTTCTTTATGAATTGGGCTTTAAATCTTTATCTTGATTTAGTGAGAAAATAAAATTGGGCAATAGTCAATGTCTCATTTGTATATATTTGTATGAGTTCTGTAACCTGGAGGATATCTCCAATCCAAGGAAATGTAACCATTAACCCACAGCTAAACAGTTTCCAAAGAAGTCTTTTCAAGGACTCGCTTTTAAATGCCCAAGGAGCTCAATCTAACGGCAGAGATATTTGAAATATACACAAACATACAAGCCTTTTAGATAAACACATTTTCAGGGAGCTTTTGATGAAAGTGATAAGTTACATTCTCTACAACTACACACACTGTATTTTATTACCCTTCAGTAGACACTTATCAGCTATAAATGTTGGGTGGTTTAGGCTAGAAATCAACCCTGAGGGAAACAGTGGGAGGACTTGGGGACTCACAGTTCTATAGATCAACATAAACCTGAGACTCAATTTTATTTTCATTTATTAAAAAGGTCTGTGGTCCGCTTCTGCAATTTCAAATCCATTAGCTTCCTGCCCCCTGTAAGAAAAAAAAGAAGGTAACTGCAGATTTTATGGACTGATTGCTGATGGCTATGCTACTGCTCTATTGGTTTTGAGTGGAGAGTCCATTATAGATACATTACCCATAAACCATGTTTCCAGTGGAACCCGGAGCTTCCACTGTGACCGGGGAGGGAGTCACGTTGGCTTGGTCCAGGAGAGGCTGGGGAAAGGGTCAGGTCTCTTGGAAGCTGACACGGGGTAGGCCCTGGTATAAATTACACACTTTCTTCCAACTTCCACATAATTACGTCTCAAATGTGCAGCGGTTGGATTTCGTTAACCAGCCGCCAGATGAACTTGGAAATCATATCGACAGTAGATTAGAGGGGGCGTTCTCAACCTTTTCCCCTGCCATGTATGTTCAAACAATAGATTTGTCTGTCTTTGAAGCTCCCTGCTTCTTGCCGCACGTATTCAACAGCTGACTGTGCCTGTATGATGTTTCCTAGTCTCGGCTGTACTGTGTTTAAAAGCGTTTTCAGCAAACAGGCAAACGCATTTTTAATGGCGATAATAGAAATGAAAATATGGTTTTCTATTCCCCCCCCCCCCACCGTAACCCTAAATATTTGATTTCCAAAAATAAAAAAAAGAGTTAAATATGTCCCCTGTGTGATCGCTTGATTTTCCTATTCCATAACTACTCCATTTGTGCAAGGAGACAGAGGGTAATTAGAATAATGCAATTGGCATTCACATAAGAGAAGAGCTTCTTTGAGGTCAAGGCTCATTTATATTGAATTCCAGTGCCCTGCAGACTTCATTTATGCTTGGCACATGGTGGATGACCAATGCATTTGTCAAAATGAGCTAGAATTTTATTTTATTTTTTTTAGTGTAACTCATTGCATGAAACCAATATAATCATTCTTAAAATGGAAAGGGATTTCCTTTCCATTATTATTGCAAAAGCTAGTTCACTTGGGCAAAGCACAATGAAGAACTTAGTCCTTTCTTTTTTCTGGCCATTTTAATTAACGTGGTTCTTTTCAAACCTCCACCTACACGTCTTCCCCTCTGTGGCCTGCTTTCCTCTAAGATTTGCCAAAGTACAGCCAAGATTTGTAAGCAAATATCACAAGATGGGTTTTAAGTCCTTCTCCTCAATATCTGGGCTTTGTCTAAAAGGTGCAGGTAGCCTACTCTGGTTGTTGTTGTTTTTTAATTTTGTTTTCTTTAGAGCAGTTTTAGGTTCCCAGTAAAATCAAGGTACCTGTGTTACAATTGATGAACCTCCATTGACACATCATAATCACCCCAAGTCTATAGTTTATCTAGGGTTCACTCTTGGTGGTGTACATTCCATAGGTTTGGACAAATGTGTAATGACGTGTAGTATAGTCTCACAGAGTGTTTTTCTGCCCTAAAAGTCGTATGTGTCCTACCTCTGTCTGCCCTGAATGAGATGGAATAGCATATCTCATCCACTCATCAGCTCATTCTGCCCGCCAGTCTGTCATTACTGACAATTATTTCAATAATTTTGCTTTCTGGTGAATAAAGACCTAGATTTAAAGTGTCTTCTTCTATTCGTGGCACTTCTTTGACCAACACTTAGCCTTCCCTGCCGTCTCCTACTCCGCCGATTGCATTAGAGTTTTGCTATGTATGTTTACATTTATCAAATGTGCCACTCAGACATTAACTTTAAAACTTGGTGGTGACAGCATTGGAACCAAGGTCAGCAGCTAGTAGTTGCAGCTACTCATCTGTTTAGGGCTAAAAGGACTTGGGATACAGGGCATCATCGCCCTTCCCCCCCTCTTCAGCCTTCCAGGGTCCCGCCCTGATGGGAGATTCTCCTGTCAGCTTCCATCATCACAGAGCTGTCCATCAGCAGCCACAGTGGCCCCGCCAGGAGCACGGGGTCCATGCGGGCAGTTTCGCTAACAGAAGCTGTTAGCAAAGATCTGCTGACCCTGTGCCCTTTCAAGATGCTTTAAATTCCATCCTTTGATGCCCTTTGCCCTCTGACAGGAAGACATCAGCCCCTTATCTCAAGCCACCGGGCTAGAATGACAACCCTAGGACAGTGGAATCCCTCTGCCTCGGTGGAGATATGTTTTAACTCACAATTTTAATTTTTTTTTAATCCATAAAAGCATCCTTCTCTGCACCCACCCCGAATTCCCAGAACTCGCTATGTCCCCTGCTCGTCTTCCTAACTTGTCAGAAGTCCCTGGGGTGGCCTTTCCCGCTATGGTCCGCCGCGAACTCGGAGAGGTTCGAGCAGGTGGGCTGAGCTGCGAGCGTGAGGTCTTTGGTCCAGCACCCACAGCTCTAACAGAGTAAGGAGGATGAAGGGAAACCGTAAAATAATTCTCAGAATGGGAGGCCCCAGGGCCATTATTGTCTGTCGTCACGTTCGCCCTCAAGAAGACCACAAAACCAGACAGTAAAACCTGGGAGCCTGTGGTTCCCTCCTAACCAAGGGCGACGCGAAAACAGGGGGGGAGCAGTTGTGTTTGCTTGTTCCTTTTTAAGGGAACTCCTCATGAAGTCAGCCTTTCCCTGCGCGGCCGGTTCTGACCACGGCACAGTGGTCGTCCTGTCTTCTCGAGGTGCCGTGTGCTTTGTCACGGACACCATGCGCTTACTGTGGTTAAACCTTCTCTGCCAACCACTTCCCGCCCGCCAAGAAGAAGAGTCATTCCAGGGTGGGGTGTGTGTGTGTGTGTGTGTGTGTGTGAGAGAGAGAGAGAGAGAGAGAGAGAGAGAGAGAGAGAGAGAGAGAGGCAGGGGGAGGGGGCAGGAGGAGGTGCTGTGGAGTCTTTCCTTTCAGCTGACGTCCATGCGGATCCATTGGAACACGTTGTGTCCGAAGGCAGTCCCCGTTTCCAAAGCTGTGACTGTCATCTCGCACCATCATTTCCACTTGCATCGTAAAGGAGCACTTGTTGTGGAAATACATGGCAGAGGATTCCCACATTGTCACCACCACTGCTAACAGCTTGCCCACAAAGGCACAGTCCCGCTCCTGGTACTGTCCTGGGCGGACAGAACCAAAGCCTATCCAAGCAGGCAAAGAATGACAGAGGTAGGAAGGGTCTTCTACGCTTCCTCCCAACCGCTTCATGTTGCAGATACAGGAGCTGTGTCTCCGTGAGGTATTTGTATGTGTTACATATATTTTTTGTTATTGACTCTATTACAGATGACCCCCATCTTCTCCCTTTGCCTCCCTCCACCCTGACCTCCCCAGGCCTTCAGCACACTATTGTCTGTGTCCACGGGCTCTGCATATAGGCATACATATTCTGTGGTTGATCTCTTCCTATCCTCCACACTCTCCTCCCCTCTGAGATGGGTCAGTCTGTTCCATGCATCTATGCCTCTGGTCTTGTTTTGTTCCTCAGTTTATTTTGTTCCTTAGATCCCACGTATAAGTGAGATCATTTGATACTTGTCTTTCTCTGACTGGCTTCTGTCACTTAGCATAACAATCTCCAGGTCCGCCCATGCTGTCTGTCAAGAAGGGTACGTTTTTCTTCTTTTTCACAGCTGCATGGTATTCCATGGTGTAAATGTACCACCGCTTTTGTATCCACTCATCCGCTGCTAGGCATTTGGGCTGCTGACTTGGTGAAGTTCACCGAACTGATGAATAGTTGGACAGCAAACAAACCTAAGTCTACTCACTCTCATCTGTAAAAAGGGCTTCTTCTAACACACACCCTCAGCGATTCTCAGCAAATTGTCCGAAAGGGGAGGAGGTGTGTACTGGATCATTGCTGAAAGCATCATCGATTTTCCCCATAGCCTCGAATTCTCATTGATGCTTTACTTTAGTGTAACATTGAAATTAGCTCCGATTGTGTGCCATCCGGTCTCACTGAAGTTTGAGAGAACCCAGAGGAGAGGACAGCCGTGTGGAAATGGAAATGCTGTCAGATACAATTTGCCGGGGGGGGGGGGGGTCATCTCGGTGTTTTTATATTACAATGTGGTTCTACCGGTTTTTTCACTGGCCTCTTCTTGTGGGTCGATTGGCTTTCACAAAGGAAATATGGACAAGTGTTCTTTTCAGTCATGAAAAAAAAAGTGTTGAAGATTACAATGCAAATGAGAAGCAAATGAGAGCAAGAGCTAGGCATCCTCGCTCAGCCTCCTTTGTGGCTCCCTGGCAATAACGCTGCCATCCATAGCTTAGCACATAATTAGCCTTGATATTGGGAGCTCTCGCTTACCACATTTCCTGTGTATTACTAAACATTTCAAACCGAGACAGAGAGAAAGCAGGAGAAAGTGATCTCCCCTGGCAAAAGGGCTCGCATGTCTCCTGTCGTGTAAAACAAAGGAGGAAAAAGAATGGTGAATTACTCTCATGACGACTTCTTTCCTTAAGCTGCCCCCACTCCTCTCTCATCCGATTTTAAATAAAACCCGATGATGCAAAAGACTGTTTGGCTCCAGACTCTGCAAGTCCATCAGCGAGCAATGGAAATGTTTTCTTATTTTTATTTTATTTTTTTTAAATGGCTACATATTAAAAGCAACCCTGTCTTTGCCAGGTTTGGATAAAAGGCTATTTATTTTCAACCAATTTGATAGCTGCAGTTTGCAGTAATTGAATTTTCTGTGGTCAGAAAAGCAGTAATCTTAGAAACCAAATAAATATTTTTTAATAAAATGGAACACTGAGAAACCCTATAATAATGTCAAAAATGTAGCCACTTATGGATGGATAAATATTTTAAGAAATTTACATTTCACCCAAAGCTTTATGCTTCTAGCTTCCCTGGAGACGCGGAAGAGCGTAACATTTTGCTTTGGGAACGGAACAATGCGGGGCTTAGATGAAATATCCACGGCCCAGCGGAGCCTTTCTGGTTCCTAGGGTCTTCCAAGCTGGCCGCCTCTAACGGTGTTCAGCAGATTGCTCTGTCTTGGCAGTACTGACAATGGGGGCCAGAGGATGCTTGTGGTGGGGGCTGTCCTGTGCACTGTAGGATGGTCAGCAGCATCTCTCTCTCTCTGCCCTTTCCCCTCTGCATGTAGGCAGCCTTCCCCACCCACTCAGTGGTGACAACTACAGATTCCCAGATGCCCAGATAGTGCCAGCCGTCTCCTGGTCTTGGGCCCAAAGCACAGCCCCAGTTGAGAACCACTAGACTAGTGACGGGCTTCACTCGGTACATATTTCGGTGAATCTTGTGTCAGGAATGCCGGTTCTGTTCACTAGGTGAGCATTTAATGGCTTGTATTATTTTGAGTGTGAACAGAAGTCATTCACAGGACCTATAAAGAACGGTGCGCAGCCCAGCAGGTGTAGCTCAGTGGTTGAGTGTCGACCTATGAACCAGGAGGTCACAGTTCAATTCCTGGTCAGGGCATATGCCTGGTTGTGGGCTCCATCCCCAGTAGAAAGCATGCAGGAGGCGGCCAACCAATTATTCTCTTTCATCATTGATGTTTCTCTCTCTCTTGCCCTCTTCCTCTCTGACATCAACATAAATATGTTTAAAAAACAACAACAGAGCACAAGGAAGCATTTACATCAGTTAGAAGCATGAGTTGACAGGGGAAGTTCAGATAGGGTCCATGTTTTGATGTTCTGTTACTTTTACTTTGGAAGCATTCGAGTTGTAATCTGGGCTCCACCATATTGTCTGAGACACAGTTCAGGCAGTTAGTGCTAGTCGACAGCCATCTTTATTGTGCTTCTGATTTTTTCAGCTGTAGAATAGAGATGGCATGATAGGTATGTTCACATTTCTCACCACATCTGTTCCATTGTATTGAATGGCCAGTGGGCTTCAGTGTTTGTATGTAAACTGAATCATGTCTTACCCTTTTTGTTACGGAAACACAAAACTAGAGAAATTGTGGCATCAAATTTCTTCACCTCCCCAGTTTCTATTTAGGATTTTCCCTAAACCACAAAGAATAGATTGTGTGCAATCTGTCCTTTTTTAGAAACTTGATTGGAAGAAATAATGCAGGTCGTCATATATGTGAAAATGGAAATAGGAGGTTGAAGAGAAGTTGGTGCACACAACTTTTTCTCTCCTGTCTGCTAAGTACAGATGGACGGACATGGCAAATGCCATCATAATACTCTATATCCATTGGGCTCCCTGTTGTGATTGAAATTGTGCATAAACAGGAGTCAAAGTCCAAAATATTAAATTAGGAGCTTTGGTTCATGGAGAAAGTTGAAAATTCCTCCAGAAATACATCATATGACTGAGATGTCCCCAGAGAAACCCCTAGATAGACTCCTTTCTTTCTTCCTTTTTATTTATTGATTTTTTTTTTAGAGAGAGGATTGGGGATGGGGAGAGACATCCATTTGTTGTTCATGGTTGCTGCTTCTGTGTGCCTTGACCAGGAATGGAACCCACAGCTTTGACATATTGGGATGATGCTCTAACCAACTGAGCTACCTGGCCAGGGCTAGACCCCTTTCTGATGATGTGAATGAAGGCAGGCATAGCAATTCCCAGCTACTTTGCAATGCAGGAAGAATAAAGCCGATACGATGATAATATCAGGATTAACAACAACAACAACAAAATCCCAGCATAGGCCAAGGTGTGGATTATACCTCAGTTTCCACTCCCAGGTACATTGAGCCACATTACTGTCTGTCCTACACATCTGGCCAGATCTACAGGCCAGTCTTGGCGAATGCACTTAATCTGGAATGGCTAATAACACGCAATATTAATTTACAGTCTAATGAGTTCATAGACCTATGTCACATGTCCCAGTTAAAAAAGTGTAGGTTTTTCCCCTATTGGTTGCTTCCTTGGTGTTTTCTGGAACTTTCCTGGAGGCAGTGGCCACAGATTCAGAATAATTCCTAATATGTACATTTGGCGAGAGGAAGGGGAGGGGGCAGTCACATTTTCATTAGTGGATCCAGACCTATCCGTTGGCCTGTAAATCCCCCCCCCCCCACTTTCTGCATATGCATTTGTTTTCCCTGATTCGATCCCTTATTCAATGAAATTAGTCCCAGTTTCATAATAACAGCCTCCCTCCAGCCTATCCCTTTAATGTCAGTGAAAACGAAAACCCAGGTGGTTTTCAGCATGACACTAGGTGGAAATCAGTTATGAAATTACCTGTTTATTAATGATGTGTCAGGAGACTGACATGCTAACGGCGGGCACCGGCTGGAGTAGTGCTAATGTAGAAATAACAAGACCATATTATGGGCAATATGTAGTCTCGAGAACTATAACTTTCCTTCCCCGGGGACCCCATTGAAATCCAGATGTTTTATCTCAAGATTTTAATCCCAGGGAGTGAAGATTTTAAAGTGAAATCAAGCACACTCCACGTCGCCGTTTGGCCGCACTTCCTCGCTGGGGAGCCCGCGTGAGCAGGCATTTAGTGCCAGAGGTGCAAAGGATTAGTGTCGAATCAGTTCATTAGCCAGACAGGGGGGTGGGGGGGGTCCCTTTTGCAGTTGCAAACGCAGATTTAAAGCAGGACCTGGAAAAGCACATTGCAGACCAGTCTATGGACGGGTGTCAGTGAGGTTTGCAAGGTTTGGCAGTTAGGGAGCGAAAAGAGAGCTGATCTAAACAGGAGGAACACAGGATTTTTCTTTAAAATCAGGAATTTTTACAGGAAGGTTTTACATTTTTATCATCAAGAGATCTGGCCGCAACACTATAAATAATATACTGGATAGATTCATATAGGCCACATTTTTTTTTTTTCAAGCAGGCAAAAATGTGCCATAAAGTTGATATTAGTAACAGGGAAAATAAACCAAGGACCCTCACTACTTGGGTGGGGAGACTTTTTTTTTCTTCCTTTTTCCCTAAGAGTGTTTTTTATAAAGTAACTCACTCAGCAGATGGAGTGGAGAAATGCCGACGATCCGATGATTCTGAAATATTGCAAATACATCCCACTGTATAACAAACAACTGAATAATTTGAAAAAGAGATGCCTTGAAACACATGGAGCTCAATAGCTCATTTGTCCGGACGAGCGTGTCGCAGCCCATTCCTCTGTCCCCCTGTCTCAGTGTGAGTGTGTTATCTCCCAGGGCCATCCTCCACCCTGGAGGCCATCCGAGCTGACTGGACCTCACCACCAGCAACTGCAGAGGCTGAAGGTGGAGAGTAACCAGAAGCCACGATGTCTTTAAGTCAGATACTTCTGCGTGCTGAGTAGCACGCTCTAACGCAGAATGGCAAGAGAACTAGGAACCCATCAGTGTACGCTAACAAAAGGGAGGGAAAAGGTGACCTTTCTGACTCACTCGGACTTCAGATTGCATTTTGGCAATTTCCCTACGCTTCAGGAGCCTTTCCCATTGCACAGAAGGGAGGGCTGAGGGCTTCCCGGCTGGGAGGGTGGCACAGGGGAGATTTGACTGGGATGGTTACTCTGTGGGGGTAATTCATGAAGCACCCTGGCTTTTGTGCTGGGAGAATTGGGCAATGGAGTCACCCATTGCTGAATACCAGGAATGTAGTTTCCACGGAGGGAATGGGGTGGTGAGGGAGCTTCAGATGTCAGCCCCTACCATCACTTTCCCTTCCTTGCCTTGCCTCCTATTGTGCTGCTGATACTCTACTTTTGTGCTTTCTGGGAATCATCTTTCCTTCCCCTCAGCCCCTATCACGGTATAGGACTCAGCTGCTTCTACCTGGAGGCTGCTGTTTGGTCTAGATTATTTTTGGTCCTACCTTTGAGCCAAGTGCCAGGTTCTTCATCCATGCTTAGTATTTATGAAACATTGAATATGCGACAAGAGTTTGTCATTTGCAGTGCAATGTCTTGTTCATGTTCTCATCTGATATTAACAGCCACTTTGTAGGGGTAATGAAGGTCAATCAGACCTATTTTACAGAGTCATTGAGGGTCAGAGAAGTCACAAACTTGCATAGTGCCCCAAGCAGATAGGAAGAGCAGAAAGATCTGAATTTTAACCCTGGACTTCAGACCTTGACTTCTTTCCACCGCACTACATGGGCATGCTGCTCCGTGAGCAGGAGAAATTCAAAGCCTATTTCTTGAAAGAAAAGGGCATCCCTTTGTAAACAGAGGTTTTGATCATTAAAGCTGGCTTCTCCTCTCGAAAATAACTTTTTCAACTGAGGTCTCATGTAATGGGAACCCCAGGGTTGATACATCCTCAAAAAAGAAAACCAAAAAAAATCAAGTTTCCACAGGAGCAGTTCGGGGAGCAGGGGTTGGAATATTCCTTGGAGCCTAAAGGATGTATAAAATCACCATGGTTATTTACATACATTTCTTATAATTTCTATCACAAATATACTCTAGCTCTTTTCCCAAACCTTTATTTAATTAACGATCATAATAAAATTAAATTTATCTTCTCTGCCTTGCTCTTGGTGCCAAGTAGCCGAAGTCGGCAATCCCATTCTAATTTTCCTTTTTGATAAACGTCCCAGAATAGAAATAACATATGACCGCGTGATGCTTATATTCATGGTGGTTCCAAAGCAGCAACTCCCAAGTGGAAATAAAATGTGGATAATGATCAACAGGCTTCACTTATTATTTCAGTGGGGGTAAGCCATGCCATCCTCTGGTGCCCCCCAGTGAACAGGGATTGGAAATCCCCCAGGAAGAAGGAGGACCCAGGGTGCTGTCCTCTTGCATTGGTCATTTCCAAGGAGAGGGTTGTTCCCTTTAGAAATAGCAGCTTTAGGAACCCCGAGGCCGGATAGAAGAGATTAGAGAAGTCACTCTGTCCCAGGAGTGCTCAGTGACATTGTCTTGCTTGGAACCAGCATGAGGACGACCCCGGACAAAACCCAGAAAAGGAGGGCATGCAGTGCCCAGGGTCCCTTCCCTGAAATGAAACCTCCCGGGGACAGTGCCAGCCTTTATTAGCTAAAGAATTTGCTGTCCTGACGGGATGAATGTTCACTTGTATTTTCTCTATCATAGAGGCCCGGGTAGAACACGATTCAAGTAACCTGCTAAAAATAAAACCAAAAATAACAGCAACAAAAATCCCTTAGGGTAACTTTTAATTTTTCCACTCTGTCCTCCTCAACGCGGTCAATCTCCAAATCCCATTCGTTGTGAGAAATGAGAAATATATATATATATATATATATATATATATATATATATATATATTCCCGAAAAATGTATACACACACTTTGAATAATTATAAAGGCTGTGTTTATTCAAATTCATTTCATTTCCAAAATTGAGCTATCAGATGTATACACCCTGTATATATTTTCTTGGCTAATATTTATTGATTTCTCACCATTTGCCTGGATCTGAGCTAAGAGTTTTACAGGCATTATGTACTCTTTAAAATTTTGGATTATTGGTCTTTGACTTCACATTAAAGCAAACTCCAGGCCGCTTCCTCTTGGATCTGGACTCTCGTCTCTGTACCCATGCCCTGCTCTCATTAGTGAGAAGAAGGTCTTAACCCCATTTCTGAGTCAGTTACTGAATCTAGGAGGATGGGACACATTCCTTTATATATATATATATATATATATTATTGTTTTCAGAGAGGGAGAGAGAGATAGAAACATCAATGATGAGAGATCATCATTGAGCAGCTGCCTCCTGCACGCCCCCTACTGGGGATTGAACCCACAACCTGGACATGTGCTCTTGACCGGAATCGAACCCAGGACCCTTCAGTTCATAGGCTTGATACTCTATTCACTGAGCCAAACCAGCTAGGCCTGGGACACATTCCTTAGTCGGCAAACTGCGGCTCTTTGGCCCCTTGAGTGTGGCTCTTCCACAAAATACCACGGCCTGGGCAAGTCTATTTTGAAGAAGTGGTGTTAGAAGAAGTTTAAGTTTAAAAAATTTGGCTCTCAAAAGAAATTTCAATCGTTGTACTGTTGATATTTGGCTCTGTTGACTCATGAGTTTGCCGACCACCGGCTTAGACCAATCCTGGCCCATCGCTGAAACTGAGACCAAGATTAATTCCATCCACGTCAGATGGACTGAGGATTCCAAATGTGGATGGTTTTCTCAAGACACATTGGAAAGAGGGCATTGGGATGCTGACCTTTAAACTGACCCGTCCACTCATCACTCACTGCAGTCTACTTGGTTTTATCACAGGTGGTCTACCTTCCTCCCTCTCCCTTTAGACTAAAGCTGTCCCTGATTTGGAACAATGTCCTAGTCGTATTTATATCCTAGCACAGCTAGCCTGGAAATGTTGGCATTGTGAGACATGAGCGAAGTATCTGTCCAACTAAATTACAGATCTTAGAAGAAATGGCCAAAGCAGGGGCCCGGTGCACCTTACAGTCTACCTAATGTCTCAGCCTCCCAACCTGTCCTGGTGAATGATTCTCTTCCTCTGTTGTCCCACCCGGAATGATTCTTGGAATGTCTTTCCACCTTGAAGTTCTCAAGTGAGGAAAGTCACTCACCACCAAGACTGTCTGAGCGAGGACCTTTCGGCGTGCCTACATCAGCAAAGACGAACGACACTAGGCGAGGGGTCTTCCCGCTGAAGGGGGAGGGGGGAGGAGGGGTGCTCCTGATGAATCAGCCCCTCAATGTGCAGTGAGGACAGCATTGGCACCAGCATTGGCGAAAACGCCCAGCGTCCAACCAGAAAATATTAGATTCTGGTGGGGAAGACCAAACACCGCTGGTTGGTATTTCCTTGTCAGTGTTTTATCCATCCCAGTTGCTTCCGAAAACGATTTGCAATTCATTTGAGGATTCTTTACATATGCCCTGAAGTATATGTGGCATTTAATGGGAAAACCACCAAATAAAGACTTCCGGGCCCTGTAAAGGGGCTGCCTTTGGCACCAACGCTGAGCTACACGCCCCCACGGCTTTGCTGTCAGTGGACTTGGAGACGCGGAGACTCCGTTACTGAAAAGTCATCCTTGCCCCAATTCCAGTGGTAAGAGTGGGCAGTTCCTGCTCCAGTATTCTCTCCAGGAAGCTCCCAGGTTAGGAGACAAACTCACTTCTGGAATTAGCTATGTAACTGAGCCGGAAGAGCGGGCGTCCAGGGCACAAGAGTGTCTTTCCTTGTTTAGAAGAAGTAATCAAAGGATGAAAGGAAGAAAAGAAAGAAGACTAAAGGGAGAAAGGAATGGAGGGATAGAGTGGGGTAAGGAGAGAAAAAGGAAGAAAAAGTCCTTGATTTTCTAAAATCTGTTCACATTTACAAAGGTCCATGATGGGGGAAGGGTGTCTGATAATTGTATTGAAAAGATGATCTAAATATTTAGCTCTTCATTCCAACACCTGTAGTGGAAGCCACCCCAACCCCCACCGCAGGTCCATCTCTACCAAAATTTTTCAAAAATAAAAGTAACAGGCTCCTTCCAAAGCAGTTGTCTTCACAGCTACTGGATGGACGGTCCCATGGGACCCCCTTGACTCTGTTAGTCCGTAGGCACCTTTGTCATTGAAGCCACTGAGATAGGTTATAAATAGCGGTGGCGTGTGCACATAGAATGACAAAGGGCAGTCCTCCGTCTCCCCCCCAATGTGAGGCTTGCTTTTCCATTTCTTCTTATGGACAAAAACTGCCTGTATCACAGTAAGGCGAGTGGGGGAGAGACTGGAAAAAACTAGCAAAGGGGAAAAAAAGTTGGAGAGCCAGCCTGGCACCAAAAATATAATTTAGTGTGCAGGTATTTGATTTGATAGAAAACCTGCATTGATTTAAAAAAATAGGTTCCTGACAAGGTCGTAATTCATAGAGAGAGGCCAAGCCCACAGCTTAAGTTTGACATCCCCCTCCAACCCAAACCATAACTGGTTTTAGGTGATCCCCTGTGAGGGTAGCATGTTGCAGCTGGCAAAAAAATAAACACTCTTGAGCCCTGTGCTAACAGAATTTTTTCTTCTTTTTTTTTTTTCCCCTCCTTTTTTTTTTTTTTTTTTTTTTTTTTTTTTTTTGATTTATGCCATGAGCTAAGGAAAACAGTTACATATTTGTGAGTCCCGGTTTTGTTTGGCCTTCGCAAGCTTGCAGGATTGGTGTCCCGCTGAGGGAGAGGGACAGTGCGGGAGCTGTCACGGGCAGGGACGGAGGAGGCAGCCTGGAAAAGGCAGGGTCCAGGAAAGTGGGGGGGCCCGGGGTGTCTGAAGGGAGAGACACAGTAGCTAAAAGGTTCTATTCCCCAGGCATCTCCTCCAGGCAGGATCGCCTCCCTTTACTTCCTGCCTCAAGGCCATTCCCTTCTCAGCTCAAAGGCCAGGCCTTCAGAGAGAAGACTTGGGAGAGATTACGGCCCTGGTTTCCCGGGCAGCAGCATCCTTTTTCCAGAGCTTGATAGGTAGCTGGTATCTGTCACTCCTGCCCGAATGGCAGAGTCCACGCAAGTTGGGCGAATGCAAACGGAGGCCAGTGAGGAGAGCTGAAGGGGTTACCCTTCCTCACAGTTGTCTTAGTGGCACAAACCAAAGAAAGGCGGTGTCTTATCAGTGTCCTTTTCTGGCTGATACACTGCATGCCTGTCCACATTTTGCAGATAATGCCCTTGGAGGAGGTTTGGAAGCTCTGCAAGGTTAAATAGCTCAAGGTCACCCAGGTCTACGGCTCAGCGCCTCCTTGTCCCACCCGATGCGCTCTACATGCTATCACAGGCCCAATCCCATGTAAAGAATTAAAGAAAAAGCTACTCAATGCAATGAGGTGTCTTGGGTTGGATCCTTGGACAGAAAGGGGACATGGGTGGAAAAACTGGTGAAATCCAAAAGCAAGCTGGAGTCTAGTGAACAGTAATGGACCAATGTTAGTTTCTTAGTTTTGACACATTTCATCGTAATCTAAGATGATAGCTATAAAGGAAACTGGGCAAGATCACTCTGTATTATAGTTTCAGTTTTTTTTAACATATATGAAATTATTCCAAAATAAAAATTTACGGCCCAAAAGGGGAAAATAAAATCACAGAAAAACAAAGGCATTCTGTGACTTTAATCCAAATTGGTGTGAGACTGTGTCCGCAAAATGGACTCTACAGAGGCCAGGCAATGTGCTCCTTACTCCCAGCCCCTGAAATGGTCTTTCTTCTCCCAGGTGTAAAATGGGAGGTCAAAGCGGGGGTTTGACAGCGCAGGAAAGATCGCTCGGTGGGCTGATGGGGAGAGATGGCTCGGTGGGCTGATGGGGAGAGATGGCTCAGTGGCCTATTGGGGAGAGATGGCTCAGTGGCCTATTGGGGAGAGATGGCTCAGTGGGCTGATGGAGAGATGGCTCAGTGGGCTATTGGGGAGAGATGGCTCGGTGAGCTGATGGGGAGAGATGGCTCAGTGGGCTGATGGGGAGAGATGGCTCAGTGGGCTATTGGGGAGAGATGGCTCGGTGAGCTGATGGGGAGAGATGGCTCAGTGGGCTATTGGGGAGAGATGGCTCAGTGGGCTGATGGGGAGAGATGGCTCAGTGGGCTGATGGGGAGAGATGGCTCGGTGGGCTGATGGGGAGAGATGGCTCAGTGGGCTGATGGGGAGAGATGGCTCAGTGGGCTATTGGGGAGAGATGGCTCAGTGGGCTATTGGGGAGAGATGGCTCAGTGGGCTGATGGGGAGAGATGGCTCGGTGGGCTGATGGGGAGAGATGGCTCGGTGGGCTGATGGGGAGAGATGGCTCAATGGGCTGATGGGGAGAGATGGCTCAGTGGGCTGATGGGGGGAGAGGGCTCAGTGGGCTGATGGGGAGAGATGGCTCGGTGGGCTGATGGGGAGAGATGGCTCAGTGGGCTGATGGGGAGAGATGGCTCAGTGGGCTATTGGGGAGAGATGGCTCAGTGGGCTATTGGGGAGAGATGGCTCAGTGGGCTGATGGGGAGAGATGGCTCAGTGGGCTGATGGGGAGAGATGGCTCGGTGGGCTGATGGGGAGAGATGGCTCAGTGGGCTGATGGGGAGAGATGGCTCGGTAGGCTGATGGGGAGAGATGGCTCAGTGGGCTGATGGGGAGAGATGGCTCGGTAGGCTGATGGGGAGAGATGGCTCAGTGGGCTGATGGGGAGAGATGGCTCGGTGGGCTATTGGGGAGAGATGGCTCGGTGGGCTGATGGGGAGAGATGGCTCGGTGGGCTATTGGGGAGAGATGGCTCAGTGGGCTATTGGGGAGAGATGGCTCAGTGGGCTGATGGGGAGAGATGGCTCGGTGGGCTGATGGGGAGAGATGGCTCAGTGGGCTGATGGGGAGAGATGGCTCAGTGGGCTATTGGGGAGAGATGGCTCAGTGGGCTATTGGGGAGAGATGGCTCGGTGGGCTGATGGGGAGAGATGCTGCTGCTTCCTCAGCATCATCATTTCTGCCTTCAATGAAGAAACTTGACATTTTCTGATAAGTGAATCCAAATTTGCAGATGGGTTAACTGAGGACTCAGGTCCACATCTCTAGTTCTGGAGGAGTTAAGCTTGGCAGTTATTACCCTCGAGCTAATCCTATCTTAGCCCCAATGTTTCTTGAAAAATAAAATACCACCATAAACATTTCCCCAGGGGCAGGCAGCTCAACTTATGAAAGTGAGGAGTCATGGCTACCACCCATACCCCGCCAGCACCTCTGACCTACTTCCATTAGGAAATCATCCCTCTGTGAGGGCACTTGTCCCTCTGCTCACGTAGTAGGTCCCCCTCCACCTCGCTGCTTTCATCTGTTCTGTCCACAGTCTATATCACCAAAAACATGGCTTCACAGGAGACAGATTACTCCAGAATAACGTGCACAATCATTGGAATCACATTCTGTCTCCATGACAATACAAAAATATAAATGTCTGGTACACCAAAAAAAAAAAAAAAAAAAGGAAAGAAAAAAGCCTGTGTCATAAAAAATGAAGTTCATTCAATACTTAAACCAGGGTGGTTGTTTTTTTAATTTTTTACCACTTTGTTATCATAAGTGCATGAGGCAACTGTCCTGCCTGTGAAAATACACACAGACAGAGAAATGGATATTTTTTCCATTCTATTTGTCTCCGTTTCAGACACAAGCGGTGATTCACCAGTCGCTGGGCAGGCAGCGGCAGCAAAGGCGCCTGCGGACTTGAGTCTAATAAAATTCTAGTATAACAGTGTGTTGAATGTTTACTTTGGCTGTCTGCCTTCTCAAATCCCCCTTTTCAACTAATATTTTAAAATGTGGAAAGACATTAAAATGGAGATAAATTCAAGGCTCCTCCTGAACCTGAGCGTCGCTGGTGCTGAGAATTCTGAATTTAGCCCTTTCTGCTCAATGCCGTCCCCTCCCTTCTCCTAATTACTGTGCCGTGAAAGGTCCAGTCGCTGCCTGCCTCTTGGCAACCGGCGATTTTCCTCCGAAGCAAAGGAGAAAATGGGGGTCAGGTAGGCTCTTAGAACTGCTCCTGTGTCATCCCCGTAACCTGGAATGAATGGGGGTTTCTCATTGGCGCTTTGTGATCATGAAGAGTTCGAGTCAAACCATGATGTGAATGGGTCCCCAGGCTGCCTGGGACTAGCGGTGTATATATATTTTAATTTCAGAGAGGAAGGGAGAGGGAGAGAGAGAGAGAAACATCAGTGATGAGAATCATTGATCAGCTGCCTCATGCACGCCCCCTACTGGGGACCGAGCCCACAACCTGTTCCCTGACCAGGAATGAAACCAAGACCTCCTGATTCATAGGTCGACGCTTAACCACTGAGCGACACTGGCTGGGACCCTTGACCCTTCTTATTTTCAGTTTCCTTATATAAGTAAAGCAGGGTTAGTAGTAACACTAATTCAACAGCAGAATTAAATTAGATGTGCATAAGAGGCACCCAACATGGAGGCCCACCGACAGTATACGCTCACATGAGTTTACTATGGTGGTTATTAATACTCTCGTGATAATGACTCCTTATTTCTGTAAGTCCTGCCGACTCCCCACCAGCTGATGCTCTGTTCACGGAGTTTATATTCTAATGGTAGACGTGGACCAATGAAAGCCAAAGAGAGAGATGTGTTATAGGTGGTAGATGCTCCAAGGAAGAAAGGCAAGGGTGAGGGACTGTAGGCTAAGGGTGCTATTGAGGAAATGTGGCCGGGGAAGAGCTGTCTGAGGAGGTGACAATTCAGTAGAAACCTGGCTAAAGGGATGGACACTGAACCAGGGGGAGCATCAGAAGCCCCCTCCCCCTGGGGCTGGAGTGCAAGCAGGAGCACAGGAGAAGATGCATATGAGGGAGAAGCCTGCAGACCTGGCGAGCCCTGGCAAGGACTTTGGGCCATAGGTGAGCGGGACAGAGAGAAGCCATCTGAGGGTTTGAGCACTGCAGCGATAGACTGTATTGTTACATCAGGAAATGTAAATGTGTGCAGGGAATAGACTGGGTGGAGAGAAGCAGGGAGCAGCGTTTTCGGCATTAGTCTGGGACAGTGGTCGGCAAACTTATCAGTCTACAGAGCCAAATATCAACAGTACAACGATTGAAATTTCTTTTGAGAGCCAAATTTTTTAAACTTAAACTTCTTCTAACGCCACTTCTTCAAAATAGACTCGCCCAGGACGTGGTATTTTGTGGAAGAGACACACTCAAGGGGCCAAAGAGCCGCATGTGGCTCGCGAGCCGCAGTTTGCCGACCACTGGTCTAGGAGACAGGTGATCACACTTGGTCTAGGGACCTGTGGAGGAGTTGGGAGAAGCGATTTTTTTTTTTTCAGGTAGAAACAACAGGTTTTGTTTGTGACTTGGATGCTTAATCTTCCACTTACATTATTTTTATTCCCAGGTGCAGCCTCAGTCAATGAATGGTTTTAGGTGACTCAAGATAATCTTATATTTTCTCGGGACCACCCGAGAGTCAGAAAGCACAGGTATGTCCCTTGCAGGGTGTGGACCCCACTATGAAGGGCAGGGAGATGTTAGGGATCAGCCGCTGCCCAGTTTGGGTGCCTGCTTTGCCTCTTGGTAACACGGCAACCTTGGTGAATTAGAGAAGGATAATCATACAAAACGTGAACAGCACTTAGCATTCACCCGGCACTGTTGAGCCTGTTTCTTTTATTAACTGATTATATTTTATTATGATCTTCATAACATGATGAGTTAGGTGCTAACGGAATTATCCCCACATTAGAGACATAGACGCCGAGGTACAGGGAGGTTACATGACTACTCCCGGGTAGAAAGGGGCAGAGCTGTGATGTGTAGGTGACATCTGGCTCCAGCCTTCACAATCTTAGTCTCTGCTTTACCGCCCACATCCCACACATGTCCCTGCAGAGAGTTTAATAAACACTCCTGCACACAAACAATTGCTCGGTGTGATCAACACTAGGAAGACAAGAGTGTGCAGGATAGTAACCTGAGGACAGGGAAGGATGTGAAGAGCATGCATGGCTTGACTAGGTCATGTCCCAGGAGCTGACTCTTACACTCAGAACTAAAAGATGAGAACAGAGTGGAGGGATGAATATATAGGACAGGATCTGAGGCATGAAGAACGTGCGGTGTCTGTAAAGAGGACAGTGTGGCAGGGTCAGAGTCTGCAATAGGAGGATTGCAGGTAAAGAGTCAGAAAAGGCCCTGGCCGGGTGGCTCAGTTGGCTAGATCATCCTCCCCATATGCCCAGGTTGCAGGTTCGATCCCCAGTCAGGGCACATACAAGAATCAGCCAGTTAATGCATGAATAGGTGGAACAACAAATCGATGTTTCTCTCTCTCTCTCTCTCTCTCTCTCTCTCTCTCTCTCTCTCTCTCTCAAAAAAAGTAATAATAAAAAAAATTTTTAATCAAAATTATAATAAAAACATTTTATACCCTGGCATGATTTCTCACTCTCGGACCATTGATATCATGCTGGGTAATTTTTTGTTGGTGGTGGTGATGTGGTGGGAGCTGGCCTCCACCTCCAGTCCAATCAAATATATCTCCTAATATTGCCAGATGTCCCCTGTGGGGTACAGTCACCCCCAGTCAATAACCACTGAACCGTGGTGATAACAGTCGCTGACGTTTATTTAGTACTTATTACATGTCAGTCTCTCTTGTAGGGTCTTTATATTTACTAACTATTTTTTTCTACCAACATCCCTAAAGAAGGCGCTGACATTTTCCTTGTTTTCCAATGGAGAGAACCAAGCTAAAGATATTTAGGCATCTTCCCTGAGACATTGTGACTAGCTAATGAGAGACAGTGCTAGCTTCATCCTACGTGTTCTCACCCACCAGGATTCTCCGTCCTTGACTCTTCGTCTAGTACATGATTGATGCTGCATAGGTCATGCTCAGGTCGTTAGGGATGTATACGCTCTGCATTCATGATTTCCATAGTGATGGATCTCCAGACCTTCCCCTTCTTTCAAGTTCCACAAAGTTAGGATTCATATTCTTAAAAAGTACTATGAGACTCAAGCTTAATAACCAAGTACCAGTGTGACTCAGAAGTTACACCTTCATAAAACTTCAGGAGCTCACAGAGACCAATGTGATTATGGGACAAGTTATTTCATTCATTCCAACCGAGGGGGAATATACTTATATTTTACAATGGCCTTGAGTTATATATAAAACTAGCTCCTGGCCCTTTAATTACAGACAAAGGGCGAACACGCTGAGAGTCTCCGGAATAAAGTGCCGTCCACCCCGGGAAAGGCATTTCTGCAGGCTCCAGATTGGGTGTGAAGCTCTCTCTGGGAGCCCGCTTCCTCCCCAGTTTGTCCTATTGAAGAAGAGAAGCTTGTCTCTCTGCTGCTAAATATGATCAATATGATCTGGAGTGCAAAGAAATCAAATAGCAAAAAGCTTGCTGCAATAAGCAGTATAGATGGAATGCCCGCATTCTGATGCTGCTGAGTTCTCAGATTGGTCACACACTCACTCCTTTAGAAAGCTGGTTATTTATTTCACTCACCATGCCTCGGTGGTCCTCCCGCGTGCCCCTGCGTGATGATGCGTCCCCACGACCCACATTCTAGTTCTCTTCCTGCGTGCTGGTTTTCCTAGGCCCATAAATTGTGTTTGAGACGTTGGAAGGTCAGTTGCTTAGAATTGAAATGCATACTCAAATAGAAGTGTTACCATAAATGCTGTTTAGATTACCAGGCCAGCTACCCAGCCGCAAAAAAATAAAAAAATAAAAATAAAAAACATAGAAAAGCAGAGAAGTAAACATGCCAGGAGCAATTGGCATAATTTGTCCGAGTGTGTGTGTGTGTGTGTGTCCTTATTGCGATGAGATCCTATAATTTAAAATTCTTGAAAGCTGTGAATGTGGAAATGCCATTTGCCATTTGAAAGCTTTTTGCTCTTGTAGTTTATAATGTGGGTAGCATTTTGGTTTTCCTTCCAGCTATAGAAGTTTACATTTATAATTGCAGAAATATGCATCTTTGTTTGTGGAAAAGACACAAAAATGCAAAGGGCTCCTTTCTATGTGCTTTGGTCGAGCAGTAGTTTGTCACTCCGAAGGGAAAAATGGGGAACCATGTGAAGTCCAACTCTTCTGTGAATAATACAAGGTTCGTCTTTCTTGGGGGTGAACTTAAACATTTTGGCAGGTATTTCATTTTAGGGATGTGTGTTTCTTTCCATGGGACTCAAGGGAATGGAGGTCAGTGTCTTAGGAGAAGAGGCAGGCTCCAGGGTGCCTCCTCCTGAGGTGAGCACGGTGGTGGGCCAGAGATGGGAGAGAAGGTATCCAGGTGTGGTCCTCAGACCAGCATCCTCAGCGTCACCCAGGAGCTTGTTAGCACTGCAGAATCTCAGGCCTCGCGTTTTCACGGGATATGCAAGGACATGTATGCAACATAGAGTTTAGGAAGAACTGGCACAAAGAATTTTCTAGGGGGTAGAGATGGGCCTAAGGCATTCAGCCACAGTCATATGGGAGATGCATTGTAAATATTTCATTGGTCTTTCTTTGTAAATTTTCTGTGTTCTGTTATTTTTTTAGTCTCCTGTTGCATGAGGAGTAAGGGAAGGACCTTGTCCATGATTGGGGGGTGGAGGGGGACGGGGAAGTGCCTCTAGTGAACATGGTTGGTTCCGAAGTAGCATCCATTTTCACTTTCTAAGAATTACCGGATGTGTCTCTGTTCAGTTCTTCTCAACACCGTTAGTACACTTAGGGTGAAGTTGAGCCTGCGTTAGTTCAGGAGGTGGATCCTGGTTGGTTCAGCCCATCGGTATATGTTATTCCCTGGTCATATTCTCTAGTTCAAGGTTGGGTACTGCCTTAGTCTGTTGGGGCTTCTATAGAAGAATGCCATTGACTAGGTGGCTTATAAACAATAGAAATTGGTTTTTCACGGTTCTGGGGAGTCCAAGGTCAGGGGTCTGGCACATTTGGTGCCTAGTGAGAGCCGGCTCTCTGGTTCATTGATGGTCATCCTCTTGCTGTGTCCTCACGTGGACAGAGAGGGGAGGGAGCTCTCCAGGGTCTCTTTTTTTATAGGGCATGAATCTCATGCATGAGGGCTCCATCCTCATGACCTGATCGCCTCCCAAAGGCCCACCTCCCAGTACCATCATAGTGCGGGTAAGGTTCACCATATGAATGTTGGTGGAACACGAACATTCATTCTCTGGAAGGTATGTAACTTAAGCCAACCACTCAGAGTGAGTCTTGGTACCGTGCTTTGGAATGCTGGGTCAGACACTCTCTCTTTCCTGTTTGAGAAGAATGAGGAAGTGTGTGGCATTATCACCTACTGGCAGACTTCCAGGGCCACAGGGTCACGGGGAGTGAGACATAGGATGAAGCTAACACCCTAAAGGCGGAGAGAGACAGTGGAGAAACTGTGTACTTGATGACACCTTTGAACAGCTGGTTCATCAATCCTAAAGCCCCACTATGGACGGGCTTCCTGTGATGGAAGCGGATAAATCCCCTTTATTGTGCATGTCAGTTTGAGATGAGATTTTTGTGGCCTGCAGCCGGAGAAGTCTTAAGAGATAGATTCAGTTTTACAGAGGGAGTGGCGTTAGCATGATTGAAGCCATGCTTGAAATACGAGCATTTTTAGGCAACCGGAAAAGTGCAAATGAACTGCCTGACTCCAGGAGGCTGGCTGACGGATGGGTGCGATGCAGAAGCTTTTCTTAGAAAGATGATCACGAACCTTTGGGGAAGGCAACTTGTTAAAAGACAACTTCCTGCATTTGAGCAGAGAGTATACCCAGGTTTTTAAAACAATCCCTCTTGAAGACTGAAGATATCAGGACAAGTTAGGTCATATAATATGTGTATTACCTTGATTATGGAGTACTTGGCATCCATGAGCGAATGAATCAGACTTCAATTCATCTCATCTCCCCAATTCCCATTCCCCATTCCAGCCTCAGCCATGCCGGAAAAAGAAGTGTTAGTGAGATTAACTAGAGTGCCTGCTGCTGCCATTGGTCCCAGGGCAGTAATAGATACTCCTCATCTCTTCCCTCCTCTGCCCTGTCTAGGCTTCTTTTTACCTCCGCTAGCATTTTTGTTGGTCTGGGTGGCTTAGCTCGTGGAGTGACCCAGATTCTCATCCTTGAGGTGTCTGAGCCCTTGAGTTTGCTTTTGTCATTGTTGTTGGTTTGGAGTGAGGATGAAGATGCTGGTCTGAGGACCACACACATGAGGATACCCAAGAGATGTCCCAGTGGCAAACATATTCCTCCCTGACCCTGTTTTGTGTTAATGGTTTTGTCTCCTCATGGTAATGACTTACATGTTTACTGTCATGAAGATCCCAGAATTATTTGTGACAGGTTTAGCTTTAATTTTAGTGGAGTTCTTACTGTGTTCCCTGCCAACAGATCCCTTCTGAAACCCAGGATGTCCAGACCATAGAGCCTAAACGTGTAGGAGAGGAAGTGCACACTCTCCATGTGCGTCACTGGGTATGTAGATGGGGCCACTCCCACTTCTGCCCCCGATTCCCAAGCCCATGTATCCTACCAACTGGAAACACAGCACCATAGATGAGGCTCTGGTTGAAGATGCACACTACATCCTGAAAGATGGCACCCCATCTTCATAGGGTGTTCTCTCTAACCTGGTGCCTGGGATGGACCTTCAATAGGCCATGCTCTTTGAACTCAGCAGCTTCTGGATGGTGTGGTATGTGGTAAGACCAATGTATCCCATGGTCTTGCACCCATTGCCACATCTTATTTGCTGTAAAATATGTCCCTTTGTCTGATGTGATGTCATGGGGGATCCCAGGCTAGTAGATTGGACCCTCTAGGAGACCTGGAAGGTTGGTGATGGCTGAGCCACTATATACAAAAAATGCAAACCATATCCTGACTATGAGTCCATCCAAGCCAAGATGAAATATTATTGCTCTTTCCAACTTGTTACCATATGGCTCGCTGAGGGGACTCTAATAGGGAAGGTGGAGCATAGCCTTGGTATTTATTGCTAGAAGGTCATCCATCTACCAGCAGTGGCTAAATTAGCATGGGTGAGAGGCATGCTGTGAAGCCTAAGCCTAGCCTCATCTTAGCCATCATAGTTACTCTATACACATGCCCACAGCTCAAACACTGGGATGCCCAAGCATGTCAGAGGCTGGCTGACATCTTCTGGCTCTATTATTCTGCCAACCTGGTTTTTCTTTCAGGGGCATTGCTCTTTGCCCAACATGAATGTGAGGTACAAAGATTCTCACTCTTTGTGTTCATTCCATTGGATTATCCACACGCCTTTTCCCCTGTACCACTGTTCTCAGTCTTCCAATATTGCCAGGTCCTTGTGCAATCCGCCAAGCCATGTACCATTGCCCAGGAGACTGTGTGTTCTCATCTCAGGCCATTTTCCTGTTCACCCAAAGTGGGTGACGAAGTGCACTGGACAGATGCCTGCCCACTAGGACGTCTTTCTTTCCTTTCAGTGTTGTCCTTTAGGGCCACCTCTGAGTGAGGCTGTCGCCCACTTTTTATTGGCACCTACATCCTTAGCCAATCCCATTGTGGTTTGTGTCTATGATTGAGATTTGCCTTTTTATGAGCTTGGTGATATTGATGGTGAGCTCACTGGTAGATCTTAATCGGTGTGGTATCTAAAGACCTAAATTGGATGCATTTGTTCCAGAGAAGGCTTGCTTTTACTGGGGCCCAGGGTCCCTGCTGACCTTCAGAGTCTCAGCCCATCAGCAGAGTTCTAGGTTCAGTTTTTCTCCCTCTGGTAGCTGGCTCCAGCTCTGGGTTGCCGTGACAATACTACCCTTAGCTTTTGCCCTGGTGTCACTCCCCTCTCTCCTTCCAGTCCAGATCCAGTCCACACTTTGTGTATGGCCATCAACTTGTCCAAGAGTGAGTCTGATCAAAAGCAGTGGGAGGACCCTTCCTAGAACTCCAATTAGCATAAAGCATTGCCCAGGGAGTGAATTCAGATTTCCAGAGCATAATTTTGACTGTCTTTCAAATCAGATTTCTTCATGAACAGAACTCACAGGAATTGTAGGTCTGATTTTTCTGCCAGGATGCAATCATAGTTCCCATTGTGTGCCTCGCATACATCTTCTCATTGAATTCTCAGGAGACTCCAATAAGGTAGTTGCTGTGATTGCCTTTGAGTCTAGATGAGGAGCCGGAGCAGAGAGAATGGAAGCAGCTGGCTGACCAGCACACACTGTAAAATGGGGAACCTTGGCTTTGAACTCAGATCATCTGACTTCAGAGCCCAGGCCACACCATTAGCTTCCACAGTGCAAGGATATGAATATAAATGTATTGGAAAGGACGACAAGGCCAAACAGACTTGACCAAAGGTGATATTCTTACAGACCACACATGCAAGCAACCCTATACCTGAGCTGCTCTAGAAAGTTCGCTCTGACATTCATCCCTCACTCCCGCTCTTCCCCAGGAGGCTTGTTTTAGTATTCGCATTCCGAGGACATTAAACAGCACACATAGTATTAATATTAAAAGTACTTAACTATGACCAGTACCTACTCTTTATCTTGTATTCTTACTGTGACCTGTTCAAAAATGGCACTGACTCTTCTTTTAATCTGTATTTCAAACTTTTAAAAAAACAGCTGCATGGAGAAGAAGCAAGGAAAAGCATGAGGTAACGAAAACTATTGATTTAAGAAGAAATTATTTGAAATCTAGATACTGCAGCACTCAGATAAGGGTGATACCAGTTCTGTATTCAAAATAATAACTTCCCACATGAGTCCATTCCCGAGAAACGGCACTTGGCCTGCTGCTGCCTTGTTCTGAAATAATCAAGAAACCGCTGCTGGGAAATGACTCGACTCTCTCTCCGCGAGGTTGGTATCTCAGTTTTAATTGATACCCCGTGCCAAGAAATGTTTTTGGCAATGTTTCACCCTCATTCCACGCCAAGAAACCGCTCCTTGGTGGATAACAATAAAAGGCGCTGGTTTACAATATAAAGTTCAATATGAAAAGAAAGTTAATAAGAAGTCAAATACATTTAGTACCCTTGGCTGAAGGAGCAGCGTGTCAAGCTACAGGAAGTCTTCTGTAGTGATTTTATAACGTCTGTGGCCTGAAATAAAATAGTTCATGAAGTGTCACCTAAAGGCACCACCTCCCACCCTCAGCCACAGGAGGACACGTGCGTTTGCATTTCTCTGGTGGGAGGCTCTGCCTGACACGTCGGAGTCCTGGGCTGGTGTTTGTACGCTGCACGGCGAGCTTTCAGCATCTTTTATGGGGCCCGGGGACAGCTGGGGGCCAGGTGGAGGCACGGCGCAAACAATTGGTGGACCACCGGGACTTCCCAACAGAAAGAAAGCAAAGCATCCCCCCAAGAAACCCGACCCAGACACGTGGCAAATCACTGCCAGCAGTATGGGCCCAAAATGAAAAAATAAACAGCCAGAACTTTTCCAGAAATGAGAAATGTAACGTGTTGTTGCTGCTTTCATTAGGCGTAACTTAGATTTTAGTTGGGAGGCTGATGGGATGTCCAAAAGGATGCAAAATAATGATAATGATAATAATACAAGAGAAAAAAATCACAGCAGGGATCATTGTAAGCATTTCTTTGAAATTGTGTGAATCTGGGAGATCACAAAAAGACACAGATCTAGAAACTAAAGTGAAGGTGGTTACAGAATTGTGCTCTCATTTTCCATGCTGAATTGACCCATATATACACATTCATGCCACGCACACATACACACACACACACACATACACACATTCACACCACACACACACTCACATATGCATTCACACCACACACAAACTTATACCACACACATGCGCTCACACACACAAACACACACACACTCACACCATACACTCACACACACACACACACACACACGCTCACATACTCACACTCACATGAAATGGAAAAAACAAACAAACAGAAATACAGAGAACTCCATCAGCTACCCAACTTTATTTTTAGCAGTCAAAGGTGTGATCGAAACAAGTTGAAGGAGGATTCCATATCTGACTCTGACTTGTGGTCCTTTAAGCAAATTTTTAGGGACAGAGAATTGGCCATAGAGGTAGTAGGGTTTCTCTTTTTTTTATTTTGTCTTCTTTTTTCTTCTTCTTCTTCTTCAAGAAACCATAACAAGCATGACTGAACAAAGAGTAAACTTCAAAGTCTCGCTCCCTAGTAGGAAGTGCTTTCGAACAAAAATCACAAAGCCTCGTCAATGAGACCTTTGTGAGGAATGATGAGCACTTTCCTCCACTGCTTGTCAAGGTTGTTCAACCAGAGGAGGCTCCTCCCCACACAAAGGAACCCCCCTTCCCAGGAGGAGTCCTGCCCTGACAGACCTGCCCATCGCCCAGAGCACTGGCCTGGCACCTAGCTGAGGAGGGATTTTGTAATAGGAATCTCACAAATAAGGAAACGCGGCCTGCTCTCTCCCCCGCACCCCCCTTTCTTTCTTTCTTTTACTTATTTATTCATTTTAATCTGTACCATCCTGCCCTCAAACAGATCTTGGGGCAACTGCTAAGGCCAGGGCAGAACACAGAGCTGTTGGGAAATCAAATGGGTTTACCTAAGACAGTCGTTTTTGTCCGGGCCGGCTCGCGGTTTCTTCAGCTGTATTTCACTGGAGTGGAGAAGAAACCTTATTTTCTGGAATTAGGGAAAAGCATCTCTCATCCCTCTTTCCACCTTTCAGATCCCCTTTCACATCTCCTCCCTCTGCTCACCCCAAACAAATCCCATTGGTCAGCAGAGGCCCAGACTGCTCCTAGGAACGTAGAAGTGTTCTGCTTTGCGGTGGAGGGCAGAGCTATTTTTGTTGTTTCCGAAGTCAGCCTCTCTTGGGCTATATTTGAGGGTTCAAAGGAGCCGCCCAGACCAGAAAGGTTTGGCATCCGTCTCTTTGCAAAAAGTATAGAAGAAGGAGAAGGCTTTTGGCTAGTTAGGTAGCTATCATTTGAACTGAAATCGTAACGTGATAAATACCTGTAGTGAGGGCAATGAATTAATTTGAACCTGCAGCCTGCACAATTATCACTTCTGTTTTACTTCTCTTTATGCTCGTTCACCCCAATCCCTCTCCCTACAGTTGAGGGTTGTTTTTGACGCTGCTGATGGAAATGAGGTTCTACATTTCACCCTGGACTTGTCAAAACAAAGGAAGTGATATTTGGCAATGATTAGTCATTTTATACCTACATTTGAGCAATCTATTATGCAAATCGTGAGCATAGGACACAAGCCCCCGTTTCTAATGCAGGGAGTGGGAAGGAGGTGACCCACGGCTATGGTGGGCACAGCAACTTACGATCGGAGTAACTGAAACAACGAGAAGGAAACATACAAGGTGTGGTGTGCCAGTCAGCCACAGTGGTGTGGTGACTTCTTAAAAAACGAGGGACCATCCTTTTCCCCCTCATGCCCACTCCGCTGTAGGCAGGTATGGAGATAGAAATTAGACACCTGTAATAATAGGGAACCATAGTGAACCCTTTATGGGAGAATTAGTCCCAGCAGGGACAGTTCTGCGTGTGAGTTACTGCCACAGGCTTTTAATTTCCCAAATTATGATGATGCTGCCCTTCAAAGAGACTTCCTTTAAGAACAGGTCATTACTTTGCTTTCCATTGTTTCCCATCAGGCTGTTGCTATCAGGTTCCACTGAGAACATTTCACCAAATAGGAACCTAAACAGGCAATGATACAATTTGAGAAACTGGCCACCAGCACCTTGACTAACCTGTAATGCTGAGTAATACATAACCACAACCTTGTACACAATGAAACCCAAAACCTCAGTGTATACTAGACTGCTTTTCCCATCATAGCTTTGAAAGGGGACCAGCAATATGCCAGCACTTGGCCAAAGGAAGCTTTCCCCTCCATGGGATAGATCTTCTAGGAGAAAGTCTTAACGTGGGAAATGCCTGGTTCTGCTCAGAAGGTGCCGTAAGGTGCCGTCATGACCGTAAGTGAAAGGGTGCAATCGCGCAGTCTGACTGAAGAGCATGTGGTGGTTCAATGACATGAGTTCATCTTCCTCCAATTGAAAGGATTAAGACGTTTCAAATCCTTAATTCTATTATTAGACCATACGTAGGCCGAGAACGAGGAGATTTATGAGGCCTGGTTTTCTTAATCTCTCATATTTAGTAAAATACTTAAAAATGCCAAGGCATTTAATCATCCTATATTGATGTAAGCCTCAGAGTGTTCTTCTAAAAGGGCTTTGGTTCAAAAGTCTACTGTAAGCACAGGTCTAGACTGAGTAACATGTTTGGCTGAGAAAGTCAAGTTCACGGGTGTCAATCCTTACCTCTGACATTCAAAGCCTATTTCCTACCTCCACCCACAGCTTTCTCACACCGTGCTGAGCAAGCCGTGGACACATGGGAGAAGTGCGTTTTAATCTATGAGGCATACTCCAAATGTAATTCATCCCCACCCAAAATCTTTTCATCGGATATTTTATTATCACGTGTCATTTAGTAATGAAATCCGAATACTCCAAAAAACGGTTTAAAAATGAAAGTGAATTCTTTTCTTCTGCAAGAGTCCGCCTGTAGTTTGGGTCGATGACTTGTTGACAGTGGTTTTTAAAAATGTAAACAAGAATGGAAAGAGTGAGGTGCTATACATTCCACAACATGTTCAACAGCAATAGCAACACAGCAAAATGGCTATGACTCTGCGGTACTGAAAGTACGTGGTATGAAAAATACAGCATTGCGTGGGGGCCTGCCCAGGGTCTGAAGGCTGCCTCTGTTGCCTAAAACCTGTGAGCCCTAAGACAAATTCCTCAACCTCTGCGTGGAAGTCTCTTCCTAAAACCCTGTGCTTCTAGCAAAGATCAAATAATGCAATAGATGTGAATCGCTCAGTTCAACTTTTGACACACAGTAGGCACTTCATACCTCAAAAGCAGCCTTTCTCCAAAGTACCTGAGACACGGGACTCCCTTTCTACTTTCTGACCCCTGTTCCCTGTGATTTCTTGCCCTTCCTGAATCTATTCAAAAGAATGGAAATAGGGATCTTAAAGAGATATCAGCACCCCTTGTTGCAGCACTATTTGCAATAGCCCATATGTGGAAACAGCCCCCAGGTCCGTCAGTAGAAGGCTGGAAGAAGAAATGTTGCATATACACGCAATGCAATATGACTCGGGAAATTCTGCAATAGGCGACAACCCAGAGGAAGCCTGAGGACATTATGCCAAGTGAAATAAACCAGGCACAGAGGAGCAGGTACTGCGGGATCCCACCTACACGGAGCATCTAACGCGGTCAAAGAAGCGAAAACTAGAATGCTGGTTGTCAGGCACCGGGGGGAGGAGAACGTGCGGACTTGCTAATCCGCACGTAAAAGATTGCAGTTAAGCAAGGTGAGGAGGTTTTGGAGAATCCCAGGTACAACGTCCTGCCTGCAGATAACAACACTCCATTGTACACCTAGGAGGCTGCAGAGGGCGCATCTCCTGTGCAGTGCTCTAACCACAATTAAAAACACAGCAGCAAACACATTTAGTATGTTCTCTTATATGAAAGAAGTATTTTCTTTAAGAAAAAATAAAATAAAAAAGACTACCAAAAAGGTGTGCAACATTTAAAAAGTAATACACAGTTTCAAAGCCTATTTTTTTTTTTTAGCGTTTCATATTCTCAAGTGTTTAGCATTAGCGACTATAATTCTCTCATTTTATACATGAAGCAGTAGATGCCCAGGGATATCAGAGGCCTCCTCAGGTCACACACTGGTGAGTGATTTAATGACAAGAAGGAGGTCTCTCCTCTCTGACACCCAGCCAGAAAGAGCAGCAGGGGAAGGAAAGACATTTGCATAGCAGGGGATCGAATTCAGCCTTTCCTCCCTCGGAAGGGCCTTCGGAACAGCCAGAGATCAGATATGTTTTCAGCCTGTTTTGGCACCTGTCCATCCTGCAATCCTTACAGCTGAATGAATGCATAATGGGTTTTGCATGGCTGGGTCCTGTTCCTCTTGCTAATTTTTTTTCATCTTGGAGGGCAAACCGAATATAAGAAACCTGGTATACAAAACGAAGACTTCACACAGGGCTCCGAGCCTCACCCACCAGTGCCGATCCAGTCTATGGTTTTCAGAAGCAGGGTCATGTTTCTCTTGCTCCAGTTCCATGTTTACTAGGATACAACATTGTTACACTTGGTTGCATCAGAAAATACTGGAAGCAGTTGGAGACATTGACGCCCCCATGTGATCTCAGAAGACTCTGTTCCGTCGCCAAGTAGTTTACCAGCACAAACAAGCGCCAGTAAGGAGAGGGCTGCCCCTGACAACTGCAGAAAACCGAGCCCGTTGCCAAGTGGGGATGGGAAGGTTTTGATTATGTCTCAGGGAGTGCATATATGAATATATATGAATGCATCCCCTGCAGCCCCATCTCCTCCTTTCTCTCGTATTCCCCCGGAAAGGATTGGTTTCAGACGCTTGGTCTCAGCAGAAGCATCGCTCACTTCCCTGAGTACCTTGGAGACGTTTGGCAGGGAGGTGGGGTTTGTCTTGGCACCCTCTTTCCTCATTCGGTACCTCTCCTTCCCCTTCCTGGGCATTTCATTCCGCACCCCATCAGGTTTTCATCTGCCTCTCATGTTTCAAGTACTTCCTTTGAGGTGTTTGTGATAATGGCTTAAAGCACTCTGCCTCCCAGAGGTATGAGTCCGGAGCCTTTGACTGCGGTGCTCAGAAACCTGGAAAGCCTTCAGAAAAGAAATAATTTGATGACCTTGGGACAGCGCAGTGGGAGGGAATCTATAAGTAGGTGGGCTTTGAGGGTTCTGGATGCCCACTGGGTCCAAAATGGGTGTCCTGCCTTCCTAAGTCTGTCTCATAAGATGATCTCTCAAAACCCGGGGTGGGGGTGGGGACTTTAAATGAGTCCCCCCACCACCCCAAAGGAATGGAGAAGACACTACTAGAGCAGAAAATAGCTGACAGAGAAGAGCAGAAGTTTGAGGTAGCCTCATTTAGAAAACAAAACTAAAATACACAAAATCAATCCTACACCTATAAGCTCCTTCCTGTCTTAGCCATTTCTCTTCCCTCCCTCCCTTCCTCCCTTCCTCCCTCCCTCCCATCTCTCTCTCTGTCTCTGCTTGTTTCTCCTACATAATATAAACTTGACCTTTTTTCTCTTTTGTAGAAGTCACTTTAAGAAAGGAACATGGCCCGCATCATCCAGAGGAGCTCACTGGGTGTCCCTAATGTTCCAGAAAGCAGGTTCCCTTCTTTTAATTAGCTCACCTTCTTGCTTTTTCTTTTTTCATGCTTGCAAGTCACTTGATTCATTAAACATTCATGAATGCGTTCACATTTTCTGTAAATAGCAGTTGCAGAGAATTACTTTCTAACAGAAGAGACATTACTCATTTTCTCAGGGGAAAAAATGACAACCACTCATTAAACAGTGACATCAAATCTAGGCTGTCAGTGGGATTATTAAAAGCCATGCGATGCTTCTTGGGGACTCCTATTTCTATTATTACTGCAATTATGTTTCATTCACAACTGAACTGCATTAGCAAAATATGTTTGGAATCCTCTATGACAAAAAAAAATCTTGGTAATAAGTTTTGATGGTATGGACGTTGTATATGAGATTAGTCTCATGAGTAAGCAGGTAAGACACATTAACAACCCATATCAGATGAGGACTGTGTTTCCAAACATGTGTTCTATTAAGGTGCCCAAAAGCAGCCTTCCTTAATTTTCTGAATTTGCATTCTTAGGATGAGCTATGGGGGTACAAAGAAAATCCTTCTACGTAAATATTTCAGCTTAGAAACATAAATGGTCCAAAAGAGCGGTATAGAGTGCTTTGTAAGCCCACTATGGCGAACGTCTAAATATTTTTGTATTCATTCGTGTTTGCCTTATCGAAGGATTATCTGAATTTCCTTCTTCTAGCAGTATTCTCCTTCCCTTTACATTTACACAAAAGTGTTGGAAGTTTCCTAAGTATTTGATAGTAGGATATATATAAAATAAATTAAGAATGAAAGCTTCCACTTAAAGGACATGTGAAAACTATTTTCACTTTCTTGTGAGAATTGCACCGGCACTTCATTTATGTGAAAGGATGCTAGACAGTGGAATATCTTAACTCCCTCACTGAGGAACTCCCAGTGCCTAGGAGGCGGAGCCTGTGGACGCCAGTGGGCGTGTCCAGAGAGGGCTCACCTGCTAACACCTGCCTCATGCATCCCCTTGATGTAATTGGGAGTGTGCCTTTTCCTCTCCCTCTCATTCCTGCCTAGGGTGGAGCTCTGTCCTGGGAGCCCGCCTCGTGTACCCAGCATTCCTCCCTGGAACTATTCCCTATACATCTTCCCAGAAAGTCCCCTGGGATTGCTTCTGCCCAGAGAGCTACTTCCTAGAAACAGGATCTTCTGTATCCAAAACTGAGTGTAAGCAGTGCCGTGAGCTGGAGGGAAGAGATACCTGTGAACAACCCCGAATCAATTACCGCACTCTTGCCTCCGGGCTGGGGTGCAGCCTCAGGAGCCTTCTGGAACACTGCCCTCCAGCAGCCACTGTGCATCGCTTAGACTTGACATGTGGGAGGAAACCTAGATTCCATCCTGGTTTTTCAGATTCCTGTTGCGAAGTCCCATCCCCAGGCCCCTGCTCGTGTCAATTCAAAGCCTGAATGATGACCAAGCTTGCCACCGCCATGATAGTTTACTGCGGGTGACCCCTTCCGGGAATAATCCATGGGTATTCTCCCGTTCCCAGGCCTTCCTACTGCAAACCTGCTTTCCTCTCCATACCAATGAGCCGGTGAGGCCTTTGGTGTGGGTTACGCAGAAGTCCCTTCAGGGCCTATTACAGATGGTCCCTTGGTCACTGCTGGCCGTCAGACTTGCGTGAGTGTGGGAAATGTCTAGAAACTTTTATAAGAAACTGAGCGACGGCTGCTCTGGCATGGGGGCAGCAGATAAAGAGCAAGTTTGCTGCTATGACATAGAATCATAAGCCCATTTATCATTTACTGTATACGTCCCCCGGTCATCCTGGTCTGTGCATATCCTGACCATGAGCCTTCACGGTTTTGTACATTTTTCCAGTAGCCTTGATGATATCTGCTCCTCCCACTTTTTCCTAATTCCTTCTCCTTTTTAATCTTGTGAAAGAACACTCAGTGCGGCCCCATTGATTTTTTCAGTTCCCTTGTCACCTACCGTTCTCGGGATTGGTCCCTGGGCGATAAGGGTTTCTGTCTTTGCGTGGGACCCCTTTGCTCCGTGTGCGTCTCTCCCACTCTTACTGGTGACTTAGACTCTTCATCTGGGATTTGACCCACATTTTCACCAAGCTTTGAGAATGGACTTTTCTGACGTTTGCACTGCGTGCTCAGCTCCACGCTGCTGCCTGCCGCCCTAGACCCTGCGTGCTCTCACCACAAGGCCCTCTCACTGGGCGGCCAGGGCTGCCAGCTGGCGACAGTCACAAAATAGCCATTTCTACTTAGCACAGACCCTGGCAGCTGGGCAATCCCAGAGTAGCAATCCTCCTTTCTAAAAATGGTTCTGATATTCCCTTTAAAACACACAGTATGTTTTTATTTAGAAAATATTTATTTAGCTGTCAGAAACACTTCCACTAACCACTACCCTTTAAAAGGGCCGGGATCTGGTTACACCCTCCGACATCCTCGGAGTTCTGGTTTGTCATAAACCCAGTATAATGAGCTATAGTTGAAGAACCCTTTATAGTTCCCCAGGCGGGATTTTCTTGTCACCTACTGTATACACAAGGCAGTTATCTTAATCCTTCGCATCTTCTAAAGTCCGATTCCCGGCGTGTCTGCGCCCCCTTATCTGGCATGGTAAACAGAGACACGCCTTCGACAAGGGGAAGTGGAGAAGATCAAGGGAACTCCAGGACTCGGTTTAATCTCCTTATGTACCCAGACCGAGCGATTTCAGCAGCTACAGAGGCAGACGTCACTTAATGGAGGAAATTAGAAAACCCGATAAGATAAGTCGGAGGAGGTAGTAACTGATTAGCCCTAAGGGTCTGGGGAACAGACTGACCATGAGAAAGAAAATCAATCGATGTGTTTTGTGTGTTTTTTCTTACTGTTTTTAAAGCAAGTGACATCCGAGGGAGAGTTCAGGATCAAAGCTGAATCAATAGCGCAGGAAGAGAAATCTAGGGGAAGGGGATCCGCAATGGACTAGCAAAGTCAAACCTGACCCGGCTAATGTGTCCTCCTTGGTAGGACGTACTTCAGCTGGGTCATGGCTTGACTTTTTGCTCTGCCCTCTTCTCTCCTCTCCTGAGTGCTGAATTCATTCTAGAAACCATGCCTCCCAGAATATCAGCATTGAATGGTTCCACCTGGAATTACTATGCATGCACACATTGCAACACATGGTATACACGACTCTATTATTATAGGCACACATGTACGCACACATGGTTCATTTTTTGTGGGTTTTTTTTTTTCATCATTTGGGCTCTGGTGTACTTTCTGTTTGAGAATTTGTTTTGCTTGATGTTTTTCAAGAGTTCCTAATTCACCTGTGTGTTCCAAGCACGGAATCTTCCTTCTTCCCGCCCCCCCCTCCTGCCATCCAAGGACCTTACCCATTTCTCTTCATTCTGCCCTACGACCCCTCTGTTCTGCCAATAGGGGGGTTCACTCATGCTTACTCTCGCCACAGTCATGCAGGACTCTGCAAATATAATATGTGCGGAAAACAGGATGACCTCCTGCCATTTCTGCACAACACAGGGCTGATAATAATACAGTAAGAGTCCTAGTGATGTGGGGTGACTAAATCCTGTGGGACATTTCACTCAAGGCCCCTTATCAGGGGACAGCTTTAGTATCTCCCCCAACGCACCAACTGCCCCACACAGGGCATATTCTGCGGATCTTGCACCTCAATTGGAATAAGAAGGAGCATTGTATCCACTTATATTTTCATGCGAGAACATAGAAATAAAACAGACATTTCGCTCTCATTGAAAATGAAAAACCATAAAGATTGAGGTCTGGGAAGGGCTTAGTTTATTGCTCATCTAGTCAAACCCTTTCTTTTATCGTCAATCATTTTGCATGTGGGCATCCATTTGCTGAAGAATGTCCTGATGATTTTGTAATTTCCAGAAAAATGGGAATTTTTTCATCTCAGCCGACGAATCCATATTATTTAGGTTTGTCGTTGCGGAGGATTGGCTCACCTGTCCTGTCTGTGGAGACAACGGGCTGATCTAGGCACAGCCTTCTGGGGAACGAGCTCTTTGACATTTGCAGAGCTGGTTTTCCGAGAGACGCCCATTGTGCTCAAATGGAGCTGGGACACGAAGAGGTGCCATCCAGATGCTTTCTCAACTCGGAGGGGCTGGACTGGCCCGTGCCAGTGCTCGGAAAAAGTGTATTTCTTCTTCTGGGTTCCAGAGAAATCCTGAGTCTCAGGTGATTGAAGCTGTGGGTAATGAAACCAGCGATCCAAGGAGTTTATCAAGTTTCTCCTGCCGGCCTGCCTGCCTGCCTGCATTGGCTACTTTGAAGTATTATATAACTTTCTGGTGATCTGGAAAAGTGATACAAGGGAAGTGTTGGCTAGCCAATGTTAATATTTGCTCAAAACAGTGAGTCATATAAACTGGGATTTCCTCTTTGGGCTGCTTGTTACTGGCATGTTGTCTGAGTCTCGGTATAATTCGATGCAATAACCCTCGTTTAAGATGGGGAAGAATGCCTTGTTCAGGTTAACAGGGCCTTGATTTGTCTTGAAATTCCTGTTGAAGAGATTACTTGGTTGCATTTAGAGGAATAAATAAATCTCATCAGTGGTTGCCTGTTGAGGCTGCTTTTTTTTTTTCTTTTCACTCTCCATGACATGTGTCCACACCCTGGCTCACATACAATTCTTCTAAGAAACAGTTATCCATCTGCCTTTTCCAATATAGTGACCATCTCAATCAGAAGAAAGTTCAGAAAGTGACCTTGAATTAGAAAAGGCGTAGTAGGTACTAACAGAATCGTGCCTAGGATAATCTACCATGCAAAAAAATAAAAATAAATAAATAAAACAACAAACAAAACACCCCAAAATTCATCATTTTCTTTCCCACAGGCAAAACATGAGCTATATGTATCCTATTTTCCTGGACTTACTCTTTCATGATTCTAAGAGTTTCTCTGGGTTCTAGAAATTACAGTGCGCTATATTATCATGCCATCTGCTTATAAGATGAAAATACTGACAAGGCAAGTGACAGGTATGCAGCTCAGTCACATTTCTCTCTGGACAGCCCTGTACCCATGGCTGCAGCTAGTGACAGAGCAATGGGCTGTGGAGTCAGGCTGACCTGAGCTCAAATCCAGGCTCTGCAACTGACTAATGGATCCCTTTGGGAAGCCCTTCTCATCAGTGAAATGAGAAAAATCAAAGAACCTGTCTGGTATGAGAATTGAAAATGATATTGTTGATAGGTAAGGTGCCCAAGCAAAGGTCCTGACACACAGAAAATAGATCACACACATGTTTAGTTATTATTGTAGAGTTAAAACTCCATGTGCTGCTGTGGAAAATAGGATGGTAGTTCCTAAAAAAATTAAACGTAGAATGACCATATGATACAGCAGTGTCACCGCTCGATATATTCTGAACAGAATTGATAGCAGAGACTCAAGCAGGTATTTGTACACCCTTGTTCACAGCAGCGTTATTCCTAATAGCCCAACGTGGAAACAACCCAAATATCCATCAACTGCTGAATAAACAAAATGTGGTATATAAGTCAGTGGTATATTAGTCAACCTTAAAGAGAGTCGAAATCCTGACACCTGCTACAGTATGAATGGACCTGGAAGACATTATGCTAAGGGAAATAAGCCAGGCATAGAAGGACAAGTATTGAGTGATGATACTTGCACGAGATACCCAGAATAGTCAGATGCATAGGGTCAGAAAGGAGAATGGGGGCCACCAGGGGCTGGAGGGAGGGAGGGAGGATGGGGAGTTCATGCTGAGTAGGTTAAGTTTCTGTTTGGGAAGATGCAGAAGTTCCAGAGTTGGATGGTAGTGATGATTGCAAAACAACACAAATGTACTTCATGCCACTAAACTGTCTATTCAAAAATGGTTCATAACATACATCTTATGATAACATACATGTTTTATCACGATAAAAATGAAGTTGTTTGTCACTTGTAGCTAACAAGAGCTTATTCTTCTAATCTAAGAGCATATCCCATATTTTCATTGTGATTATGATGAGGAAGTTATTGGTTATTAATTCCTTTTGGTTTCTCCTTTGTAGAACTATCCAGTGGATTCCACTACATTTTAATACCTGTTTTTAGATTCCAACTCTCTGTGGGCTGGTGTTCTGCTATTTTGTGAAACACTGTCTTCCATGTGCCTTGCACAATGCCTGGTATACAGTAGGTGCTCAAAAGTATTCCTCCTATGAAGCACCAATCACTCAGAAATGCTCCCTAAAGAGCTCAGAGGAGAGCTGATCACCTTTGCTCCCCTTACTTTTGCACAGAATTCTGTGGCTGTATTCGATCACACATGCATTGAAAATTAATTTTCTTAGCACTTGCTGTTAGAAATCCATATGGAAGCGTACACTTTACCCAAGTTCCTCTTTTGAAAAGTTGTTTGCCTGCTAACTTTCTTCCTGCGTCGACTATTGCTGAATCTAATAAACATAATTTATCTGTTGTGGAGTTCAACTTATAAGAGTTTCTGGGATCCAACAGATTTCAGCTATTTCTTGAATACTACAGATGTCTTACTTTAAAAAATAAAATAAAAAGTACACCACCATATGTTCCCAGTTCCCATGAGTGGATTTCAGGGAAGTTTTAACAGTGAGAAGAGGTTTTTTCCTTCTTTTGAAACCTAGCCTGTGGGTTTAGTGCTTTTTAAAGGGAGGGTCAGAGTGTAGGGGGTTGACTTGGGATTAGACAAGGAGCCCCACTAAAAGCTTAGTCCCAGGGCTGTGCCAAGAGCCCCCCTCAGCCAGGCTCACACCTGCCATAGGTTGCAGAGACAGCACTGGGGCCCGGGGCCTCTGTCTTGTACCACTTGCTCACCTAGGCCCGTGGACGCTCGGATCCCAGATCCCTCCAAGCAGGCTGTGTTCAAATGCCCTGCTAAAGTAAGGGGCTGTTAAAAAGATGGACAAGTTTACTGTTTGAATCCTTCATTCTCTCTTTCCATGTCTCAAACCCTCTGAAACGAACAACTGCAAGCCTTTAATTTTTAAAAATTCGAACTGTGGGGCAGAGAATACGCAACTATTAAACACACAAACCAAGGAGCCACAGACATGGCGTTGTGCAAACAAACTTATGTGCGAAGTCTGACACTGCCTGGCTACTCCACTGAGACGGGAACCCCCAAACAGTATCTGTTCAGGAAAATATTGCACTCATTGTTTTTGATGACACCAGCTGTTATAAGTTAGAGATAAGACATTTTCTCACAAAAATACCATTCAGAGGACATGCTATAAACAGTATGGATGCCTGGTCTCCTGGTACCATTGGGCAAAACTCTCCAAGGATGCCTTGTCCAAACCAGACTTGGGAGGGGCCAGGGCTCTGTGGCCACATTGAGGACTTGGGAGCTCATACCCCCCACCTTGGAATGTCTGTGATGAAGACATAAAGGGTCTACAAAGAACCCAACACAGTGGTACTTCATTCTTCCGGATCCAGGGAGGATGAACTATGTGCCTTTGGGCCTAACCTAGTTTGCTGCCTGTGTTTATAAATAAGGTTTTATTAAAGCACCACCAAGCTCATCTACCGTATTTTCTGGCGTATAAGACGACTGGGCATATAGAAGATTTTCCTGGGTTAAAAAGTATTTATGAATTGTGGATGGCAGACTTGCGTAGTTGTGACAGAGACTTCTCAATATATATATTTTAAACCTGGACCTTTACAGAAAATGTTTATGGACCCCTATTCTAAACCAAGAGTGGCTAGTCTTTCAAACCGCGATCTCAGGTCATTGGCTCCTAGTTTCTTAGTCGTGGGGGGAAAAGTGATCACTCACGTGAGGTGGCGTGGGGATGAGGAAACCATTCAAAATGGATTAAAGTGAGAGGCATAGGAATGGTGATGGTGGTAACCTCTCGAAATGACTCCAAACATTGTCCCGCAGATCATTTCTGGTAAATAGTATAGGGAGCAAAAAAGAGGCCAAGAGAAAATTATGAGAAAGTGAATAAGGTTAAATAAATAGGGGAATGAGTCAAGATAGCTTCATCCCATCCATCCTTGGGATTCTTCTTTGAGTCCTGGACTATGGTTGTTCACCAAGCAATCAGGATGTATCTCCATTACCATGGCAACAAGTTGGAGTCATTTTTCCCCAAAAGTCATTCTAATTCCCTGCTATATGTGTCATGGGCATTTTGTCTTTTTCAATTTCACTGGACATGTAGGGACTGCCTGTATGCCCCAATGTATGTATGTAACTATATATCTACCCATACAAAATATAATTTTAAATAGTCTATATTTACGCTATTAAAATATTTTGGATATCTAGCATCTTTTACTTATTTAATATATTTTTATTGATTTCAAAGAAGAAGAGAGGGAGAAAGAGATAGAAATACAAATGATGAGAGAGAATTATTGATCAGCTGCCTCCTGCACACCCCCTACTGGGGATCACACCACAATTTGGGCACATGCCCTATACCGGAATCAAACCCAGGACCCTTCAGTCTGCAGGCTGATGCTCTATCCACTGGGTCAAACCGGCTATGGCATCTAACGTGTTTTAAATTAATTTTCTACGTAATTTGTGTTTGTCCACACAAATAACATAGAAAAATTCTCTGGATGCTAGAAACACACTCAGGCTTGTGCTTATTCTCCACAAAGATACTTACAAACATTTTTAATATGTTAATATTTTTATATGGGTGGGTTATAGCCATATTATTCAGTACTCATGAAGAATGATCCAAAGTGGTGAAAATGATTCCAGGTGAGTGGCTTAGTTTTCCCCAATCTCAGTTTCCCCACATGTCAAATAAAAGTAATAATAGTACCTCCCTCCGCACGGGGGTAGCCAATGCACGAGATAATTCAAGCCGCATGCCTGGAAGGCACCCGGCTCGCTATTTTTATTGTAATTGTCAGATCCCTTTCACAGCTCTCTCAAGTTCAGCCGTATGACAAGGAAAGAACACCCGGAGATTTGCCACGTAATTGTGCGTCAGTCTAAATGGAACATTTCCCACCAAAAGTGAAAATAGCCCCGTCTGGCATTTCTCTGGGTCGAGGAGGAAAAAAACAATCATTTGTCAAAGACACTATTTTATGAGGATTTAACTGGGCACAAAGTGAATTTGTGGCTTGGCCAAGGAGAGAAATATTTGAAAAACATCTCAAAGATGGCAGTGATATCCGCATCGCCCCTGGGAGCAGTTTAAAAATGACAGTATCACAAGGCCACATGCCCCTGAGAAAATGGCACACGTCGGAGGGGCAAGCAGCCCCGTTTTCCCCGTCTACACCTTTCTCTTTCTGAATCTTTGGAAGCGTGTTAAACCTTTCCCAGGGCCACGTGGGAAATTCTTTCACTACGGAATTCAGTGTCACACATCAGCTACACTCTGTTTTTTTCTGCTTTGGGTTTGGAGCCTGTATGACCCTCTCCAAAGCCTCCCTCAATGTTATGTCACGTTTGGCTTTAAATAAAGAGGCTTCCTGTTAAAAGCAACATATCTACTAAAGTTCAAGAATTCAAATGAGCACGTTTTTGTTTTGATTTATTTCATGAACTATGTTGGTATGATAAAAAATATATCTTTTTTTAAAGAAAGATTGGCTGCTATTTCTGCTATTAGTGGAATACATACAACCTAGGCCAAAAATCAAAGACAACCTTATGATCGTTCCAGTCAAGTTCACGGGAAGGTTGTCATGGGAGTGGCATCTCAGGTGGATCTTAATTTACCGGAACTGGTTTCCCAGGTCCTTTTGTTCTCATGATGTTTAGTGTATCGTTGATTGGACCACATAATACTTTTAAATAATCCATCACACTCGTGTGTCCCAGGATTTCATTGAAATGCACAGGGCACTTCCTAGTGAAAACAAAAGATGTTTTGTATAGACCACATTGGACTACATGTCAGTGTTTCTATTCATCCAATTCCATCCGACAACATTGCTTAATTTCTACTAAACATTTCAAGACAGTTATTTTTTAAAAAGCATAAAATGAAGCCTTGCATATTTAAATATTATAAGTAACGGTGCCTGTGATAGTTCTGTCTTACCTTGAAGTGGCCAAGAGGTCTATGAAAAGATGCTCACACACTAATCATCAGGGAAATATATTAAAACCACGATGGGAAATTACTTCATACTGATGATGATTGTTATCTGTAACCTGTTATCACAAATACAAGAGATAAATGCTGGTGGGATGTGGAGAAATTGGAAGCCTGGCTCTCTGCCCTAGAAGAGTTAGCCCTTGATTTGGAAAACTAGAAAAACAATGAGAAAGGAGCACAAGGAGTTTCATAACTGAAACAGAAATAGCGACTGGAAAGTCCTTCAACAGTTCAGAGGATGAAGGTCAATGCAAGTGGCAGGAGTAGCTGGTGGAGAAGTGAGATTTGTAAAGGAGATACCGGATTTGCGGTTAAGGGAAGCCCCAGGGAGGGGGAGAGCCACATCACAGTCGAATCAAAGGTGAGAGTCAAGTTCATGTTGGCAGGAGTGGAACCCATTTCACAATGAAGGAGGAAAGAAATGAACAAAGCTCCTTCAAGTTTCATGGGAAGCAGGAAGTCAGGTAAAATGCAGGAGCCATCAGGTAACTGAGATTCACTCGATAGAGTGTGCGGTGGCGGCCACAGTTGCTCTGCGGGTGAGAGAGGGGCTGCAAAAGGAAGACGGAGGAGGAATGCATTGCTGAAGCACAGCGACAGGGTTTCTTTGTTCTGTGGAAACCAAAGGAACAGCAGCATCAGAGACACGTTTCAATAAAGAAGAAACAAGCTAGTCAGCATTTCATATCAGCTTAAGACGGATACATTGCTTCCCACATGGTGATACAGGGACCCAATGGACAGGAAAATGGGGTTCAGAGGCTCATGTTTGCCCAGCATTACAGAGAGCTGAGGCCGAAGAATATGCCTCCCGACTCAAAATCTAGGGAATTTTTTTCTATGCCTGGCGTTGGACAATCAGAGATCTCTAGGAGACAGAGATGGCCACGGGTGAAGTAGGTAAAAGAGGGAAACGATGACATACATGTGGGGAATAGCAGCTGGTGATGGCCTTATTTTCCAGGGCAATGGGGAGTCATGGAGACTGAAAAATGCCCCACTTTAAAGGGAAGTCACTCCGATGCTTCAAAAGGAGAAAATCTGAACGCGCAGTTTCCAAATCATAACACGTAGGAATCGTTCTTGATTCTTTCCTTTTTCTCTTATAACAAAAGCCAATTCCTGGTGTGTACCTTCGACCTATATCCAGAATTCGATCACCTCTTTGCAATGCCTCCACGGCCCCTAACACACTCCTATTAGGAAGGTGGGGGCCGGGCGAAGAGGTTTACTTACAAATGAATTACAAAGGTGTGACTGAGTGCAGGGCACCCACCAGATGAAAGGTGGGGCTAGGGGTGCAAAGGCTGTCACCAAAAAGGAGGAGGGGAGTTGTGTCGGGGGCCAGAAGGAGCCACCGTAGAACAGGGTGCATTGAGCCCTCTGTCCTCAGGAACCTGGCCCCGTACCCTGCTTTCTCACAGGGACAGAATTAGGGTTTCTCCCCTCCATCCCTCCAGTCTTCTGAGGGTCCTCCACAGTGACAGAACTTAGCAGTAAGTCAGAGGCAGTGGGCAGCCATTCATGTCACCCGGTGAGTTAGGGAAGTCCCCGAGACCGGAAGATGGTCTCAGATTCAGTAATTTTCTGGAAGGTCTCATCGAAGCTGTTCCACCCAGGCGGGGTTACTGTATCTTGCAGGGAAGGAGGCAGGTCAGAATTGGCAAAGGTGAGAGGTACAGGCAGTGTCTAGGAGGCACCAGGCATGAGCTTCCTGCTGTCCTCCCCCAGAGGAGTCCTGGGGACGGTGTTTATTTCTCCAGCAAGAAGACAGTACGCACAGCTGGTGGCCAACCGGGGAAGCCCACCCACGCTGGGCGTCTGCAGATGTACCGAGGATTGGCCGCTCAGACAAAGCTGGCTGCCCTCAGTCTCCAGGCTCAGCCCTTGCAGACAGTGAGCTGATACCAAGTGGCCCGAGGCCCCCACCATAAATCACACCGTCAGCACAGACAACCTGTTGGGTCTCAACAAGCCCAGGTAACATCGCCTCTCAGGCAGCACAGTCCCAGGGCTCAGACTCTGTCGCCCAAGAGCTGGGGGCAAAGGGCCAAGCCATTCTTGGTGCAAAGTGAAATTTTTACTGCGTAGGGCGGGCAAGCTAGATTCACAAGTAACTCTAATGCAAAGCGAGTAGTCCATGGACCTTCAGGAAGAAATAGAGAAATCCTCTAGGAATTTAGGAAAATTGAAAATACTCCAGCCGGGGACCAGGCAGATAATGTTCGTGAAAACACATTGAAAAAAATATATATATTCACATGTAACTTGTCGATTTGGGAACTAACCACCTGAGTTTATAGAATCCTTTATGCTTCCATCTGCCCTGTTATTAAAAAAATAAAATAATAAGGTACCCAAAGGAGCGTGCTGTTTCGCTGCCAGAGGGCAAGGCAGGCAATCACGTGGGAAACATACACGTTCAAGGAACAATAGACATGACATAAGTCTGTCTGACAGCTCTTCCCTGTAAATTCAGTCCCAGAATTATGCAAACCTTAGCAGGTAAACAAAACAACAAACAAAATGAGGGCTGTTTTCTGCTGCGGTGACTGTGTGTGTGTGTGTGTGTGTGTGTGTGTGTGTGTGCGCGCGCGTGTGCGTGCGTGTGCGCGCGCGCGCGATAGATTCCTTGAAATAGTTTTGTGGATACTTTGGCCCTCTGTAATTGCATACCATCAGATACTGTAAAATACGGAAGGACAGGTTAAAACAAAAAGAAAGTCCAGCAGTGTGTTTCTGTTCATAAGAGAGGAGATAAAGCTCAGAGGTATGTGAAGATTGACGCCATGGAACCAAACCGGTCTCATTACTGACGGCGTCTCCTGAAGAAAACTCGATTCCCCAGAAATCGCAGAAGAGCGACTCAATCACATGCATACCCTTGCTGACAAATTCTCAGAGGCTAATGAACAAGTACTAGTATAAGGATGCTGGAGGAGGTTATCAAAGGCACAGTCATATCCCAAGAGAGTGGCCTGGACAATGGGAGGCTCCTGCCCTCTCCCTTGACCTTGAAATGTAGGTTCCACCCACTGTGCCCACATTGGGGGGCACTTCAAGGACACAGCTTTGAGGGGAGCATGTGTTGTTGAGGCCATCCCGATGGCCATGGCGTACTTGACCGTATGCACACACTGTTAAGGCTCTGCATACACTTTCAGATCCTGGTAGCAGGTGGGGAGATGTCCTCATCTGGCAGCCGCCCGAGACAGGTCTCATCAGCAGGCTCCTTCTCTTGCTTCTGAGAACTGCCACCTGCCACTCTGCTGAGGCCTGCTCTCCCTTCAGTCTCTCCTTGCCCTCCGTGCAGGGGGCCAGTTGTGAATTCCACCAGGGAAGCTCCCGAGTTTGCAAAGCAACAAAGGAAAGCCCGTAGCTGGAGAGAACCGATGCAGGTCCCCAGACATCACCACGTGGAACAGTTGTTGACAGATAGTGACTGGAGATTAATAATTAAACTTTCTGAAAGCAACTGGGCAGGTCCCACAAGGAGACAGAATGACTCATTAGGAGGCCATGCGGCTGCTGCTGGATGTGGAAAAGGGAACCCACAACCCATCCAGTCTCTCCACCTCCCACCTCGGGCTTGTTCCTTTTGTTCGATCCATACTTTTCAACGTACTTTTCCCCACGTACAGGTTAATGGAGTTACTTTTGCCTCCAGGATTAAGAAAACATGCTTCCGCTAATAAGTCAAAGATCTTCGGATAAAACAACACATAGGATTTCCTTGCAGCAGGAAATAAAAAAGGGGGGGGGGGGGCATTTACCTGGAGAGTAGGGCATTTTGACCAAAAAAAAAAAAAATGAGATTCTTGAATTTAGATGTTGCATTACACTTTATGTGTGTAAAAATGGTCTTTTATTTTAAAGGACTACATTGTAACATCACATTTTAAACATTGAACCTCTTGCTGTGGGCCAGTAAGGGACCCATTGTACTAGAACAATAGTAACTTGTTTACAACGATTTTATTTAAAAAGGAAAAAAAAAAGACACCCGAAGCTCCAAAGCTCTATAATCTTAGTTTCCTAAGAAGTCAACAACTATAATGAAGCCATTTGATACTTGTGTTTTACTTTGTAACTCGACTTGAATACAATATGTGAGATGCTTTTTATTAACAGATTTCACAAGAGTTTGTATTAGTGGATCATGTTTATTTATTTGGGGGGCTTGTTGGTTTTTAGTTTTTTTGGTTTTGCTTTGATGAGTGCTTGCATGCCTGTGAGGCTATGTGAGTATATGTGGACTTTTAAAGACTTCTTTTCAAGAGACTTGAAAAGTGATCGTTAGAGGATGGGAGTTACGACATTAGTCCGAAAAGCAGGGGGAAAGGGTGAAAATAGTTCTGGTCTTTACCAGGAATAACAGCTACAATTTTTTGAAAGTGACACTTGAATTTTAATGTCTTGAGGAAGATATTTTAATCCTTAAGCAACATTCACCTCACATAGTCATACACATTAAAAAATAGATCTCTATCTAAAAAAATAGATGTCTCATTTAACTAAAGCAAACCATTTTAATGTTTCATTACATGCATCCAAATTAGTCCTAGATGAATTCTGGAAAAGTTACAAACATATTAAACTTTTATAAATTGCGAATACATTAGTGTTTTATAAATTAAACCATATTCATATTGCCAAAGCAAACTCACTTTTGAGCATATGTATAATTTATAATATAAAATATATTTATAATATAAAATTTAATTTAAATTGCATATATATTCAGTTGAAGTGAAACTTTGTTTTCTCAGCTATTCCTTAAAAAAGACCTGCATGTATTTGTCTATAACTAAGCTAACAGTCCTCAAATTCAATATGATACTTACCAGCATGGTGAACCTAATTTTAATAAATAGTGCCCACTTTTGAAATTCAACACTTCCCTTATTTCAGCCAAATGATGTATTTCTGTTGATTTATTAAATGTAGCAAATGTTCCCCAAAATGGGAGGTGTGACTTCAAAGGTTGGAGGTGAGAACTAACATGGCATAATGTGGCTTTATTTGATTTCTCTCCTCCTCCTCTGAATGCAGTATATACAGTGTGTTCCTCCTCCCTCACTTTGGCGGATGGACCCGTTGCATTCATGATAGACGGCAGTGCCTTCCGTTCAGACCAGGGCCTGGCCATGTGGCTTGCGTTGGCCAATGCGATGATTGCAGTCATGACAAGGCCAACAGAAACTTGCCATGATGCTTGTCCATCATGCCCACTGTGCTAGCGGTCAGCTCGAGCTGCCAGCAGTTCTCAGAGCCTCAGACCGGTGGGAGCCAGTCAAGATCAGCAGAGCCCCCGGCCCAACTACAGCAGATGGGGGAGCAATAAACACTTACTGGTGCATCCCACCGAGGTTCCATGGTTGTTTCAGGAAATTGTGTTCGCAGCCGAGCAGCTTGGCTCGTGCCCAGTATCTCTGAGTGAAGTGGGCCTTCGGAGACCATCAGTGGACCTGTCAGATGCTCCATTTCCTCATCTCCGGAAAAAGATAGCAGGGACCACACCAGCTCCCTGGTCATTTCTACATCTGTAGTGTGTGATTGATTGATTTTAAAGGGGATGACTTACTTCCAATGTACCTGCAGGTGCCTTTTGCAAAAGTTAGTTTACGGCTCTAGGTTTCTGGCACAGTCCGGAACTCTTGCACGATTGCGGGTAATTTTGTTTCATTCCACTGAAACATACCTCCATAGCTCTCCCCACCCCAGTGCGCCATGTCTCCCGCCGCCCACAGGCAGAGGGGGGCATCAGTGGGGTGACGTTTGCTTCCCAGCCCAGCGCCCTGTCTCGGGACTGTGTAAACGTGGGCGAGTCACGTCGGGCTCACTGTCTTCATTTGGTGACGCTGGTGTGTACCACAGTGGTTTGCTTTAAGAAATGAGTGAGCGCATCTGTTTAGTTTCAGACATATATTAAGAATTTAGAATGGTGCCCGGCACCCCTAATATTTCTCCACCTTGGCTATTGGAATAGTGAGCCTTGCCATTCTCCTGCCTCCAAGATTTTGGTTAAGAACTAAAATAGTTTAGTGTCTGAGGAGAGAGGGGGCGCTCCCCATAGGACTCCATGTAGAGGAGCAGGACTAAGATGGGGGGCCCGTTGCATCAGGAAGGGTGCTGGGGGCATCGCTAAGTGGGCACACTTTCATTGCTCACGTTGGGAGTCTCCCAAAGACGCCAAGTAGAATCCCCCGTGTCAGAACGGAGCCGTCTGGTAGCGTTGAAATGACAAAAGATAGACACAAGTCAAAGATCTAGTTCTATTTCCCATCACCGCTAGTGACACAGTTATTGCTCACTTTCCATCCATTCCTAGGGACACTTCTTGTCGATTTGCACTGGACGCTGATGTGACTTTGGACACGCCGCTTCCCCTGTTGGAATCGCAATTTCGTTTTCTGTAAACATGGAAGTGGGGGCGAGCCCGCTGTTGGAAAAAACCCTCCTGAGATGTGGATGACCTACTTCTTCAGTCTGCCTCTTAAATCCGGAGTTCGGGGTGATTGGGCTGCGAGGGAAAAGTCCGGCTCCCAGCAGTGGGCCCAGTGTGCTCTCTCTGTGTGGAGGTCAGGAAGTCTGCCTTTTAACCAGGAAAGCTGACTGTGGGGGGAGGACCACGCTGGTGGCTTCCCTCTCTGCTCGCCGGGAATGTGAATGACACCCACCACTCCCTATGACATGCGTTGTGCGCATCCAAAGGGGTGACTGTGAGAAGGAGGTGCTTTGTGGACAGGAGCCCCTGGACACTTGAATTTCACGTCTTGTCAAATAGAGGCTCAGGGCCTCAGAACCACCGTCCCGAGTGCATGTTTAGTCATGGAGAACCCCAGCTCCCCACTGGGAGCAGCACGGCCTCGGGGCGACCCTGAGCGAGGCATCTGGGAGCTGCTGGCTGTGTTCTCATCCTGACCTCAGAGGCTACGTGGAAAGGAGGCTGCAGGTGGGGCTGGGATTGGTCTGCTGCACACACGCCATCTCCCGGATGTTCATAACCCACGTGTCGGTTCAGAGCAGCCTCTTGTTCACGTTTGACAGCAACCTGCCTCCCAATGCCTGTTGGGACATGGAGACACCAGACTAAACAACAAAACGCTGCTTCGCGCCCGTAACGCTTCCAGCCTCAGACGTCCAAGCAGGCCCGGGCCTTCGCCGGGGAAGCCAGGCAGTTTTAATGGAGCGGGTCAGGACGAAGCAATTAAAATAACTCCATAAAAATGGCAGCTCAGACCCTTCCTGGGGGAATGACTGCTGACAAAGGCAAATGGGGAACGGGAGGTGCTAGGGTGGGGATGCTCCCAGGCCTTTCCGCTCCCTCCTCCCATCTCTGGCCTTTGCCCTCCATGGTTCTTGCTCTGTCTCACTCCCCACAGTCCTCAGCGCCTTGTCCCCAGGGCATCGTCCTCTCTGCCTCAGCTCTCCTGGGCTTCCCTCTCTTCCGTACGACCTGGTGTGAGTCGCTGGGCCTGCCCCCTCTTTCCAGGGACCCCCTCCCTCCAGCGCCCACCCCAGCTGCCTCTCCGAACACCCGACTGCTTTTACAAGTCCCTGGTAGGTCTGCAGTTTATTGGAGGATGAGGGAGGCAAGTCCACCCTCAGGTTGGGGGTTGGGGAGGGCTGGTGGTTTCCTCCGTGGGGTTCCCCAGCCGTCACAGAAGGGGCAGACAGCTTTCTGGCTCCCGTCTGTCGAATCCCCATCCGAAGGGCCTGGGCGGCTGTGGGTGTCTCAAAGCCACCTTTGGGCAGAAAGGATAATAAAAACGTTCAGGCAGACATTGGGGGCAGCATTCCAAGCTGCCTGCTGCCAAGTCCCCAGTTAAGAGAGGCCTGGCTCCCAGCCTCTGGCATTAACCCCTTCCCTCCAGGTCTTCATGGGCATTAACCCCTTCCCTCCAGGTCTCCATGGAGGTGTTTGCAGTGTGATGCCTAGAATTGAGGGAGAGGAAGGGAGCAAGGGAGGGAGGGAAGGAGGGAGACTTCACAGTGAAAAAAAAACAAAAAAAAAAAAACAGTGGGCAGCATCCACATTTCAAGGTTGCAAAGTTTCATTCCACTCGGACAACCTGTGCTTCAGTACATACGATGTGAAGGAGAGAGGGTGGTCAGTGTGTTTGAAAGAACAACATCGAGGGGTGCGACTCAGCGTTCCCTGGCTTTTTAACAGCCATGAACAGCTTGATATTTTTGGCTTGGAGATATGTGTGTGTGTTTCTCTTTAAAAATATGAGGTATTAGGCTCGCTCCCAAAGCACATTCAAGTAAGGTGGCCTCTGAGCCACACTGCTCTCTTAGGGCAACGTGTCCTGCAAAAAGGGAAGGAAGGAGACTCCGGTGACATACTCACCTACATTCTGAGGGCCTCGCCACTTGCCGTCGGCCTGTCACGTCGTAGCTGCCTCTGCTTCTATTATTTCGAGTGCTCATGTCTTGGCCCGTGGCTTCCTTCCGTTGCAAGAACCTCAGACATCGCATAGTGAATAAACCCAGGTCAAAAGAGACAAAACAGACAGACCCAGAACTCCCATGATGCTCAGCATGCCTTGGTACCTGCCTGGTGGCCTGTGTTTGCATCTCGGCTCCGCCTGGTTTCTTTTCTATTTCTTCCCAGGTTCCATGAGGGTAACACATTTGAGAGAGTCCTGGTGAGGACTGAATGAGATACTCCTTGCAAAGTTCTTCACCAAGTACCTGATGCAGATCAGTGCTGAAAACATACTGTTTACCGTACTAGCTACCAATTCCTATTACTACCATTTATTGCTACCATGATCACCATACTCAGTGTTTCTGAGGCTCTTAGGGGCCCGTGGCTAAAGAATAGAGTAACAGTTTAACCCAAGACCACACAGGTGAGCACCGTCCATCACGGAAGGCCATGTTGAAGCCCAATCTCCTAGAATGCCTGTAGCATTCTTCCAGGTTCCTGAGGTCCCAGTGTTCAAAGAAGACACTGACTAGGCTTTAACACGTTTTCTGTTGTTAGGGAACCAATATGCAGGCTGCTGTGGAGGACGTCCTTAGGCTGTGGTACAATCTCAATGAAATCCATGCCCTCGGTTAAACCTAGCTCATCATTGCTCATCTCGGCTGCAATTGCTAGGCTTCGGCTGTGAAAAGAAGCAGATCTTCACAACTCGAAGTCTTGAGCCCCATCCAAAGAAGACCAGGGTGCTAATAAGTTGAGTTGAAGATATGGTGGACATAAGAGGGAGTTGTCTTATTAAAATAGATGATTCTAACATAAAACCCGTAGGGCAACCTATCAGCATTAGTTTAACTAGGCTTGTCTAGAGAATAAAAATATTAAAGTTTTGCCTCCTGTCTCATCCTTAGGTAATTATTAATTTGAATGAAAGCCCAGTTATGATAATTCTTCTTTATCTTCCATGAGCCCAAGACCCTCAGGCCAGTATTTTGCTTCTTTGCTTGCTTCTGAGACAGTGACCTTGATCTCTCTTACTTATGCTTTGTCTTCTCAAGTAGGCTGTTTTATAAGCAACATGGTGATTTGATAAAGACATCTTCACTCAGATGCTACTCTTTTTTGTTTTTCGTGTGTACGTGGGCTGGAGTTTTCAGCAGACATGATACCTTATCTGGAGAAGCAGCTGATTATAAAAGAGGGAATGCCTAACAAAATTGAGGGACAAAAAAATAGATGTTTCCTGCAGAGACTTCCAATTGATCTCATATTCTTGCCGACCTCTCTAGGAACAGAACATTTAACTCAAAATGTAGTTGTTGACCTTAAAAACTACATTTCCCAGCCTGCCTTTAAGTAGGGCTAACGCATATGACAAGGGTGTCACCAATGAAAAGTGAGCAGGATTTTTTTTTCCCTTCCAGTGGAATAAGTGTATCCTGCTTCTCCATCTCCCCCTTCTCTATGTCTGGTCTGGAATACTGATACAATGGCTGGATCTCCAGCACACATCCTAAGAGTTCAGTGCATCCTCAGATGTGTGTTCCGATGATCTATTGCTGTATAATAAACCCTTCCAAACTCAATATATAAAATTAGAGCAATTTGATCATGCTTGGGGACTCGGGGGGTAAGGGATTTAGAAAAAGCACAATGGGGATGGTTTGTTTCAGCTCCATGAGACTTCACAGTGTGTGAGACCTCAGCTGGGAAGTCTCTGATGGCCAAGCACTGGGGTGACCTGGAGACTCCTTTAATCAAATGTCCAGAGCATGAGGGTGATTTCAAGACCAGGTTCAGCTGGGACAGTCAACCACACACCGGTCCATGGCCTCTCTGTGTGCTTGGGCTGCTTGCCGTGTCCTGTGGGATCTCCATTCCAAGAGCAGATGTTCTAAGCAAACCAGGCAAAGCTGCATGGTCTTTGTTGGCCTAACTTTGGATGCCCCACGGCATCCCTCTGCCCTGCCCTCCTGCCGACAGGCCAGCCCAGGGTCAAGGGGAAAGATGCCTTTTCTCCACCTCTTTTTTGGGTATTAGCAAGGACAGGCTTCATAAGGCCATGTGGTGATGGGATCACACATTGTGACCGTCATTGAAAACTCCAGTCTGCCACCGGGATGGTGCAAAATGATAGCAATAGAGGTCTCTTGTATCCCTGTAGGGTCACCATAACGGCGTCAGACTGCCAACTCACAGGTTGTGTGTGTGTGTGTGTGTGTGTGTGTGTGTGTGTGTGTGTGAGAGAGAGAGAGAGAGAGAGAGAGAGAGAGAGAGAGAGAGAGAAAAAGGTGGGAGAGAAATAAACTTTTCAACCTGTTTAAAATAGTATCTTGATATTAGGTAATATGTGGTGAAGCCAAGCCAGTGGTCAGTGACTTCAGTTTTCACCGTAGGAATAGCTCATCCATGTACAGGATCAGCTTCAACATCCAGGACCAAGAGAACCCATGCGCGTTCGCAGGTACAATCCCGCATCACATCCTTCGCAGCCATTAGGCTAATTGAGTTCTCTTTTGCTCCATTCGTTCAGTTTCTCTTTCACGGCTGCTGTTTACCTTAGCGGGAGCAGCAAGCTCCCCTCTGCAACGGCACGGTGCTATTTCCCATCCGCGGTGCTGCTGACGGCGGACCAGCACGTTCCGCTCCCATTTCTGGAGCTGGAACAATCTAAACTTGTATAGAGGGAGCCTTCCTGGGTTTTTGTTGGCATAGGAGAAGTCTAATTACACACACCCAAATACACAGGAGAGAAATGGAAGGGTATTTTTTTCCCCCATTGACTTGGAAAAGTTGGTGGTTTTGACCTGCAGCACTTGCAGGAGAGATCCAGGCTAATTATGGGATTGCATGTTTAAACAGTTATTTCTTTACAGAAGACTCATGGTGCATTTGTAAGTTTAATTTGCTCTGGGGCCTGTGCTTTTCACAGAGTTGATGCGCAGAATTCTTTCAAAATAATTGGCTTTTATTGATCAAGAATAGCCTGTGATCTTAGTGGACTTAAAATAGTTGTTCTGGACCCATATTTTATGGTAGTTTTTCAGTTTATTTTATCTGTTTTATTCTCTGCTCGTAAAGACAATGCAGTTCCAAGTTTGAATGACTTCTACTACTACATCTTCCTTTTAGATTCCTTGAGGTCTGACATCCCCTTTGTTTCAGTAACTGATATTTTTGTAGCATTTTGCATAGTAAAGGCAGGTAATGGACAATTAATATGAATGACTGAATAGCTAGATCTTGTAGATATTTTTATGTCTCTCCTTTATTTGAAACTAGAGGCCCGGTGCATGAAATTCATGCACTTTGAGGGGGGGGGGTCCCTCAGTCTGGCCTATGCCCTCTCGCTGTCCAGGAGCCCTTGGGGATGTCCGACTGACAGCTTAGGCCCACATCCTTAGCGCTGCCTTGGTGGCGGGAGAGCCGCCCCCTTCTCCCTCCCCCCCACCCCGCCCCGCCATGGCTTCTGGCTGAGCAGCACTCTCTCTGTGGGAGTGCACTGATCACCAGGGGGCAGCTCCTGCATTGAGAGTCTGCCCCCTAGTGGTCAGTGTGCATCATAGTGACTGGTTATTTCACTGTTCGGTTGATTTGCATATTAGCCTTTTATTATATAGGATTATTTGTAACTATTGTTTGAAATTTATTTGAAATATAGTAGATCTAGACTACTCTTTTGGTAAAGTGCATTTATATAATTTAGTTCATTGCTTTCACAAAGACATATCATTGATGTACTCTATCTATTGAGATGTAGGATGATTCTGGTATATCTGATATTCTAGTATTTTTGCCACGGATTATTAGAGATGAGTAGGAAGGTCCCACCAACTGTAATACTAGTAATTCTGGTATAAAAGTATCTAATTCACAGTAGGGGCTGAGGTAGCTTTGAACACCAGAAGATTTAGGATTACAGATAACTAGCAAAAGGAGGGCATCCATCTGTGGTTGGCATGGCATAGTAGGAAATAGATATAGTTTAAAGATACCAGTGTTTTTCCCAGTGGAAATATAGGAATTATGGAAGAAGGATCACCAAGAAAGCTGACCTGCAACTCAGTGAAACTCATGTGTACTTTGGGTTCTCTCCATCCACAGTGCATCAGATAAAGGCACCAAGCATATGAATGGCTCCAAGCTCCATGAACCTAGGAGGGGAAATTTTAAATATCTTCCCCGGCTATGGAAAGTTACTGTTCCTGAGTCAGGAGAGGGCTCATTCTGCAGGTGGTAGGATTGTTGCTCCTGAAACTGAGATGGGCAAAAGACCAACCAACCAAACAAAAAACATGAAAAATCAGCATCATGAGGTGTGAAATCTCATTTGACCTCTCCTTAGGTCTTTTCTTTTTCTTTTTTTTCATAACTCCTTTCTGCTCTTGTTCTTTGCCCTTTTCTCCTCCATACAATCCTTTCTTTCCTCTGACCCTTCCCACAGAACATTTGACCAATAACAATTTGTATTATTGAGCACCCTCAAATGAAACGTTGTCATGTGATATTCCTCCCACCTCTCACATAACTCTGAGCAGGTAAAAATGAATATTCATGGAACCCCCAGTGGTTAAAATCAGGAAGTGATTGCTAAAGAAGTTTTTGTGCCATAAGATTGCCAGTTTTCAAGTCCACATTTCTTTTTGGAAACCATTCCCGTAAAATTCAAGATCTGCTGCCCCAGGAATTGAGATAACTTAATAACGTAACTGTCTTAATTGCATGTACATTTGTTCATTTACAATGAAAAAAATCACCAGCTACTATGGGCAAGGAAATCTCACTTTCCTGAAAACTATTACTGATTGCTTGATGGTATAATACTATGGTTATACTTTTGTCCACAGACACAAGACTGTTGCAGATAGGCAACAGATAATATTTTTAATTAGATAATATGTTCATTTGCATATACAACAACCCTGACCCCGATCCCAAGTCAGTTCAGGACTGCTATCACATGGTACACAAGACTGGTTTATGAACAACAGAAATGTATCTCTCATGGTCTTGGAGGCTGGACCATAAAGAATTTGGCAGACAAAGGCAGTGTAGGCTAGTGTGAAAGCGAGGTTCTGAAACAAGAGAAAACTGGGCTTAAATTCTAATTCAGATTTTTAGATGCTGGATAATTAAAGCTTGCTAATCCAGAGGTTTAACCCTTTGCACTCGCTTGCTTTTTTATCAATTCCTTTATTCTAATGCTAACCGTGTTGAGTCACACTCGACATCCGAGTGCAAAAGGTTAATCATCTCTATATAAAAAAACCTAAGCGACCTTCTGACTGTTCGACCAGTAGCTATGACGTGCAATGACCACCAAGGGGCAGATGCTCAATACACAGGCATGGAAATATGGAACAGACTGATGAATCTCAGAGGGAAGTGGGCAGGGGGAGGGTGGGAAGAGATTAACCAAAGATCTTATATGCATACTAGAGGCCCGGTGCACAAATCCCTTGGCCTGGCCTGCAGGGATCAGGCCAAAACTGACCCAGTGCACGAATCCATGCACAGGGCCTCTAGTCTTTACTATAAGGATGACATTACCTAATTTACAGGATTATAAGAATAATGTATATATTTATTGAAGTGTGTGATGCTCATGCTCAAAAGATGGTGGTATTGATGGAAGTAGGCAAATAATTTAATTTCTTTGCAGAGCTGATTGTAGATGCTCTCACCAGTCTGCATTGTATCCTGCAGACAAGGAAACTGACTGTTGTGTGGCTCCAAGCTCATACCTACTATCCATAGCAGTGCCGGGGACTGACTCAGAGAAAAAGCATGAGCCAGCACAACAGGACCCTAATCAATTAAATAGATAATGCTGGTCCTAATTCACCAGATTTTAAAGGCTTTTTCTTTAAAAATAAATGTTTAATATGCAACAGCTTGAAGTTGTCAGTTGCAAGCTGTTGAGATCAAGGTACCTCAAATAAACTCAATTTTGATTTGTCTCCAAAGCTAAAAAAATTAATAATCCTTTTTTCTCCCCCAAAGACATTTCCCATTTTACTGCCTCTGCTTTTACTCTCAATCACCAGGGTATGTGCTTGTAAATGAATTGTGTTTTTGGTTTAGGTAATGCTGTCACCATCGATTAAAACGGTGGGCAGCAACTTCACTGTCTAGCAAGTTTTATTCTGTTCCTCACGTTAATATTTTTTGTGGTTATGGGTTTGTGCTCTTTTCCTAATGTGCCTATCATGGTGTTAGTAGGAGGAGGAGAGGGAAGAGGTGCGTGTGCGACAGGAGTGCAACTATCCCTCCTGCTCGCTGAGACTTTGGTTACGTAGGGTAGGAGGATTTTGGCACACGTTCCTCTAAAGAAAACACAGTCTGATCGGAGGAGTGCCTACCTCTTACAAGGCCTCGATTGTGTGAGAATGCCAAAAAAGAAACAAATGCAGTTTAATTGCGTCGGATGCTTGGTGACTAGTTCACAAATCTTTTATTTGTTTTGAGAAGTGCGGCAGGAGCACTAAATTTTGTGTGCGCTCAGGGAGATGCAGACGTAACTTACAGTAGGACTTAGAAGCTGGCATAATTACCTGGGCTCCTGTCAAACTAATAAACTAATAGAGGCTTTCAATCAAAAGGGGGGAGACCAAAGATTTGGGAAAGTGAAAGAAAGCGACTAGACGGCGAGTCCTGTGTAATTTTCTTTATACATGTGTTGGAGAGGCCAGTGGTCCCATGAAATATGGATTATATATTTCAAATAAAAAACCATTTTAATCTTCATGTAGGAGGATCCTGGATATGGAATCCATGGGCCACTCTTCTTCTGTTTTATTCCACTTACACAGGAGTCTCAAGGACATCTTCCCTGAAACATTTCCTAGTATAATGTCCGTACCCGTTTACAGATAACCATGGCCACCAGCATCATTTATAATGAATCCACACATTAGCTTTCAGTTGTTCTTCTGATTTGTGCTATCCCTGTCACTAATAGCCAAATTTAGTAAACATGAGTTATTTGTTCTACATAGAATATAATGAGTATATTTAGAAATATTTCTAACATTTTATATTTAACCTAAATTCTTAAAATTCTTCATCTAAAAAGGATAAAAATAAGTACATATTCAATGTATGATGTAAATTCAGATAAACATTTTACTTAAATGTGATGGAAATGGGAAGCCATACAGTACAGATGACATTGTGTTGAGTCTTGAGTTACAAGTGACAGTTTGCCAGAGGAGGAAAATATACTAGGCATGTAAAATAGGCACACTTCAGTGTGAACTCTCTTTATATAAAACTAGAGACCTGGTGCACGAATTCGTGCATGGGTGGTGTCCAGCTAGCCTGCCCTGATGGGGGCCGATCAGGAGAGGGCTGACCAGGGGGAGAGGCCATGGGTAGTTTGCGGGCCAGTCCTGCCCCCATCGGGATGGGGGTGCTGCTTGAGGGTGGGGCCGACCTGTGGGAGGGGCGGTGGCATACCAGTTGTTCCACTGTTTGGTCAATTTGCATATTACCCTTTTCTTATATAGGATGGTTGGACCAGAATCACATAGATTGGATTTAAACAACTACTATTACATAGTCATAATGTGGGGTAGCTGTTTCCATTCAGTGGCCCCACACTGCTTTTGATGATTATATATTTATGATTCTCCTGTCCTGAAGACTTGTGTGTATATGTGATGCTCTGTAAAAAAGGCATAGCTAAGCCATATTATATGTGTGGCCCTTATAACCACCACTGTGCACACAGTTGTAGCAGGAATCTAAGGACAGAAAAAGAGCTTCCCAGACAGGAAAAAGCTAAAGGAACTCATCACCACCAAACCAGTATTACATGAAACGTTAAAGGGTCTTCTTGAAGAAAAAGAAGGAAAAAAAAGATTAAACATATGACCAGTAAAATGGCAATAAGTACATATCGATCAACAATGGAATCTAAAAAACAAAATAGATGAACAAGAAGAACAGAAACAGACTCATAGATGCAGAGAACATTTGGACTTTTGCCAGATGGGCATGCAGTTGAGAGGCTGGGTGAAACAAGTGAAGGGGTTAAGAAGTACAGATTGGTTGTTACAAAGTAGTCATAGGAATGTAAAGTACAGCACGGGGAATGTAGTCAATAATATTCTAATAATTATGTAAGGTGTCAGATGGGTTTGAGATTTATTAAGGTGATCACTTAGTAAGTTGTATAATGTTTAATCGCTGGGGTGTACACCTATGTCATCTGTAAATGAAAAATAGAAAATGGTTTTTAAAAAAGAAGGAATCATTCAATGTAGGAATAAAAGAATAAGTATTCTGGCTCTCAGAGGTCTTTGTGGGCGGGGCTTAGGAACAGCCCCCTGATTGGGACTGTGGCTGCAGTGGAGTTGTCTTGAATCTTGCTTATTAACAAGTATACTGGTTTTAAATCAATGTAGCTTTGAAGGAGTAGAAATAGTGGGGATATTCATCCCTCCTCTAGCCACATTTTGGCCTTGCCATTGGGATAAGCAAATGACTGAGTTAATAATTAGGCATGGGTCACTTCATATTTTTAAAATATAGAATCTAGAAACAGGAAATGAGAAAAAAAAATCGAGATGTGTTCGCTGGTACCCGATACATAAGTGGAAAAGTAATTGCAAATTGGCAGATTGTAAAGACTGTCTGTTACCATTTACTGTAAAACTCTCTGACGGTCTTTAATTAATCCCCTCACTCTATGCCTATGCAAGGGACAGATTATTCTTGTCACTAAGCAGGGCGGAGAGGGGCTGAGCCATGCAGCCAACTTAGCCAATCTGTAGTATATTTGGAGTCTCGATTTTTTGCCAAAGTTGTAAGTGAAAATATCCAGGATGAAAACCATATACAGAAAATAAGTTTTTCGTCCACATTTCATGTAACACCATGGATCACTAAAGCAAAAAGAACTTTAAAATCTAATTTGCTTTTCACAAGGGATTGGGAAGCCTGGCAGGATTTTGGGTTCTTCAAGTATCGTGAATTATTTCTTAAGTATTTTGGGTTCAATAAAATCCAGAATGCATTTTGCCCTGAGCACTTTCCCCCTTAATTTTGAAACCCATGTGTAATCACAAGGAAATGTAATCCATATGTTTCTGATTCATTTACACTTAACTCATCAAAATATTTTTCTAGGAGCTATTTGATGTTGAAGAAGCATTTTGAGACTTTTTAATAGGCTTTGTAAAACCTTCGTCCCCCTCCTTTAAAACAGAAGGCTGTGTTTTGCCAAGGAGAACTAAGCCCCAATACCAAAATATTTGGGTTCAGTTCCAAACACTGAACCACAGAATATAAGATAGGTTCTCAAAGCATCCAGTTTGTTCTTGTATTCCATCTTTGGGGTCTGGTTCAGCATGTAATATTCCGTTGAGTTGCCCAAGATGAAAATGGGACTCCTGTGGCTTTACCACAAGGTCAAGAGGAAGGATTAAAACTGGGAGCTAACAAGGTTGTGATGTTAATATAAAAAAAAAATTAAGGGTTCCCTCATGTGGGTTACAGCTTCAGCTCCAGAGGGAAATGAGTTGAGGGGAGCAACCTGTTACCGTTAGAGTCATAGTCAAAATTACTTGACGACCATGTTTTGTTTGAGAATCATGACCCCATTGAAGTAAAATTCTTCAATGACTTTTTCAAACTTTTCCCCAACAGAAACTAACATTTCCTACTGAACTTACCTTTGCCAGATATTGGTCCTGTTCCCCATATTCTCCATTGCCATTCTTAGTTGTGATGATTGAAAATCTGCAGTTTCATAGCTTCCTATTCAATGCTCATCACTATTCTGACCCTGCTTTAAATTTTGTTGCTATTTATAATCCATGGGCAAAGTCAAAACTTCTAAGCCTGCTCTTGAGGTCCTTGACGAGTCAATGTCACCTGGCTTATTCAACCTGTTTTCTCATTGAGCTCCAACATATTTCTCCTACCACAATCAAGAATAGCTTCGTACTCTCTGTCCATGATCTTCTTTCCTTTGGTCAGCATTGTCTCCAGGTTGGAAATTGCTCTCTCTCTCTCTCCTCTCCATTAAACCCAGATCTGTCTTTCCATCAGGAATCAGTCCATCCTTCATTCAGGTGTCAGTCCCAGATTCACAAACCAAAGTCTTTGCTGATTCGCCAAAATTGCTCCCCTGTTCTGAATTCTCATAGCAACACTGTTGAGTTTGAAGTAATATGCCAACTGTGTTTTTATATCCAACTTTAATATTTCTAACATTTCAAGGGCATAATTTTTATCTTTCTAATGAAACTATAAAATTCTTAACCACAAAGAGAGGTTATAGAAATATTTTTATATCTCCCATGGTGTCTGCCATGCTTCTGGGCATTCAGCAAATGATCAAGGAATACTTTTTGGATTTAATTGAATTAGCATCCAGGGAAAACAATTTAGAAAATAGTATGTAATTTATATCAAATGTTTGAAAGTCTCTTACGGAGATTTTGGAGAACCTGCTCCAAAGATGAACCCTTATTATTTAGAGTTTTCTTGCAAGTGAAAGCATGAAACATTTCTGAATATTTTTATGGGGTGTAGTATTAAAAGGTCATGGTTTGATGAACCTCAGCCTAAGCAAGTAAAATGACAATCACAATTAATTACTGTCTTGAGTGCCAACTATGTTCTGGACGTTGTGTCAAGCAGTTTGAATATACCATCTCATTTAGTCCACACATGTGATAGATATTGTAATTTTTCTTTTAGATAAGAAAATTGAGGGCAAAGAAGTTAAACTAAAGCGACCAAAAATCACAGGACTGAGAAGTAAGTTCACTGGAATTCAAACTTAGATTGGTTTGATTGAAAAACCCATACTCGTTACCATTTTGCTCTGTCTCCTTTTCTAGGTTGGATGAGCAAAGGAATGTGTAGTTTTTTGTGTAAAAATTTTTTGAAGGCCAGTGGGGGGATCATGGAGACAAGCTGAGCTCCTAGTTCTTCCAGAGGAATTTCTCATGGATAACTTTCTATAATCCAGCCTGAGACCTTTTGTTTATCTCCTGCTGTTTTCTAAAAAGGTTTTGATGTGGGTTTTAAAAGGTTTTAAAAGGTTGGTTGATACCATTGATTTTTCTCCTGGTTCTCACTGCTTTTGTTGTTGTTTTCTACTTGTCCTTTCTCTTGTCTATACTTTTATAGTACCCTACTAACTAGCTTTCAGTCTCTCCCTATTTGAAATATCAACATATCCAGCAGAGAATGATCACCTAATGGGTAGTTTTCAACATGAAATTCTATTGCTAAAAAAAATTAAATGGCTTCCAATGAAAACTGGTGAAAAACCAAGACCTAATATTATCAGATTTGTTAGGTTTCTGTATATGCCGTCTTCTATTAGGGTATGTTTTTGAGGGTATTATTCATATTTATTAGTTTTCAAGAGCATTTAGTACACTGCCCACATTTAGTACACACTCAATAAATAATTATCAAGCTGACATGTCCACACTTGAATATCTAGGATTAATTTTGAGATTTGAATAATACTATCTCTTGGTATTAAATTGCAACTTTTCAGTTACTAATAATATAAGTCTGTAGTCCAATTAAAAAACAACAACAAATTGTTGATCCACGTTATTCTTAATTTTCTGATTGTTCTAAAGGGAATCTTTTTGAGATTTATGAAGAGACTAAGGGCTTCAACTAATGATTCTTCAGGAAACCTGGCGGGAATTACAGATTAATATATTACTATTGCATCATTGTCTTTATTTCCTCTCTCTACTTATGGATTCTCCACAGTTATAGCTATCATCTCTGAATATGGAAAATAAAATTAACCCTGGAGAAGGTCTTGATCTATTGAGAATTTCCCATTTTAAATGAAATTCAAAGGAAAAAATATAAATTAAGGGCTTGGTGATGGATTCTCATAAGGAAGATAACTTCCCTGGCATGTTTATTCATGTTGGGAATGAGGACATTTGATGATAGGACACAGTTCTACCATGATTACCAATATCAGCATTTGGTATTCCATTTAATCCCTGAATGAAATCCAAATGTTGCAAAACTTCCTTTAGCAGAATATGCATCCCCTAAGACTGGACATGAGAGCCAGTGTGAACAAAGCATTATAGGATAGATCAGGTTAAAAACACACGTGCATCCATATATGTATACACACCTACACACACACATGTGAAAGCTGATGGCTTTGAACAGTTGTAGAAGTCCCCGGCCCTATCCTTATAACTTTATCTGTGCCTTGGCTACGGATCCACCTGCTCAGAATAGAACAGAGCATGCTGTGATGAATAATTATTTAATCAAATAATTGTTCCGTGCCTCCAACACCACTCCTTCAAGAATGGAGCTGGAAAAAAAAGACCAGCAAATATGTAAATTGGAACTGATTAGGGGATTAAGTTTCACTAAAAAAAATGTAAAATTAAAAATTGGAATAAAAACAGCCTGCAAATCCCTCTAAGCCAAGCCCTGTCTCCGAATTACAACACTAGCGCCTGTCGGCTGTGATAATTTCACTTCATTAAGTTCCAGATATAAATAGAGAGCCTTTTTTTCCCATCCACCACTTTAAATAAGCATGGACTGAAACACAGGGGTTATTGATCCACTCAGCTGTTTGTTATTGGGCCTTTTGGTCTTGCTTCATTGTGGCATTAGAAACTTCCAAACACTGATATCATGAAGCCAGGGACAATTCACCTCCGGAGAAACCATTTTAAAGTCATTGTTTCCACTGTCGGAAAATATTAAAAGAATAAAACTCATCAAGTATGCTACATGCTGAAATGCAAAACAGACGTGTGCATACACTGTGCCTAAGGAAGGCAGAGAAATTAATAAGAAACCTTCATGAAATACCCATGCTTTGGGCACTGGTACCAGATTGCATTATACGGTAAGATAATATAAAATAGTGTTTTTCCTGGATGTTGAAGGGTTCATAGTCTAAGTATTTCTTCCCTAAATCAGAGGCTTTCGTGGTATAGATTTATCAGATAATGAATAATCCATTTTTTTCCAAGTAACTATATTTTTTGTCACCCAAAACTTTAAAGAATGAAATGTATTACTTGGAATATCACTAATTCTAATCTTAAAAATAATCTATGAAAAAAAGCAAAACAGTTGAATTAAGATGACAATAAAAAACATCCTTTTTGTAGTTTAAGGTCAGTGTCAGCAAACTTCTGTGGCAGAGGCAGAATCAGGGAAATTATGTTGGTACTTCTATAACCATTTACAAACATAACCCTTTAAAAATGTAAACCCTTCGCTTAGCTGGCGGGCCCTCCATAATCAGGTGGTGTACTGGATTTGGCCCAAGGGCCATAGTTTCCCGATCCCTGGCTTAATGTATACAAGACACTAGTTCTTTGCTACTTATGTACTATTTATCATTTTTCTCTAGGTTTCTGTCTGGCCACTGAAGAGTTTGGACAGTTAGTGTCTTTTAGATTTAACCTTTTATCTCAGAAAACACAAGTTCAAAAACATTTTAAGTCTTGAGGGGAAATATTTACAAGATATTTACCTGATGTCAATGGGCATGTGTCCATCTCATAAACGGACTTGGCACCTCTTGGTCCCAGCAAACATGATTGGCCAGGTGCGGCTGGCAGCGCCCCACGCGTGAATCACAGAACAAGGCTGTTGTTGGTCAACACTGAGGGATAAAGTCTGGGCTGTGGGCGGAGGTCCGGAGGTTGCCGGGGTCTGGCAGGGCTTGTGTTTGACTCAAGTCCATTGGTTTTATAAATTATTTATTTATTTTTAATGTTGATTCTGAAAATAGATTAAGGAGCCAACACCCAAGGACAAGGTGATTCAGGAAATTGTTTGGGGGATCCTCAGTTTAGTTAGTTTTGGTTTATATTAGTCAAGTGATTCTTGTTCCCCAAGAACTATATGAGTTTATTTATTTTTTATTTATTTTTTAAATATATTTTATTGATTTTTTTACAGAGAGGAAGAGAGAGGGATAGAGAGTTAGAAACATCGATGAGAGAGAAACATCGATCAGCTGCCTCTTGCACACCCCCTACTGGGGACGTGCCCGCAACCAAGGTACATGCCCTTGACCGGAATCGAACCTGGGACCCTTGAGTCCGCAGGCCGATGCTCTATCCACTGAGCCAAACCGGTTTCGGCAAGAACTGTATGAGTTTAATGGAAAGTACAGTATAGGAGAACAGAGCATGGGCTGTACATCAATGTTTATACCAAAATTCTATTTATTTATTTATTTATTTATTTATTTATTTATTTATTTATTTATATTGATTAAAGTATTACATGTGTCTTCTTTTTCCCCCATTGGCCTCTCCCCGGCCGCCACCCCTCTCCCCAGCACAAGCCCTCCCCCCCGCTCCCTCCCCCCCCCCGATGTCTGTGTTCATTTTACACCAAAATTTTAGAAAGGAAAGGGAATGCCAGTGTCTTTTGGTAGGGTTGTGCATTGCTGAAGGAGAGGGTAAAAAGCTTTGGCTCGCTTGGCAGTGAGAAACTGCATGCAGGTATGTACATGGTCTGTAAGTAGCTTTCCATATGGCTTGCCCATGGCAGCAGCACACCCGGAACTATCTTCTTGGTGAATAATTCTGCACCGCAGTTATACACTACACCGTGCACACACACGCTTGCACACACGCTTGCACACAGTTTCATACAGTTTCCTTATTGGTTTATATACCTTCCACTTATGTTTTTGAACCTATTTCCCAGAGGCTGGCAGTCTTTGGGTCTCTTGGTGGATTTACATTTTGGAAAAACGGGTAGTCTGACACTAGAATTTATTCATTCTGCTCATGAGCCTCTGGAGCCTTAGGTCCACACTAACTGAAAGATAATATAAGCTACATGTGTGATTTCTGATTTTCTAGCAGCCATACTAAACAAATAAACAGAAACAAGTGAAATTAATTTTAATAAGTTTATTTTATCTAATATATCCAAAATTTTATTTCTACATGGTCTTTACTGTTTATTACATTCAATGAAGTTTTCTAATGATTTAAAGGGGTTCACTAAATCCTAAAGTAGTTGTAATCCATAATTTTATAGCTTTTTAAATGTTTTTATTGATTTTAGAGAGAGATGAAAGGAGAGGGAGCAAGAGATAGAAACATCAATGATGAGAGAGAATCACTGATGGGCTGCCTCCTGCACACCCCCTACTGGGGATCCAGCTCACAACCCACGCATGTGCCCTGATGGGGAATCGGACCTGTGACCTCTTGGTTCATAAGTCAACATTCAACCACTGAGCCACACAGGCTGGGCAATAATTTTATAGTGTTAAAGGTAGAGTGTTTCTTGGCTATTTTGCAGATACCATCTAGAGGGCGTTGTTATTGAGTTATGTGATTAGAGGATGGGATGGTGAAACAACAAATTAAATATTCAACTTCGAACCCTGCGATTTTGGCTGTGGCTACAGTCACGCACGCACCACAGAGTCTTAGCTTTTAAGAGTTTCTCAGTGTGGTTGGCCCTGAGAAACTGCGAGGTTTGCTTGACATCGAGGTCTGCGAATTAAGAACACAACTTTCATTTATGTGGCAACAATGGGAAAGTGTGCTTGTTGCCATGGAGACGGGTAAGCCATTTCCTCCCCTACATTATGAGCACTGGCCTTTCTACCTAGTCTGATTTCCGTCCAGTTACCCAAGGGTTTGGTGAGATGGGGGACTTTGATCCCAGAGTCTGGCATGGCTCCAGGCAGAACAATAAAAAAAGGCATAAATCCTGGGGAAAAGAGGTTGACACCGGTGGGAGGTGTGAAGCTGCGGACTTGAAATATGGCGACCACCGCACATCTGCAGAAAACAGAACACACAGCGAAAGAGCGCATCTTACTAGGAATGAACACATTTAACCTCTGTGCTCGCAACTCGGATGCCAACGGGTGATGCCCCTAAGAGATCTTAGCCCAGTGACATCTCTGGACTTTTGTAAATAATTCCTGATCCTCACTTGTACTATTTCAAGATACCACTTAGTTTCTCATTGATGGTTTGATTCATTATTTTAGTAACATTTCTTAAGCACATGCTAAGGGTGAGGCATCCTTTTAGATCATGGGGTGGGGAAGGGAGGGGAGGACCCAGAATTGTTTGGGACATGGATCCTGCGGTGAAAGAGAGAGAGGGAGGTGGAGCGTGTGCAGAGCAGAATCGCAGCGTGAGGGGGGTCATTGATGAATGCCGGGGCACTTCCAGGGAAGGTCTCTGAACATGGATATGGGTCCACACTTCATTTCCAAACTGAATGCAAATGAAGGGCTGAGGTAGGGACACTTGCTCTCTATTTATCTGTCCAGAAAGAGGGATGGAGTTGTGAAATGAATTGACGTCTGAAGTAACATCCCAGGGCCTACTAGCCTGACCCCGTGGTTGAGCATCGACCTATGAACCAGGAGGTCACAGTTCAATTCCCAGTCAGGACACATGCCCGGGTTTCAGGACCGATCCCCACTGGGGGGCGTGCAGGAGGCAGATGATCAATGATTCTCATCATTGATGTTTCTATCTTCTCCCTTCCTCTCAGAAGTCAATAAAAATATTTAAAAAATAAAATGAATAAAGTAACTTCCCAGGACTGAGACTCCAGAATACCAAGGAGGTTCCTTAGGCCAATTGGCTGGCACTGGATCCTTGACACTAGGCGACAGCCATAGAAACAGGGACACCAGCGCTAGCTTCCACTCTGGGTTCCGCGGTATCACTGTCTGGGCACGTTCACACACCTGCTTAGAGTTAAAGTAATCAGACCCCGCCAACGCAATGGGAGGGAAGTGGAAAATGGCTTGAGTTTTTTTTGTGTGTGTTTTTTTTTTTAGTTAAATATATATATTTTCAAGGTATCTGTGATATGTTATTTTTGGAATTATTTAGAATTTAAATAATTAACAACCAACTTTTAGATGACCACCTCATTTAATACAGAATCTCCTTTCAGTTTTCTGGTTAAGACCTAGGCTTAGATTTCATCCAATAACATATTAAAATCTGAGAAGAAAAATAAGGGTTATTTTTCCTTTATTTTCCTCTCCTCCCCTCTTCTTTCTTCTCCTCTCACTCACCTTTCATTCTTTCATTTTTTCAGCACTGCAACTAATTTGGGGACTTTAAGGGCAGATACAAATTCATCTGCTAATAGGGAGAATGACCTCATTAACTCCCTAAGCATCTCATTGAATATTCTAAATCTCTGTTGATACAACTTCCAGAATTATTGAGAAGAGACAGATTTATCTGCATCATCCCTTATATCCTTCAACTAAATCAGGCTGATTGCTCAGAATGAGGACAGAAAGGCGTAACAGCCCCCGAGATGCTTGCCAGCAGGATCAGGAGCTACTCGGAGCTGCTTAGGGAGCCCTTGGAAGGAGCTTCCCACTAGGAGCGTCATTCCTTTAGCCCCAGCTCTTCGCTCAGTTTCATAGGCAACCGTTTTCTAGTCCCTTGCTTCTGTGGTGTCAGAGATGGAGACAAAAGCTAGTATCTTCCCTTCTGAACTCTTAGGCACTTTGTCACCATTTTATCGTCAGTGGGCCCAGTACAGTGCCTTGTCCTTGGCATCATTCAACAGCTGCCTATTGAGTGTCGCACGGAGGAATTTGTGGAACCGATTGACACTGGCAAATGGAAAAGGTTTAAATATCTTTAGGAAAAAAACTAACTCCTGGCAGCAACTCTACTTAGAAGCACGTCCTGTTTTCCTTCTTCCCGCCTCACGCAGGGTAGGTCCTCGGGAAATTAAAGTTAGTTTAATGCCTAGAAGTGGGTCTATACCCTTTATTTCTAGGGAGAAACGGGGGGAAGGTGGAAGGGGGCGAAAGAGAAAAAAAGGAGCACATGGTAGTCTGGATAGAAAGGTGGGGAAGACCCCGGGGAACTAGCTTTTTCTATCCCAAAAGGGTAAGCACAACAGCAGCCGTAACAATGACACGTGGGCTTTACCGAATGCTTATTGCACCAGGCGTTGACCCTGTTAACTCACTCCACCCTGACAGTCGCTCTCTGAGAGATGTAGTATTGTTATGCCCATTGGACAGATGAAGAAGCTGAGCCACATGGCCTTGGGTAGTTTGTCCAGGGCTGGGAAGATTTGATCCTGGGGTATATAAAAACCAGGCAGCACCATAGCCTGCTTCAGTAACACCACACTACGCGGCGCCTCCGCCATGCAGAACTATTGCTCACAGATTCTTGGTCTGCACTTGTCCCTTCACCAATGCCATTTTATTCCATCATTGGAACCGTGTTGTGGAATGATTTTGTTTTCCTTTTTTTCTTTTTTAAAATATATTTTATTGATTTTTTACAGAGAGGAAGGGAGGGGGATAGAGAGTTAGAAACATCGATGAGAGATAAACATCGATCAGCTGCCTCCTTCACACCCCCTACTGAGGATGTGCCTGCAACCAAGGTACATGCCCTTGACCAGAATGGAACCTGGGACCTTTCAGTCCGCAGGCCGACGCTCTATCCACTGAGCCAAACCGGTTAGGGCTGGAATGATTTTCTGATGACCATTTCAATGACGAAGACTTTGGGGCCCGGAAGAGAATGTAAGTTACCTCTGGTTCTCCAGTTTCCAAGGCTGTCTTACCTCCTCCTGAAAGCGCCTGCCCGTGCTCTGTGCCAAACGCCTCCTTAGGAAGCAAGGGGAAGGCTTCCCACCCTAACGTTATGGGAACAACTGAAGATTCCCGTTGTAGCAGTTAAACTCGCCGCCTTTTACCTCAAAATGAGGTAGTGATTTTGATTTGGGGGAATTTTACTTTTGATGGGCTTCCGGTTCCAGATGTCTGAGAAGTGGCTTATTTCTCTCTGTCTCCTCATTGGCACCATGCATCTCCATCCGAAAGGACCACGACTCGTTGTACTTTCAGTTAATCCCAGGAGGAGGGGTAAAAGTGAATAACTGGTCATTTTTAACTCAATCACTTATATTAGGGCCATGCATTAAACACAGAACTGAATCGTTCTTTAGAGTAATATTGATTCAGAAGATGGGACTCCTGCATAAAGGACTAACTTTAAGCAAAATATTTTAAAGTAACGATATTACACATGTAACTATACCTTCACACAGTGACACATTATCATTGTACTTTCAAAGTTCTTCTTAAAAACAAATGTGATAAATGGCTGAGTTATTATTTCAGTTTGGAAATAGGCAGTTACAGAAATAACATTTTAATATATTCCAGATTAGGCTGTATGCTATATTTGTAATAAGGACTTGTTTCCAACATTAGTTGGCAGATCACTCATATGAACAATTATCCAAATAGCTATTAGGATATGATTGCTCTCATTTCCAGGCAAAGCGGGGTTGCCAGCGCTGAGCCTGGCTGCTGGTTAGATTTTGGTTTGACTTTTGGAGAAAGCCACAAGAATTTGTCAGTCATCTTGGCTGTAAGGGAGTCTCCCTGTCTTGGGGCTAGTCTCCTTCCTACTTGAAACATAGAGGCAAATGTGTTTCTCTTTTGTTTTGTTTGTACAGTTTTACATGATCTAGGAAAAAGAAAAGTGGGGAAGGAGAGAGGGAGGGAGGGAAAGAGGGAAGGGGTGGTGTTGCACAGGAAAGTAAAATGAAACACTGAGGCAGTGAAGAAGCCTAAACAACAGCTTAAAACCATGGAGAAGCCCGGATGCACCAGACGTGGCCACGCACAGACCCTCCTGCGACTGTGCTCCACAGTAATCTCTCTGAAGCGAGGCTCATACTTTGTGTAATTTGTCGCAGTGGATGCCAGAAAGAAATGGTGTTTATAGAAATGGAGAATCAAGCTTTTCCCTGTTGACCATTCATTATGCTTCTGCATAGCTTGGCACCTGGGGATCCTGCTGGTTAATCTGGTCCAACACTCCAGCCCAAGAACAGTGACTCCCTTAGACGAGGTGAAGAAAAGCTCCCTTTGTGCACACGCCTCAGGCCGGTGGAAAGATTACTTGGCAAGTCCACGGGCTCCATGGGAGTGGGGTGATCCCTCCCACAGCCGCACGATGATGGAGGCTCACGACAGGTCTCAGATTCTACTCACCCGCCCCCGAAACCACTGTCCTTGCCACAGCTGGAAAGGTCTCTATTCTTCTTCAGATTGTGGGCTGGGGAAGGGCGGAAAGGGCAAGGCGAACATATGTATTTTTTTCCTTTCAACCTAAAATTGAAGTTCATCTTGCTGAAGTGCATTTTGCCAGGTTGGGCCTCAAAAGATGAGTTATCTGAAAGGATTATCTTTTTTTTTTATATTTTGTTTTATTGATTTTCTAGGACCTAGAGAAATGGGGAGGGAGGGAGAGATAGAAACATCAATCATGAGAGAGAATCATTGATCCGTTGCCTACTGCACACCCCATGCTGGGGATCAAGTCTGCAACCCAGGCATGTGTCCTGACTGGGAATTGAACTGTGACTTTCCAGTTCATAGGTCAACACTCAACCACTGAGCCACACCAGCTGGGCAGTAATTATATTTAATGCATAAAAAATACCATGGACTCAGAAATGGGTATTTTTCTGACCTAATGTTAATGGGATGAGGATGTTTTACTTTGCATTGAATCGTGTCTCCAGTAGCCATCAAATTGAAGTTCTTGCTTCTCTTGATTGTTATCACAAGTGAACTATTGTGATAGTGGGCCCGGGGTGCTATTCTGATTACCTCTCCTGATCCTGGAATTCTGAGGGTTAGTAGAAGGGAGTCAAAAGATCCTCTTGGGGCAAGTTTATAATTATTTTCATCTAACATTTCTTGACCTCTTACCATGTGGCAAGGCAGAGTTCTTACAAATGCATGATCTCTTCCTGTGCTCACAATGATGCTCTTTGGGAGGTAGGATTATCCTCTCCATCTTCTAGCTATGGAAACAGGGTATCAGAGAGGCTCAGTCTCTCATTGAAGTGTATGAGGAGCATATGAATGATGTGGGATGCAGACACGGGTATCTTAACACCGACTTCAGGGCCAAGTGGGTTCTTGATCATGAGCAGTTGCATAATGACCTGTATATTGAAGAGCATTTTCATAAACATTATCTCAAAAGAACCACAAAGTCGTTGTTTTACATGTGGTGGGAAGCAGAACCATGCCTGAAGGGAGACTGTTTGCCTCTCAGACTTAAGCACAGATTGATTTCTTTTCCTGATACTGGAAGTTACAGCTTTTTCCCTTCATGACCAGCATAAAAGACTATATGGAAAGGATTCCAACTGGCTTGAAAGATAATAGTCTAAATGGGTTTTGGTTCTTTTTTGTAAAGGAACATTTAAGGTGAGAGATTGTTTTATTGATACCTGGAAGAATGGGGTGAGGGATGTTGAAAAAGAAAAATGACAAGGCGAGAAGATTAACTTCAAGAAAAAGGTGGTGATGGAATGAACTCTGAGCTCCAGGGATGTTTTTTTTCTTCTTGACCCATGCTTCCCAAATACCAAGGTATTTTCGGCATTTCTGTTTTCTTAACAAAAACCATGTAAAATACGACTAATAAAATATAGGTAAATAAAAGATATCGAGTCAATAGTTATATAAAAACTAACAAAATTATATATTTTTTGGAAAAGCTTATCTTAAACAATGTAGATTTTTTTAAAAGCTCCATTATTGTATGAAGTGTTCTTTAAAATAGAAGTCACCATCTGTAACAGTAGGACTGTATTAGAAAGCATTTAGGCATTTCTGTTTGAGTTCAAAAGAAATAATTGACATTTTTCTTTTGCCCAAGAATGAAATATATATATATATATATATATATATATATATATATATATATATATGAAATTAAGGGTGAAGAAAGGTTCAAAGATAAGGCATGATTGATTCCTAAGCCCCAATCCTCTAACTATTTTATGAGATCACACCAAATGTCACCAAAACAATACATCACATTCTCTGGAATCTTATTTTTTTTCTTCCACAGAATTGCAATGTTGACCTGGCATTATCTCATTTTGTATTGTTAATTTAAGGGGAAGCTCGCGTGACTCCCAAGGTCAAGGATATAATCAACTATAAAGAGAATAGGCCCTCCTGTTTTATATAAATTTTTATTAAAATCTGCAGTTGCCTGGGGTCTAATGATATTCTGCATGCACTTTCCTTTTTATAACTACTGCCGAAATTGAACTTGGAAAAGAGAGGGAAAAGATTGATATTGTTGGTGGTTGGGGTTTGCATTTGACATTCCTCAAATAATGGGATGTAATATGGTTATGCAGAAAACAGATTGATTTTTCACAATTTTCCCACAGAGGTAATGGGGAACAGACTGGAGGAAACACCAACGTTTCATTGGGGGGAGGGAGGTGGGGGGCGCTATTTGCGACACAACTGAAGAAGAAAACAAACTCAAACCATCCTTTTGTGTGATTTTCCTTTCACTGTTTTTAAGCAGGAAATTTGCTGACTAATTTGTTTTCATTCCTGCAAATTTGAGAAATTTGGGAATATTTTTAGTTTTGCAGAAAGATTTCAGAAAGTCTACCAACTAGGTGAATCACACCTGGTCATAGTTAAAATAATGGTGATAGTAATAGAATTTACATAATATTTTATTCTAAGGATTTAAGGTGTATGTTTTAGAATCTACTCTTTTTAACCCCGCCCCCCACAAGTCCTCTCTTCTCTGCTTTCCACTATTCTGTCAGATGCTAAAAAATAATATCAATTTATTACTGTTATTGAAACAGAGCCAAGGAGGTTGGGGCATATGCCCAATGTTGCACAGTTGGTAGTGGCAATGCCGGAATCCCTCCCATACCAACTTACACAGACTTTTATTAATGCTAACGAAAGGAATGTACCCATGAATTTCATTTCCTATTGCTTTGCAGGAAGCCAGTCAATTCAGTTGGTTAGAGCACCGTGCTAATGAGGCCAAGGTCACTGACTCGACCTCTGAACGGTTATCTTTAGCTTTGTATTTATGAAGTTTCCTTCTATTTCTCACCCCCCCCCCCAAAAAAAAAAAAAAAAAAGGCCTCCCATAGAACAAAACGTTGGCTCACTTCACTTTGTGATCAGAGTATGATGGTCCCTAGAAAACCCGTCTGTACCATTGAGTAGCCAATTCAAATCCTTTACTAAATCCCATGTATCCAAAATAACAATGTCACTAGAACAATCAGCCAAAGTTGCTGGGTCTGCTTTCTTTCTTAAAATTAATAAACCTTCGTTCTTTCCTCATTTCCCCCCCCCTCCCCCCACACTGAGCACATCATTCTATCTTTCTTTTTCTTAGTATAGAGAGAACTGCTCCAAGCCTCTGGGGTCTAGCCAAACAGCTCCAAGAAGCTTCCGAGGGGTGGTTGCTGTCATTTGGGACTACGTGCAATTTTTAGTCCCAGCCCTGGAGGTCTCCCTCTAGGCCCCGGAAAGACTGACGACTGAGGCCGCAGAGAAAATGAACCCCATAAAGTTCCTGGTTTATGTGTAGATATTGCCCCGTTCCCTTTGAGTCTCCTCTCGGTTGCACACATCCCATCTTGGCATCCTCTCCTTCAGCTGCTTCCTCATTTTCTTTTTCTTTTTTTAAATTTTTTTAAAATATATTTTATTGATTTTTTACAGAGAGGAAGAAAGAGGGATAGAGAGTTAGAAACATGGATGAGAGAGAAACATCGATCAGCTGCCTCTTGCACACCCCCCATGGGGATGTGCCCGCAACCAAGGTACATGCCCTTGACCGGAATCGAACCTGGGACCCCTGAGTCCGCAGGCCGACGCTCTATCCACTGAGCCAAACCGGTTTCGGCATGCTTCCTCATTTTCTAAGGCATGCAAGGTCTTGGTCTTGTGTGTGGCCTGAAGGGAATTCTGAACGTGTTCCAAGGGTCCAGGCATGTTGTCCTGAGCTCTGGACCATAAGAATAGCTGGGTGAGGATGGAGTGACAAAATGACACTTCCATAAGAAGTCGAGGACCTACTGTCCGTAGAGAAAGCAGCATAAATCTATTATGGAAACATCACCGCTTGGGCCACGAAGCATCTAGGGAGGGAGTCAGAACATGATGCTTGGAGTCACATAGACAAGTTACGAGGTGAACCCCTTTTTATCTGCTCACTTCCACCCACCTCTGATACAGGGCCTGTTCTTGACTTCCCTGGTGGGAACCCTCTGCTTCTGGTGTGGACAAGCCCTCCTCGTTTCTGTTGGGCCAAAACTTTCTTGGGTCACATTCCCTCACGGGGCTATCCTCGGCCAGATCTCATGTTAGAAGACAGGCTGGTCAACTAATTGAATTATAGGCCCGGTTTCCTTCCTGGACATTGCTATTTGAAGTTGAGCCTTCTGGAGAAAACAAGGGATTTCACTTAAAGCAACACACCATCCATGGATGGAAATGTAGACCCTGAAAGAGCCCAACTTCCAGGAATCTTCTTTGCTGGGCCCATACAATCACACTGTGTAGAACCCATGTGTATCTCCCACTACCATTCAAAAAGGGAGTCTGTCCACAGCTATGTCTGACCTCTCGATGTCAACTTGAAGTTGTTTAGGATGAGGGCTTTGAGGCCAGTGTTACTTTTGGCTCTGAGATACCCAGATAGAATCTCTTAATATCATTGGAAGATGGTTTCTGAAGGAAGGGGCATTCAGCCCAGATCCCTTTTCTGCTGAGAAAACTTCCCCAATATCTTATTCCCAGAGCCAACATGATTCCTGTAGTTTTTCTCCTGCTTTGCTGGCAAGTCAGCCGAGTGGAGTGTATTACTTCACAGTAAAACAAACCTCCCCTTTTTCTGTTCCACGGGAAATTACTCGGTGTGTAGTGCAGACGTGCCCCCCTCACGTTTCCACAAGATTTGCTTCCCTTTACAGTCGTGGATCCTGCTGTGTTCAGGAATGATCAAAAGTTACAGGAGCCTGGTTTGCATTCCTCTTCTTTTGTTACTTCCTAATCTCCAATTTCATTGACCTCCCTCTCTCTCTCCCGTCTGACCACCATCCACTAACAACAGTGATTGCAAGTTTGACCCACAGAGACGGACCAGGAGTGGGTGGGGTGGATGAGCTCCTCTGTCCCATTGGGATTGCCGTTTTCACGAGGAGACCTATGCATGAGAATCCATCCAGCTTTGGGAACGCATATCGTTTGATTGTATCCTTAAGAGAAGCCATCTGCCTTTGATACCACCTCCCCCATTTTGAGGCCATTGCAACATTGCGGGTGGCCAGCATCAGCGATCAGGGAATCTCTACCCTTCAGAGAGAAAGAAAGTAAGAGTTCCGGAAACACTATCTTGGGTGTGTCTTATAGGAGCTCCACACATATTAGCTGTTGTTTTCTTCTGTTGTGGTGGTTGAAAGAATGGTGTTCTTCTTCAGATGATGGATTAGTAATAATCTTTCTCCCCCCCACCCCGCTCCCCCGCAAAACTGCTCTATGTTTAAGAACCTAGATACATCATGTGATTAAATGGCCTATTATTAAAGCAAGTGATAGTCATCAAAAGAGTAAGTTGGTGCTCTGGCCAGTGTGCCTCAGGCCTCAGTTGGTTGAGCATGATCCCATGCACTGAGAGGTCGCAGGTTCAATTCTGGTCAGGGCACATGCCCAGGTTGCAGGCTCTATCCCCAGTAGGGGATGTGAAGGAGGCAGCTGATCTATAGTTCTCTCTCATCAATCTCTCTCTCATCAATCTCTCTCTCATATCTCTCTCTCTCTCTCTCTCTCTCTCCCCCTCTCTCTCTCTGTGTGTGTCTCTCTCTGTATCCCTCTCCCTCTAAAATCACTAAAAAAAAAAGTATTTTTTAAAAAACAGTAAGTTGGTGAGTTATTAAAAAATATCCAAACAAAAAAAAGCAAAAGCAATGGATTACTAATGCCCAGGTGTCTGGTTACCTTAGGTAATTAGAGCCATACACTAATGGAAGTATGTTTTTGGGTCTGTCTTCCCACAAAGCAGTTCAATTTAACCTATGCCACTGTCACAGTAAGTGAACGTTAACTTGAAAGTCCATCTCGTAATACCTCTTATTAATCACTAGGAGTAAGAAACTTTAGCTAAAAGCTACCAGTCATTTTCCACAAGGCAAAATAAAGTAATGCCAGGTACAGAGCCTAATAGTGATGAGTGCAAAGCCTCATCTTTGTTTACAAAACGCAGCCTATTGTCATAGGTTTCAGAATTTAAATACGTAGTATGTTCAACTTCAGAATTCAGTGATGTTTTATTGCAAACCTGGGAAATAGAGGTTCAAAAGCAACGTCTTCCATTTATGACTTAAGGATTTAATTGTGTTCATTCGTGGATAGGGACTCTCCTTCCTATATGCCAAGCATATGTGCTTAATTAACACTAAAGAGAGAGATAACAAAAAAGATGAACCAACAAACAAAAAATGCATAGACACAGACAACAGAATGGCGGTTACCAGAGGGAAAAGGGGGTGGTGGGGATAGAAGAAGGTAAAGGGACTCAAATATATGGTAACAGAAGGAGATTTGACTTGGGTAGTACACACACAATGCAATATATAGATGATGTATCATAGAATTATATATTTGAAACCTATGTAATTGTATTAACCAATGTCACCTCAATATTTTTAATAAAATTTGAAAAGGAGAGTGAGATATATACCAATATGGTCTTTATGAAGCACGTTGCACTTTGTAATAACGTTACCAGGACATTCTAGAAAGGTTAATTATATAAATTATCACTGTAGGTAAAGTTATTGACACAAACGTGTACATGTATTTAGAAAGAATGGCTGGCTTGAGCCTCCTTCTGTGAGGCTTTGGGGTAATTGTAAGACTTCTGCCCACAAATATTTTTGACTTCGGAAGGGTTACTAAGTCATCCTCAATACTGAGAGTTTTCAAACTTTCTGTCTTGCTTGCAAATAAAAGAGTCATTTTACATTATATCCCTCCCTTACCCCCACACACACCCCACGCCACTCCCAGCAAAATGGTATCTTGTTTGGATCCATAATACATAAACAATAAAGAGAGAATCTCCCGGGTTGAAGTAACACTGGTGGGTCTAGGGCAGCTTCGGCTACTAACCTCCTGCTCTCTGATGATCCTTTGGTGGAAAAGGGAAGGGGAGACATGTAGGTGCCAATGACCATGACTGTGAAATTGTGAGGCACCCATTTCCCTTGGGGGTGTCATTTGAGGTCTCTTCCTCATTGTGTTACTGCTCCTAGTTCTTATGCTTAAGAAAAGGGAAATGTAATCACTTTCATGCACAGTGACCTATTATATGCACAGAAATACACTGAAGGGGATGGAGTAGGTAAGTGAGGTACACACAGCCTGAGTTCCCAGCTGTGTTTGCTAGCTGAGTCCCAGTAAGTGACTACGTCTCTCTGGCTGCTCTCCATCAAATGGGAGAGGATGATATTAAAACCTGTTGATTTTAGCTTTCTGTGAGGTCCAAAGAGATAACAGATAGGAAGTACTTAGCCCAGGGTCAAGCATCAATCAAGTACTCAGTAAATATAAATGTTAATGAAAAAGAACCGGAATGGCATGGGAATAAACACTAATCATGAATTGGGACTATAGCAACAACTCTACAAGATGAAGCTAGAATTTATTCAGTGATGGTCTACTCCGCCTCTTCACTTTAGGCAACATTATTCCCTCAAACAAGGAGCCAAGAATATTAAATGCCAAAATAAAAGATTATTTATGAAGCTTATCACTGCCTGGCGAGTTTCCATGCAGTAGCTAATGAAGACAGAAGTGGGTAATTCATTATCTTGCTTTTGAAGGGTGAAATATTTACCATTTTAACTTTGTTAGTTCTTCCGTTGGTCTGATGATTCTACAAATTAATGAGCACTGCCACTGGTTGTGACTTGTGTCCACCAATTGAATAAAAGTAAACCATTCATTAAGATGTGAGACAGAAGAGATGCAGAGTTGATATGATATTCCTTATTGGCTGCAGAAGCTGAGAGTTGGCAGTTAAGAGAGGAAAGAAAAGATCAACTTTCAGAATGTTCATTTAATTAAAATAATACATTGTAGAGCTCAACATGATTCTTGGCACAGAGTCAACAAATATCATCATCATCGTCAGTATCATCTCTACCACCATCATCATTCAAATGCACCTCTCTGACTGAAATGGTGTTTTCTTCCCCAAAACTCAGGAATTTCAAGCGGCATCTGTTTTTTGAAAAATGGAACCTGCTTACATGGCACCCACGCGAATAGAAAAATCACTCTCATGGCTGATGCAACTGAAAGTGTTTTTCAAAAACAAAATAAACATTGCATTAGACAGACTAGAATGTTTACATTTTAATAAGTTTCCAAAATGTTCTTTAAGACATCAGTGTACTTTAGCATAGTGCATTCTCTTCCTGGATTTCTACACGATATGTATTTTAGTCACGAATAAACTGAGAAGCTGGAGTGGCTTGACTGAGACAGTATCGGAGAGATGTGAGGAAATGAGGAGTGGACCCCAGGGTGTCAGACTAAGGTGGAGTTTAACTTCTGACCCTGCCTGTCATTAGTGCTTTGGGGAGATTTCTGGAGAGTCAAGATAATGGTTTAGTGATGACCTAAAGAGATGGATGGATGGATGGATGGATGGATGGATGGATGGATGGATGGATGGGAAGATAGATAGATAGATAGATAGATAGATAGATAGATAGATAGATAGATAGATAGATAGATAGATAATACATATACTTCTAATATCCATTTTATTTTTCCTTTGTAGCTTTAGCGCATTTGTGAAACTAGTAACTGACAAATAGCTGCATGAGAGAAACACTGGAGCTCAGAAAGCTGCTGCTCTGTTTTGTAATCCCGTTGACAACCTAAATAACTCAAAGGACAGAGCATCCAGAGAAGCATGCCATTTTCCTGATTATGGCCCCTGCATTAAGCTTGGAGGTGGCTAGGTCTGAGGCGAAAGAGGAGTGATATTAATGGTTATCTGTGTTCACTGTGTACTGAAGCTTTTGACAAAACTGGGTGAGATTTCCTGGCTTGAGGTTCGTGTCATTTCTCCAAGCCCAGGCTTTATTTCCAGTGCCTCGTGGTTTGGAGTCCCGGTCCGGAGTTGGCTTTCCAGCTCGCCCCGGGCCTGCCGCAGCCAGATTGAGTTTGCTGTTTCTGGACTCGAGTGCAGAACAAGATCCTGGAGCCTCAGGTAGGGGATGTTTGACCAGAGAGGAAGAACTCACTGTCTGCAGTCTCCTTTGCTCAGAGAATGGAATCGCCTGTCAGAGCATGCTACAGTGCAGGCATTGAACTCCTGCGTGTAACATATTCATGCACTCATGTGCCTTTCTTCTGTGGAAAAATAAAATGTATTCCCTCCCCCCAGGGCTGTACAAACAGAATAAATATAAAGTTAGCAGTAGGGTCATAGGATTTTCCCTCCATGGTTTATGTTGCTATGGTTCCCAATGCATCTCTGGAAACTCTCTTAGCCTTTGTCAAGTTTTCATCAATTAAGACAGTATATTCATAAATGTAAATTAAAAACAGCATTGCAATATTTAAAGAGGTAAACATTTAAAATAGGACTGCCCCTTTTTACAAAAATCTAATCTGGGTGCATGGTACAATAATGCAGGGAAGAAACACTATGGGGAACATGGACTAACCTATTTAAGTTCTCTGAATGGTGCGCTCTTCCCAAAGTTATTGTCAAAGTTACAATTTTGAAATCCCCAGTTTTCTTCTCTTCCTACTACTCTCTGACACCGCGCCTTTGCCAATCTGAATCAATGGCACCCTAAAGGGTTGCCTTGAATCGCCCCTGACCCCAAACCCTCCCAACATGGCTGGTTGCTGGGCATCTCCCCACTCAAGGTTCATGATGTTCAGTCCTTTTAGTTTGATTTTATCCAAGATGAAAATTCAACTGTGTCTCTCCCCATGCCCTCTGCTCATCCAGTTAAACTCCGTGTAAAATGGTTTCATTTATCTGGCTGTGAATTTCAGACACAGGCAGGTGTTTGATGGTGTGACATAAAAGAAAAAGGACATGATGGGATGAGGAAATTGAGGGTAGAGAACAGAGGCATGCTCCCACCCTTGCTTAGGAAGTTCATCTTTAGGCTCCATCTGGGAACAAAAATAGAGCTGAGGTTTTTCTTCCTGATAGATAGTCACTTCCTACCTTTGTCCCCATAAAGTTATTTTCGTCTTAGGCGACCCTGCTAGCGGTTCTCAACCTGTGGGTCGTGACCCACAGGTTGAGAACCGCTGCTGTAGAGCCTAAGACCATCGGAAAACACAGATATTCACATTACGATTCATTAACAGTAGCAAAATAACAGTTATGAAGTAGCAACGAAAATAATTTTATGGTTGGGCGTCACCACAACATGAGGAACTGTATTAAAGGGTAGTGGCATTAGAAAGGTTGAGAACCACTGTTCTAGAACAATCTAGCCCCAATTTCATTTACTAGTACTTAAGCGGTCCCTGTAACTCTCCCTTTCTCACTCTGTACATCACGGCCTCTATCAGAGTTTTTAACTATTCTCTTGCATGGACAACTCCTAAATTATAAGCTATGACTCCAATTTCTCTTGAATTCCAGATCCAGAATTTGCAACTGCCCTCTAGACATTCCTATTGTCAAGTCCTTCCTTCAGCTCAAGCTAACCCTAAACCAGTATTTTTAATCCTACCTCCAAAATTGGTATTCATTGAAGATGTGTGATGCCAGCTTTCTGTCAACATAAACTTGTCTATAACTTTTCATTCCATCCCTGCCTTTATTCAGTTGACAGATTCTGTTATTGTCTCCTTCCAAGTAAATACTATGCTTGAATCTTTCTCTCCATTGTGACATCCAGATCATGTTTCCCTTGCATCAGTTCTTGCCTTCATACCGCCCCACGCTGACTGCTTTTGTTTTATTCTTTGGGCTGTTGGGTTAGCAATTGTTATGTACCACCTTTGATGATGTCATGTGAGTTTGAACTTGACCCCCCATGGCTCCAAAGGCATACTTTCATGCTGACCTCTGCTGCTGCTGTAGTTTTGGGTATTAAAAAAGTTGGATACATTTAATACTACAGATCCTCAGGCTCATTCACATTTTTCCATGAAATTGAAGAACAAATGGACTGCTGAGGAAAAGTCATATTGGGTGATTTCACTAAGAAACAGATAGGGGGCTTTCCAAAAATACAGGGGGAAAAAAATGCTTAGCTATGACCATACCAGGTTTCTCTTTCTCTTTCGAGTGACTATCGGAGAAGCATTAAAAGATCATGTGCTAACATGACATTTATTTATTCATTAAAGTGCTAAGCACGGGTATTGTTGTGTTAGCATTGTTAACAAAGGTAAAAAAAAAAAAAAGAAGAAGAAGAAGAAAGAAATATCCCAGCAGAAGGCACAGTTAAGTACTACAGGATTTTTTTTTTCCAGAAAGAAGGCTTTCCAGCACTATGACTCACAGCTGTGTGAGGCTTATCTACCGAAAACGAGAGCCCATGGCTTCAGTTATTTTCATACACATGTTATCCCCACCTACGGGTCTTGTTGAAGACTCATAATTCCCACCCCACTCTACAATTAGGTTGCGCAGGCTGCTCTAAAACAGGCAGCGCTGTCATTAGAATGTGCGCGAGGCTTTGGTCCTGCTGAACATACCAGATGCTTGTGGGCAATCTCAGCGACCACATGCTGAGGCCAGCGGCAGAACATTCCCAGTCCAGGTGACGGGGCTGGCACGGGCTCTCTCGTGAAACACAAGCGTAGTGTTGCATTCCCAGGCAGGGGACACATCCTCCCTGCATGCTCCTTCGTGAGGAACTCAAAAGTGTGAGATGCCATCTGCTGGAAACTGATAATATGCACTGTGATACTCTGCATTGATACTTGGGCTGTGTCTGTCGGCGCAAGGATTAAAGTGATGTTCTTCATACTTCTCTTCCCTTCCTCTCCTTCACGGGGGCCGTGTAGGTCAAGGGTGACTAAACGCGTTAGGAAAACTTCTGCATCACCCTCTTCTGAGCAGACTTCCCTTTTAAGGTGTAAGTTTGATCTCATGACAGTGTTTTTAGGGTCGGGGAGACTAACAAGAGAGCGAATAAGCCCAAACCCAATGTATATTCAATTATAAGACACATTCTTCATTCCAGAAATGTTCAAATAGAAAAAAATGTACTTCGTCTCTAAGAAAAGTAGGTATTATAATAGCAGCTTTCAAGTTAAATGGACCAGGAGCACACTGACACATTGAGAATTGTATCAGAGGTCAACGGAATGTTTGCAACCTGGTTAATTAAATAGGGATAGCATATGATGTTATTTGAGCATGCTTTGCCTTATACAGTGCTCAGCACTGTAACTTAGATATTTCCAGAATTTAAACGTGATCAGAAGTAGTCAACATAGGTCTTGGAATGAGTTAGCAATTCCGAGGACATTCTGTAGCATTAAGATGTAGACTGACAAATTCCACATGTTCTTGACACATAGTAGGTGGTAAGTAAACACTGGCTCCAAGCTACTTTTGTGCTTATGAGTCTATATGGATTGTGGTAATTGACTCTTTGGGAGCCCTCTCTCTGTATTTTAGTTTGAACAAATTTGTGCTTTGAAATGTACTGTAGAATGATGACTTATCTGATTCAGCTCTACAATTAATTAAAATGACCAGAAATTATTCTGATTCTTACAGTGCACAAAATGCAGGGTCCTCTACCTGTGTAGGTTATTATATCGATCAGCGCACCTGTGTGACATGACAATCCAATGACTATGTAAGACATCAAAGTTTACCTGCCGATCGTTGAGTTGTTCAGTCTGATATAATAATTTTATTCAAATTCATAACATAACTGGTGGCCATGCTGGCTGCTTAAAATAAATCCCTCTGAGATAAAGAGGCTGTTTATCAGAAGGCATGAGGGAGGAAGTGGAAATTGCTAGATAAGTCAAAGTCAAACCTTATTCTGTTTTTCAGAATCGTTTTCCATAATCCTCATGGCTCGGTTCAGGTGAGCCTGTAGTAATGGAAGAAGCTACCCTTATATGTGTTTAAACGATTCTCTTGTCTCTGTGATATAATAGAGCTCTTCGTATTCCTTTATAACATCCCCACATTGCTTTTGGAGTTAGACCAATGGTACCACTTAGAAATCTATCTTCCTTGGTTTTTCTGGTCTAGTAACCTCAACTGTCCTGGAGCTCTCATTTTTCTAGGATGTTTTTCTTAGCTTCCTGGGAGCTGTAAGGAGACAGCACATTTCTCTGTTCCTTTGTCTCCCTGGGTTGTATCTGTTCCTCAGAAAGTCTTCACTGTGGACCGTGTGTGAAAGGCCATAAAGAAAAATCATGTGCTCTTCATGGCATCCATCAGATGTTGCTTTGGGTCCCATCTCATTCTACACCCCCCTCCCAACTCCCTGGGGCTGCAGGAGTTCACAGGTCACCCAATTAAGACAACACTGTGGGTGCCACTGGCAGGTTTTTTCTTCCCCACGAGCATGGCTAAAATCTAGACCAGAGACTGACAGCTCCTCTCCCTGCTCGTGGTTCAACCTGAATCCACAAGGTCCAGAGGCACAGGGTCTAGATTCAGTGTCTTTCTCCAGTGAACAGGAACCACTTGTGCAGGCCACTTCGCTATCTGTTTGAGAACCAGAGATCCGCCTCCATGCTCCCGGATGGTTAAATACATTCTCTTGGCTTGAGGACAAATTCCAAAAATTCTGCCCAACGGTGGCATGGGGTGGAGTTTTTGCATTTATCTTTGCAACTTGTGAAAGTAAGGACCATAGGCTCCTTGAAAAAAAAAATGCCAATCAAAGAAGTGGCCAATTAGAGAACCATTATGGCAAGTTCCTATATTACATTGGAATATATTATTATGGGAATAAAATGATAGGTCAAACAGGAAGTAGAATTAGAGTCCTGCCAGGAGCAGACTACCTGCCACTGGGATTGGTTCCTTAGGTTGAATCCACGCATTTAGCTGCACGAGGGATAAACACGATTGAAGGATCTTGGGGAGCAACCTGAAATCTGTGTGAATCTGTGTGCATTTCTGGGGTGTGTCCCACCAATCCTGCTGATGTTTCAGGAAATCCATTCTGCTTATGTCGAGCCTAAGCTCTCATGAGCCCAATGTCCATGGTTATAGTAATGTTTTCCTGGATTTATTTGAAAGGGTAGAAAAAGAGATCATATCATAGTTGTAATAAGATGTACAGATCTATTTCCAAGATATTTTACATCCATTTTCGTTACGATAGCTTTAAAAGTTAAAATTTTCAATGAACCACCTTTTGGTTAAGCATGATTCTAGTTCTTTGACATTATTTGAATCTCAGCATAAAATAAAAATAGCATAGGAAATACCTGGGATCAATCAGTAATGAGGGCCAAATGTCTGGACCCAAATGTGGGAATTTGGCATCCTTAGTGAAAGAGAAATACTTGCTCTGCTCAAATACCAACCCAACGATCTCCATTTCCGCCTCACCCACCGTTCCGGATAGTGATGGCATGCTGCTTTGATTTTTAGTGTGTCATTCAATTCAGCAGGAGTCTACTGAACCTTTTCCCAGGGGCTCTGTGATGGGCTTTGGTGCGGACATAAAGATAGACCCTACGCCCAAGTTGCTTTCTCTCTAGAGGCTGTGAATGGCATTGAAATACAAAAACAATGAATCATGCTGGAAGGATTCTCTTAAGCCCTCCAAATACAAACACAATGGAAAACCCAAAGCACTTGGCCTTCATGGAAGAGGGGCATCTGAGCTGGGACTTGGATATCGTAGACCTGGTGAAATAGTAAAGGCAGATTTTTAAAAAGGACCTCATTGAACATGAAGTGCGTGTGACAGTTCTAAGAACACATGGGTCATTTGAAGACCTGGGCTGTGCTTGGTAACAATCACTGACATCTGCTCCTCTACTGTCTCCGCATCTGGATGCTTTTAGTGACAACAAAGACTGTATTGCACTCATGTCTGAAGGGAGGCCATGCTTTGGATTTTGAAGGTGGGGAATGGGAGAAATCAACGTAAGTTAGGATCAGTGTTAACATGAGACATGTTTCAGGATATTTATGTCTTCATTGCTTTGATTCAGTAAATATTCAACTGTAAGGACATCTTAAATTTTATACCTATGTCTGTCTTTCTATCTATCATCTATCGATCGATATCTCCAACTATCTGCATTGACTAGGCACCAGGATCATTTGTAATTGGCTCTCTCTCATGTACTCTACCGCTTAACCTCCATCGAAGCCCCATTTTAATTCTTTCCCCAGATTTACAGAGAGGAGTTTAAGGCCCTGAGCTGTTTAATAACTTGTTCAAGGTCATGAATCAAATGATAGTAAAGCCAGGAGTGCATCCAGGCGGACTGACGTCTGAACTTCACAAGACTGCCTGCCCACACTCTTTGCAGTATGTGTCCATGATCCAGCACATGGCACTGTGACCAACAGCTGCTGCGCTCAGCTAGAGAAGATGCCCAGTGAGAGAGAAAGTCACACAAGAACAGCTCCTTCCATTTGGCTTTTTGAGATGAGCTGCATTTTGTGAGCATAACTGAGGTTGGACAAACAGCCCTTACTCCTATGGGAACAACACCCCCCCCCCCCCTTCCCCCCAGTGTCCCGCTTCTCCGCTGTATAGAATGTAGATTCCTGGTGGCAAATGGGAGTTCCCCAATCACTCCAGTTGAGAGACTAAGCTTGTAAATCCATCTTATGGTCAGCATTGCAGATCTGGAGGCTTGCCATTAAGAAAACATTATTCTATTAGTTGATCTTTGAATAGTGTTATTTCTTAAATACACAGGTCCTTATAACAAAGAGCATAAACTGGTTAATGTTAAAAAAAAAAAAAGCAAAACCAAAAAAAAACAAACAAAAAACCAACAACACACCTTTTCTGCTATGTGTCTCTATCTCCTAGTTAGGAATAAGTGACCATAAAATCCCTAAAAGTGTGAAACCACAATATATTCCCCTGTTCTATCATTAAAAGCTATTTGCGACGTAGATGGGAATCCAGGAGCAGGGGGCCCGGGGCAGAGCGACTAGCTTTAAGATCATACATAAGGAATTATTTCCCAGCAAGAATTGGTTCTGGGAATCTTGGAGACGTTTAACGTTACAGCCTCTTAAATTTCACTATAGTACTGTATCATTTATATTAGCAACATCGAGTTCGTAACATCAGAGGCTGATGTCACAGAGTTAATGAAGTGACTCTGAGACATCGGGAGATGGATATACTGTAGGTACAGTATCAGGGAAACTGCCTTGGCAACCTCGTAACTGAATGGAAGTACAGATTTAGCTTTTATGTCTGTTGTTTGAGCCGGTTGGCCAGGAGTCAAGCCCAGCATAGGGCTGAACTGTTCACCAGAATTTCCAAAGTGCACTTACTGAGAGGTGGTTTGCTGCAAACGTAGAATCTTCGAGAGTACAGGCCTGCAATACAGAAGACTTGAAGATGCCCAGCAAGGGAAAATGGTTAAGCTCTGGGGATGATGTTAACGATGGGGGGCAGCGGGGGTGGGGAGAAGGCAAACAGGGAAACACCTCATTGGAAATAGTTTTCTGTGTGTGAAGTAGGGGAGGACATGGGGACACGGGTGTGTTTATGTACACAGCAAAGTTTGGAAAAAGGGAAGCTTAATTGAAAGCTCAAAGCCCTGTTTATTTTTGACACAGCTGCTTTGCAATGTCATCAATCAACTGTGTTGCTTAATTACGGTAGAATTGTTTTTGAAGAAATTCAAAGTATGGACAGAGCCATTAAAATGCTGGAACTAGGGAAGAAGATGCAGTGAGAGAGAATGTGAGATACTTATGTCACAAGATATTTAATGGATTTGAATTAAAGGAAGCATTTCTACCCCTCTTAGCAATAATATGTAGAACCAATGATACTGATGGGATACTAACAAACAAGAGACAAGACGTGAACACAGTGATTGGCACTAGCTGCTACTGCCTGTTAGTGTGTCATGAATATAAAGGCACTTTATAAAGTAGGGTTGTTGTTTTTTTGTTTTTTGTTTTTATTTTATTTTTGTTTTTTAAGCGCACCTGAAACAAGAATGTGAAGACTCATTAAGGAATACCTAATAAATTAAATATTGATTTTCTTCGTTTCTGGTTTTATACTAGATTCTTCTTTTTTATGGGGCATTTAGGTACTGAAGTAAACTTGCTATTTTTGCTCGTGAAACTATATCTCTATCTCTATCTCTATCTCTAATCT